>NW_025335550.1:12109088-12159874 GCF_004798865.1 Varanus komodoensis | reverse complement strand
CCCCCCCCCATGCAGGGAGCCCCCGCCGCGGCTCCGGGGGCTGGACAGGCCATGCCTGGCTGGGCTGCCACCCGCCCCCGCCCGCCTCCCCCCACCCAAGCCCACTCCAGCATTTACACTGAAAAGCCCCGGCAGGTGGCCCTCTGCGGAGGGATGGGGGCTGCGGAGGCAGCTGCCGCAGGTGCCATGTGGGGGGGCTGGGGGGACAGAGAAGCACGAGGCCCCGACCAGCTTCTCTGCCGATCCAGGTGGGCTCCCTGGAAGCGAGCGAGCGACGACTTGCAAGCGATCGGCCATCTTCGCCCCAGCAGCATCCCCTGCCACGGCCCACCAAGGCCTCTGCACCATGTTCAGAAGGGGGGGGGGTTGCCCCAGCTGGCTCCGTGCCACTGTGCAGAGCAAGATGCGCCCCAGAGCGAGTCCCGGGCTCTACGCGGAGCACGGGGAGAGCCCCCTGCTGTGAAGAACGCACGCCCTTGAACAGCACCGTGGCAGTGAAAAATGGGAAGACAAACAGCTCGGCTTAGTGCCGGCTATAAACAGAGAGGCCAGTCGGTGCCTGCCAAGGGCATGTGCAGAGCGGAGCAGGGCAGCCCAGGAAGACGCGTGGCGCTCGGCAGCCAGCAGCGCCTGCCGGGTCTCCAGAGCAGGCCCCCGAACGAACGGGGGCGGTGGCCCAGGCACCCCAAAGCCGGTCCGCGCCCGGGAGGCCCCCGCCCTGGGCATCGAGGGCCAAAGCGCTTCTGACCCAGGCAAGGAAGCCCCCGGATGTCTCCTGCACCCCGGGGCCCACCAGATGTGTGGGCCTGCAACAGCCAGGCACGTCAGGGGCATCGTGGGAGCTGCAGTCAGCCCGCCTGCAGTCTGACACAGCCGGGAAGATCGCCGCGCCAAGAGCAAGCATGGGAAACGGGTCCGAAGGCCCGCGGAGGAGCCGAGGGCCTTCCCAGTGCGTGGCCGGGGCCCCCGCCCGCCCGCCCGCCCACCCGCCTACAAAGGCCGCTCTTGCTCTGGGGAAGGGGAGGGGCAGGAAGTGCACCTTGAAAAGGTAAAGCAGGCACACACGGAAGAATACAGGCCTGACACACCAGGGAGCAATTAAGCTATTATCGTTAAGGAAAAGGGCCCTGTGCCAGCACCAGCCCCTTATGAGAGAGCCAAGGTTTGCTTTTTTCCGCAGCAGATGGCTGTTTGGGGAGTGCAGCAGGATGCCTGGTGCCCTCCTAGCTGGAGAACCAAACCGCGCTTCATGTCAGGGCGGGGAGCAGAGGCTGCCGGCTCTGCGGCTGCCGGAAGGCCCCACACGAGGAGAGGGAGCCTGCGCAGCAGCCCCCACCCGTCCCCCTCACTGAACGGGGCACAAGTGCCGGGAGGGAGCCACTGGTGGGACACAGGCTTATCCAAGCCGAGCTGGGGTCATGCGCCCTCCCATTGCAGGGCTCCAGTGGCGCTGTGGAAAGACCCCACGCCCGCAAGGCCTTTCCCGGGCGGACACGGAGCCCAGCCTCGGAGGCGCTGCTCCTGGGACCCCGGCTCGGCCGAAGGAGCCCAAACCCGGGTGTGGATCTGACGCACGTGCAGGTCAACAGCCTCACGCAGAAAGCCCCAGCGACAAAGGCCAAAATGTGCAGCCTGCTTTTTGGCAGGCCGGAGCCTCTGCCTGGAAAGATGCGTGTGCAGGGCAAGAGACGCCTCGAGTGGCACTCAGCGACCCGGGCAGCTCTCCACTTCCCGGCTTCCTGGGCTGTGCTCGAGCACAGA
Source organism: Varanus komodoensis (assembly GCF_004798865.1). Taxonomy (NCBI): domain Eukaryota; kingdom Metazoa; phylum Chordata; class Lepidosauria; order Squamata; family Varanidae; genus Varanus; species Varanus komodoensis. The sequence continues at coordinate 12,158,113 of NW_025335550.1, read as the reverse complement.
GCCCGTGACACGAAGCCACCCTGGTGGCCATGCCCAGACAAGCCGCGAAGCCTTCCTCTTGCAGGAGCCGGGCAGTGCAGCCGAGCACCATGCTTGCACCATGCAGGAAGTAGGCAGGCGCTCCTGCGTGTCCGTTTCTGGGGAACTGGAACGAAGGGGATGCTCCCACGCTTCAGCATGGCACAGGTTCAAGTGGAACCGCCAGAGGTGACTCATCGCCCTGCTCTCAGCGCACCGAAGGCTGTTTTCAGAATGCTCCCTGCCCCAGGGAGGGCACTTCCGGGCTCTGGCAACCTCTCTGCCAGATTCAAGGGCACTGGCTGTGCTGAGAAAGGGCCCGAAGCCACGCAGGACGCTTCCAAGGCGCCAGAATCAGGCGCAGGCACCCCGGCGAGGAGAGGGGACTTACCCAGTGCTCGTGTGATGCGCATCAGTGCCTCGCCCACTTTCATCCTGGTCTCGGCACTCAGTGCTTTCCGTGCGCTCGGCTGGACGCCCCCAAACTGGGCCAGCAGACAGTGCAGGACTCGTGTGGGGAGCACGTCGGACAGCAGGGCGACCCCTGCAGAGCCGGAGAAGCGGCAGCGTGAGGGAGCGGTGTGGCCGCGAGGGCTTTGGCCGCGTTGTGGACGGCCGCTGGGCGCGCTGACGGGCTGCTTCGGAGCACCGCTGGCACTGGGGGCCCTTTCCCATCTCCAAGGCCAGGAGGCAGGTGCACTGCCACGCAAAGCGAGCCCCTCAGGAGGGGAGGGCAGCCCAGCTCACGGAGGGAAGGGCAACGCAGCAACCGGAAGCTGGGCTCCCGTGCCTCGCCAAGCCCGGCCTTGTCAGCACGCGACTTCCTTCTCCGCCCTTGTCCAAAGCGGCTTATAAGTGAGTCCGGCCTCTGCCTGCCTGGTGTCCTCCTCTTTCGAGCCAAAATGGGCGCAGGAAGCCACAAGAGGCGGACTCCAACGGGCTGCGTGAAGTTGCCTCGCAGCAGAAGCCGGGGAGCCCGTGGGCTGCGCCTCCCCTGCCGATCCAGGCCAGCCAGGGCTGCTGCCCTGCCCAGATCCTCGCCGGGAAAGCCCGCGGCCCCCAGTGGGAAGCGCACCAGGACAACCGCCGGGCTCCTGGAGGTGGGCTGGGCTCGGCCCTCCCGGACCTGGCATGCTATCTGCACTGGGCTGCAGCATAGATGGCTGGGGATGCTGGGAGCTGTAGTTCAGCACAACTGGAGGCACACATTGGATGGAGGCTGTGCGGGCTTGTTGAGACCCAGGCAGGCAATGGCTGCCTTCATCACACACCGACACGCACGAGGCCAGTCCTTAAGGGGCATTGTGAGTGCACATCCCCGGGGAGCTCCGGAGCGTTTGCCCCTGGAAGAGGCAGGTCCAGCCCGGGGGAAGCAATCCAAGCTGCTGCCCATCAAGGGGAAGTGGGATGGGAGCCTCTCCTTGGGGAGCTCCGTTTCCCACAGCCTGGTCCCGGCCAGGCATGGCGGTGGCTTCTCCTGAGTGACGCGAGCCCCCATCCCCACGGCTATCGCTTACACCCCAGGCCAATCACGCTCCAGGTGCTTCCGGCTGAACGCGCAGCCCCGTCACAGCCTGTGAGCAGTGGGAAAAACAGGCTCTGCTCAGCCAGAAACGGGTTTCCGCCGCACTGGAGCTCCCAGGACCATAAAGGCGGCCAGACCCAGCAGAGCATGACGGACACCCTCCGTGGCCGAGCCGGAGAGGAGAGCCTAGAAGGCGCAGGTTACGACCGCGGCCCCTTTGAGCAGCTACCGCAGCCTTTGATCTCCCTCCCGGGCAGCCAGGGACCCGCCTCTGGGCATCGGGAAAGAGGGAAGGCAGAACAGGAGGAGTGCTGCCGGGGGACTCGGCTGCTGGGAAAGGAAGCAACCGCAGGCTGGCGCATCTGCACAGAAGTGCCAGCTGACGGCGGGGGCACCGAGGTGGCCGGGCAGCGAGCGCCCCGGCACCTGTCGCTGGGCTTGGCAGCTGCTGGCAGCCCTCCACTGGCCCGGCCCGGCCCCGGAGAGCCTGGAGCAGCCGTGCGCCGCTGGCAGTCACCAGGCCGGGCGGCTGCAGCCCTGCCGGTTTCGCACGCTCCAGTCCTGCTCCTGCAGTGACCCGTCCTCCCCCGCAACCCGCGCCATCCCCCATCAGCCTGGGACACGGGCCAAGAGGACGGCCATGCTCCAAGCGCGCAGCCACATTTGAGTGCTTAGCCGGGGACCGAGGCCCACCGGGAGAGGCGGGAAGGGCCTCTCTGGAAAACCCTGACGAAGCGAGATCTGCCCACACAACTCGGCCCGCGTGCCCCTCGCAGGTGCACACCTGGAGGACCGTGCGTGCAAGAAACATTCACCTGGATTGCTCGGGGCACGGGGCATCGGGGAGGCCTGGCTTCCCATCGCCCAGCCTTCCCGGGCCAACCCAGGCCGAGGTGGGAAGGGGCCCAGGTGGCTGTGCCGCTGGGCAGACGCAGACGGGCCCCTCCGCTCCCGCTCGGGCTTCAGCATGCAAGAGGCGGCGGCAGCAGAGGGGCCTCAGGAGGCCGAATCCAGCCACGCCCCCCTCCTGCGCCACCTCCTCCTCCCAAGGGCTAAGGCGGCCTGCAGGCGGCATGTGGGGCGCTCTGGCCGCAGCCGGGAAGGCAGGCCCAAGGGGCCTCCCCCGGCCTGGATCTGGCTCCCCACGCCTCTCGAGGGCTCTCAGACCCCCGCCCCCCGCCCCGCCTCCCAAGGCCCCAGGAGCCGGACTCCAGAGCCGGCCTGAGGCCCTGCCCCGCTGACGGCTGCCTCTTCCCTAGCAAGTGAGGGGGCACCCCCTTCCTGCCGCAGGGCGCCGTGCTCCCTGCCGAACTTGGTACCCCCACCCCCGAAACTCTGCACCCTCCCCCACCCCGCACAAAATGTTGGGGCTGGCATGCCGCCTGAAACCGAGCTGCCCCTTCCTTGCTGCTGCTGCTGCTGCGGCTGCTTTTCCCGCTGGTTTATCACCGTGATCTCCCATGAACTACGTGCAAGCTGCACATGGCCAGTGGCGCCGCACATTAAAAGCTCACTGCAAATGCATCCCAGGTATAATTACACTTCGCTACCGTGGCCCAGACTGGCTGAAACCTGCCATCACCTCCAGTCTGCATTTTTTCGATACTGAGTTTGTCCATTACTCATTTCCGGCTTGAAAAGCGACGAAACGAAGCCCCGGAACGAAACCTGAGCTCCCTTGGCAGGGCGAGCCACGGGGAGAAGAGCGACCTGCCCCGGTGCGGGAAAGCGAGTCGGTGGCAGAGGCCGCCCGGGGAAGGCAGAGGCCCTCGTTCGCCTGGAAGGAGACGAGGCTGGACTCTCTACCATCGGGGGGCATGTGGAAGTGAGGGAGTGGCAAGGCGGCAGGGCAAATACGCGCGGGGGCAGGCGTGCCGCTTGGCCCGCCCGGCCGCTGCCCCCCACCCTCCCCGACGTCCCTCTCTGGGCTCCGCTTGGCGTCTGAGGCAGTCCCGCGAGAGCTGCCAACGTTCGCGAGAGTGGCGCTGGGCCTGCGGAAGGGGCAAGCGGTGCCTCGGTGCGTCATCGGGGTGTGCCAGGCTCTTTCCCTGGCTGAGCCCTCCGCCTGCTCGCGCCAACACAAGCCCAGCCGCGAAGGGGCGGGAACGGGGCTGCCCTCCCGCCGCCTGGCTGCAGCAGACAGAGTCTTCTTTTATCCTCTGCCTGACGAGAGCCTGCACCGAGGGCTCCCGGCACCCCTGGCCGGACTTCACTGGGGAGGGGCACGCTTCCCCCGCCGGAAATGCTTGGCGAAAGGGCCACCAGCCGAGGAGAGGCTTCTCGTCTGGACGCAGAAGACGCCAGGGTGTTCGAGGGGGCGGGGGCCGTCACACCATCCTCACTGCATGATCCCATCCTTTCCCCTCCCTTCACTTTTCACAGCAGGGCGCATGCCCTCAAGGTGCTTGGAAGAGCGCCCAAGGATGCGCCTCCCCTTTGACGGTGAGCTGCCAAGACTCTGGGCCCTTTCAAAATGGGCTTTTTCATGGGAAGTGGCGGGTCGCACCAGGATAGGCATGTGTCCAAGTTCAAAACCACCCAGTCCCACTCAAAATCCCCTTTTCAAGAGAGGCCCAGAGGCCTGGCAGCTGGCTGCTAGCCTTCCATTGCCTGTGAAAACAGAGGGGGAGGATTTCAGGATCTCGCTGCAAGGGGGGTGCAACTCTCCAACCCTTTTCAAAACTAAAGATCATTCACAGTCTCCTTCTTTCTTGATAGCTCACTTTTTCACCACTATCTAGAAAACCAAAGGGGGGACGTATTTGGAGAATCTTCTGGGCTGGAGTAGCAACCCTGGCACGGCCCCAGCTAAGGAAGCCAATCCACACAGGACAGAACTGTGAAACTGCACAGTTGCGCAACTACAGCTAAAACATAAAGATCTGATTTTAAAAGGATGTGGCCATCGCAGGCAGCCCCTCCACATGCTGTTGGGACACTCCGGAGGGACGGCGTGCGGCTATCAGAACAAGGGCACCACAACGGTCACGATCCCACAGAAAGGGAGGGAAACAAAGAAACAAGCAATGCCCAGCAGGCCCTAAGCCACTCACGGCATGACGAGGAGGCCCGGGTGGGCAGCCCCCGAAGGCAGCCTGAGCCTCCCCTGCCCAGGTCACACCTCGACCAGCCAGGCAGCACAGAGGCTCTTTTCGGGAGACAGGTGGACAGGTTTGGCTGGCTTACCTTGGATGGCAGAAAGGTAAACAAAGGAGTCCTCGTGTTCCAAGTTCTCCATGAAAACCTGGAAGTGGAAGGAGCAGGGTGAACTCCCCTGCGTCTGCCGCCCGCGCAGGTGCCCGTGCTGCAACGCGGAGCGTGTCCACACCCTCCGCGGAGCGTGGGAGGGGCAGGCGAAGGCCCGGAATGCCCACCTTCAGCAGCTGCTCCTGAACCTCCAGGGCCCCGGGGTCCCGCCGCTCGATCAAGCGAGCCAGGCTGCGCAAGGCGGCTGCTCGGGCTGGGACGTCAGGGTCGTAAGCAGACGCCAGGAGCTCGCGCAGGCTCTGCCGGGCCGGGGAGCCCAAGTGCGGCTCTGCGGAGGGCGCGGCGGCCTGGTCCTCTGGCGCGGCGACATTGGGCTCGGCGGGCGAGCTGTGCTCTCTGGACGCCTGCTGCAGAGCCCCCTCAGGCTTGGGACCCCCGCCCTGGGCACTCGCAGTGGCACCTCGGCTCACGCCAGTCCCCGCTTGGCCCAGCCCCCGTGCCCGGCCCAGGCCCAGGGTGCCCCGAGCGGCAGAGCAGACGGCCTCCGTGGCAAAGGCCCCGCGGGTGCAGATGGCGATGCGCAGGTCTGCGGCGAGCTCCTGGATGACAGGCTCCGGGTGCAGGCGGGAGACCTCCTCCAGCAGAGGCACCAGCTGCTGCAGGGCGGCCAAGTCGGCTGGCTTCAGCTGGTGGAGAACACCCAGGGCGTCAGTCCTGCCACGGAGATGGGGAAAGCAGCACCCTCCAAGAACGTCCTCCTAACTCAGGGATGGCGAACCCAAACTGCAACCCAAAACCCGCTTATTTATCGCAAAGGGCCACCATGACAATAAAACCTGAAAACTGAGGTTTTAGTCTAGAAAAAACAACTCACAGCCAGCCACGCAAATATATGTATATCCTTGGCAGCGCACTGGCCGGCCATGTGAAAGCTCAGACATGTCACAGCTAATAAGTCGCAGCTCGTGACGTCATCGCCTGGCGACAGTACTCCTTTCTGAGCATGCGCGTGGCCCCTCTGTGTGCTGTTATCCGATGCTCGGCTGCCGGGGCGTTTTGGCTCGCGTGCTGATGGAGAGGGCTCTGCGAGGCATAGGTCCGCCACCACTGCCCCAGGCCGTGGGGAGGAAGTGCTGGGAAAGTGAGGCTTTGCTGCGGTTGCCGTTATGGGCGTACACAGTGGATCCCGGGAAGGAGAGAGCATCCTGGCCCGAGCTCACAGGTGCAACCGGCACAGGTGGGTGTGAGAGCAGTCGCTGCCGCTTCCCTAACGGAAGGCAAGTGGCTCGGACGAGGCCTCGGGGGCGCGACTGCAAAGCGGTGGGGCAAGCGAAGGAGGGGCGACAGGGGGCAGCGATGGGCACCCTGCCCCACCGGCATCATGCAGAGGCCTCTGCCGCGGACGAGAGGCTGCCTCCGGGTCGCCAGCCCCCAGTCTTTTCTTCCCTTGCTGGGAATGTGCCCCAGAAAGGTTCCCCACCGTCGTGCCTACCCAGAGCCTCGCCGCCCTCCCACATATCTGGCTGTGGATTCCAGGAGTGGCCTGCCCCTGCCGATTTCTGCAGCAGGCCCCGGGGCCCGGCAGGGTGGGGCTGGGCCGGGCCGGTGCAGAGGGGACAGGCCCCGCCGATCCATCGGTCCTCGCTGCTGCCAGAGCCCCTGCCAGAACTCTGGACAGAGGCTGCGATCGAGCGGTTTCCCCTCCCGCCCACTGGCCTAAGCGGTCGTCAGAGACCAGCGCTGCTCCAGGGAAGGGGTCCCCTGCAGTGGGGCGGGCCGGGGCAGAGCGCATCCTTGCTTTCCGCCCCACGAAGCTCACCTGCGCAGCACCTCCCAGTAGGGCTGCCACGAGCCCCATGGCCATGCTCAGCGTCTGGGCTTCCACGGCACCCCCGGAGCTGCTGCCGAAACTCGTGCGAGCCCGCTGCAGCGTTGCTGCCACGAACTCCACAACCTGCAGCAAAACGGAGCGAGCAGACACACAAGGGCACTTCCGTACCCCGTTCTACTGAAAGACCACCAGCCCTTCAGCAGCACCCCCTGCGTTGACCTCAGCAACTGCTCGTAGGGCAGTCCCAGTCCGGGGTTGTTAGGGTTAACCCTCTGCTCTGGTCGTCACACGACCCCTGAATCCTGGCTGGGTCAGGCAAGTTCTCCCTGCTGGCCAGGCATCTCTGGAGGGCGGAGGAGACGGCGGAGAGCCCTCGGTAATGAAGCCCCTCACTGGCTCCGCTGGGTTTGCACCCCCAGAGAAGAGCAGGCTCCCTGACATGCTTCATCTTTTCAGCAAACTCCCTCATTATCTGAGCGGGACGGAAGCCTGGGGCTTTGCTCGTCCCACAAGTCTGCTTCTGCACGAGACAAAGGGAACTTTGGCCAAACGGCCCCGCCTTCGACGGGCTACGTGCCCCTCTCTTGGGCAACCCGACCCTCGCGCCCCCCTCCCTGCACGGGGCGGGAGCCGAGCGCCGGACGAACCTGGGCGATGTCCGTCAGCAGCGTGTCCGAGACGCCCTCGCACAGCAGGGCCAGCAGCTGCAGCACCCGCAGCCGCCTCTCCTGCTCCTCTGCGGGGCGGCCGCAGCTCCGCTCCAGGTCCAGGGGGCTCGCAGGGCCCGCGGGGCCGGGCTCCTCGGTGCCAAGCGCGTGCTCCGCCACGCCGGTCAGCTCCTGGGGGGAGGGGCGGGATCAGGGGCGCCCGAGAACACAGGCGGCACAGCGGGGGGGGGGGGGGCTGCCCCGCGTGCTGGGTGAGGCATGGGGTGCGAGGGACCGATGCTGTGCAGAGCCAGAGCAGCTGCCGGGAAAAATGCCGACGCGCAGGGACCCTGCGGGCCGCCCGACGGTGCATCGGCGCCAGCGCAATCCCACGGTGAGAGCAGGCCAGGATTTCGGGCAAGCGGCGAAGCTCCGGCAAAGTGCCACGGCTGCAGACGGCCAGCCTCAGCGGGGCGCTCCACGTGGACCTTGGGGCCCAGGCATCATGGTCTGGCTGACGCAACGGGCACGAGCTGCAGCTGGACAGCTGTCCAGGGCAGCCCCACACGGAGCGCACTGCAGCAATCTGATTTAGAGCACAGGCGGCTGAGGCCGGGTGCCCCCAGTCTGACGGGAGGCGCTGCATGGAACAGAGGCCCTTGGGGGCCCCAGGAGGACGCCCACGGGGCCCACCAGCTGCCTGGAGGGAGCGCGACTCCCTCCCTCGCCCACCAGCCTGGCCCCTGCGGGAGCGAGTGGGGGTGGGACCGACAGGCCCCCAGGTGCGGGGAAGACGCCTCTTACCTGCCTCTTACCTTCAAGCAGGACAGGAAGAACTCTCCGGCCAAGCCACTGCTCTGGCAGTGAGACAGCAACTCTACCAGCTGCTCCAGCTGCCGCTGCTCGGATGACACCTTCTCATACAGCGCCTCGTCTTCATCGCTGGCCAGTGGGAAGACAAGCCGTTCACAAGGCAAGCGGCGGCTCTCCTGGCCCGGCCCGGCCCGGCCCCCTGCTCTCCTTGGGTGCTCCGACCGAAGGCTGCAGGTGCCCCACACAGAGGGCCTCCCCTCCCCAAGGCCGGCAGCCAGAGCGGGGTGCCTCTCCCATGTGCGTGGGGGCTTCCCGGAGCTTCTGGGCTGCCCCACAGCACCCGGGACAGTCCGCACCCGCCTCCCCAGCCACAAAACGCAGAAGCCAGCGGAGGCGGGTGCTGCCCCTCTCACCCTTCAGCGGTCCGTGCGTGGGGGCTGTCCGTGGCAACCTGCAGAAACTCCCAGGCCTGCCGCCGAACCCCTCGTGCTCCGAGGACGGGAGAGAATCGCCACCCGTGCCAAGAGGCCAGACCCAAAACGCTCCCTCCGGGACGGCCCCGGGTGTCTCGGGACAGGTGCGGCAGGCCTGGCGACCACTCACCTGGCGGCCTCTGTGATGGTGGCCATCGCACCCCCTTCGTCGGCCGCTTGGAACCGGCAGCGTGGATGGGGCGGGCGGGGGGCTCCTCCCAGCTGCGCAAGTCCTCCCAGGACGCCCAGCGCCACCTTCCTCTCACTCTTCTCCAAGAACCAGAGCAGGATCTCCTGGCATGGCGTGCTGGAAGGAAGAGGGGCGGCAGTGAGCAGAGCGGCCACCCTGCGGAAACGCCCAGGAGGCCAGCAGCAGCAGGTGGCGGTGGCACGCGGCCCCTGAAGGCAAGGAGAGGATGGGCGCCGGCGAGCCAGAAGGCTGCCTGCCCCGCGCACCCAGCAGCTGCCCTCCGACCGGGGAAGTTCCTCCTGCGACGAGGCAGGAGCACCGCACGCAGAAGCAGCTGGGCGTCCCTTACCGCAAGAAGGAGACGTTCTGCCTGGCAAAGCACCAGAGGGAGAAGAGGACTCCCAGAGCAAGCTGCAGGGCCTCCATCAGCACCGGCACGGGCTCATTGCCGACCACGTACACCTGCGGGGAGAGAGGAAGCTGAGGCGGCAAGCAGAGCAGGGCAGGGGAGGGGAGGGGGGGGGAGGGGAGGGGAGGGAGGGGAGGGGGGCGCGTCCGCCTGTGCACCAGCCGCCCGGGTCAGAACCGGAGTGGGCTGGGCACAGGGGCGGCGAGGAAGGTGGCCTGTGAATGCGGTGCATCATCACGGTTCTGCTCACCGGAGAAGGGCCGTGGGGCTGGGCAATCCCTCGGGGGAGCCTGTCTCCAGCCCCCCATTGTGACAGGAAGGTGCCCGGAAGTGCTGACAAGGCCGGTCAGCCAGCCTCCTTCGGCCTCTCCGCAGGACTAGATTACGCTGGGCAAGGCAAGCAGCAGAGCAGACGTGCAGAGCGCCAGCAGGCCGTGCCGGTCAGCTTTCCTCGGCAAACAGCGCCGCTGCATCGGTTCTTCTCCGTGCCCCGCGAAAGGTGCCTGCCCCCCCACAAGTCTGGCAGTGATGGCCCGAGGCCTCCTCAGGGCAGGGGCCGGCCTCACCTGCCCCCCGATCTGTCCGGCAGGCTCCTGCCCCTGCCCTCCCCAGGGGTCCTGCCCGCGCCCGCACGCGTGTGCTGGGCTGCTGTGGCCGCCTGGGGGCCCGCTCCCGCTCCCGAGCTGCGAGCAGCAGGTCCCCCCCACAGGCGCCGTGGAGCAGGCGGGGCATTCAAGGGCTCGGGAGCCGGTGCTGCCTGCCCTGAGCCTGGAGCTGCGCTGCCCCCGCACCGGGGGCTCTGGCCGGGACGAGCGCTCGGCCCCGGGGGGAGGCCCTCCCGCTGCACCTGCGCTGGGAACGCCCGCCGGCGGCCGGCCCGGCGACCACAGCAGCTTCGCCTCTTTGCCCTTCGTGCTCCGAGGGCAGCCCTGCACGAGTGCCGCCGGTATCGGCTCCGTCGGAACCGGATCCTCTGCCGGCTCCTCGCTCGGCACCACGTCCTGCAGCTCAGGCGACAGGGGCGGCCCACCCCGGCCTCCTTGGTCACGGACGAGGGGCACCAGGCGGGGCTCCCTCTGGCTCCCTGCCCCCCGTTTCGACCGAATGTCCCCCCTCCTGCACCCCGGCCGGCCAGGGCGGAGCTGCCCCTCACTGCAGCCGTTCCGTCGGCCTGGCGGTCCGCCCAACCCCAGCCCGGTCCCTCTGCGTTGGACGGCCGCTTCCCTCACACAGCAACTTCTGCTTCGGGAAAGGAGCTTCCCAATGCACTGGCTCGGCAAGCACCTTGAAAATGGATGACGCTCCGGAATGAATTGTGCTGCCGAAGTGCTGAGCAAGCACCTCCTGCGAGAGGCGCGCGGCTTCCAGCGGAGCACCGTTTGAAGGGCAAAGATGTACACGCCGTTAAACGGCGGCCCTGAGCATGGCTACCGGAATTCTGGCGCATCCGGGAGGTCAGTGCCGGCAGGCTCAGAGAACAAGCCGGGCAGGAGGCGAGACTGCGAAGCGAGCTCATGCCTGGAATGCCGGGCTGAACGGGGCAGGGCCTGAAGGCGGCAGGAGAGGCGGGAGCCGTGCCAGAGCGACGACAGCCAGTGCGGAGCGGTGGCCAGGACAGCGGCTCTCCAGACAGGGAGCCAGCCGAAGGCCTTCAGCAACCGGATGCCAGAGACACCCTGGAAGGGAGCTCCTGGCTGCGGCTTCTGCCCGGGGCCTCCACTCCACTCCACTGGCACAACGGCTGCCCGTGCTCGGAGGCAGGCCCCAAGATGGGGCGAGAGCAGGCACGCACCAATCCTCACAGCAGCTAGGCGAGGGGAAGGCTCCCGCATCCACCCACAACAAAGAATGGCACGAGTCGCATTGTGGGGTCATTTCTGACCCCGTTAGAAAGAGCTTGAGGCAACCAAAATGCTGAAGCTGGAGTTCCCCTCAAGGGGTTCAGTCAGCAGCCAGCACAGGTGATGCAGGACACAATTTTCCCTGAGGCTGTGCAAAACAGAACCGAACTGAACCGAGCCAAACTAAATCAACCCAAACCCATAGAAATAGCAGGCCACTGAATTTTTCTTCCTAGCGGCAGTTTGCCTTACTCTTTGTGAAAAATTGTAGCATAACTTGTCCTGCATGGATTTTAATTCTGTTTGCTGGTGGTGCTAGCGGAGAATCTTGGTTTTAAATGGACATCAAAATATCTGTACTGAACTTGGCTTCGTGCGTTTTGGGAGCTCTGCTGCTTGCAGAACAGGAATCTGCACAGCTGTTCTACAGATATTCTGAGATACTTTTGAGGCCCAAGCATGTCTGTCTGTTTTTAAACAAAGCAAATGGCAGGAAGCTGAAAAGGAGGCCTGTCTTCTCCTAAAGATCCTTTTTTCAGTGGCCATTTCCCGCTCATCACTCTGCATTGCAGCAGCCCTACAGAAAAAGGCATCAGATGCTGTACCTTAAACACGGTTTCCACACACGAGCTGAGCTCCTCCTCCTCCACCAGCACCGTTCCTGCCGGCAGATCGTCCAGCGAAGTTTCTGAACAGAGCAGAGAATGGGGCTCTCAAAATTCTGTGGCTACAGTCAACCGTGGCAGCACATCAATCCTTCAGCACGGTACGGGCTGTTCCATTTAATTCCACGCTACAGTGACTACCCCATTAAGCAAAACCATCCAGAACAAGCTACTAGGAGATCTGCCCGTTTTGTGATGGGCTACTAAGTCAGCAGGCTTCTCTCGGGCGTGTGTGGGGTGGGGTGGGGTGGGGTGGGGTGGAGTGGAGTGGAGTGCGGGATTCACGAAGGGAACGAGATACTCCAGCATCACCAGGCCAATGAAGCCAAATCCCAAAGCTACTGCAGGACATTAGGAAGGCTTTTCACAATCCCGGAGGATAATCGGGTGGCCACAAAGAGCCCGCCAGCTCCCGGGGACGGTGCAGGCGCTTCAGAGACAGGAAGCCGCCATCACCTGCCGCCTCCAGGCAGCGCAGAAGCGGGCCCAGCATGGGGCGCAGCAGGTGCTTCTCTGCTTGCCGTGGGCACTGCCTCGCCATGCCGAGGACGGTTGCAGTGGCCACTCGCTGGAACTGACGGGCTGCTAGCTTGTCCTGGAGGAGGAACAGCTGCAAGACCTGGAGAAGAAACCGGGCACAGGCGGCTCAGACCACTTGCCTGGGGCAGCTTTTGCGCTTCCACCCCATTTGCCATCCGAGAACGAACATCCGCCCCGCACCATGGCCCAGGGGAACCCTGAGGCACCTTCTGGCAGGGGCAAGACGACGGGCTTACCTGCGGGCACACCTGTCGGTAATAGTCCTCCAGGGACAGGGACTGCTGGGGGCAGGAGGACAGGATCCTGGCCACCGCGTCACACTTCTGCCAGTCGGCTGCCGCTGCTTCGGCACCGCTGCCCCCCACAGCCCCCGCTGGAAAGCAGAGAAGGCGCCAAGTCAGGCTCCGGGCCACCACAGGGCCGCGGCGGGAGGCAGGAGGCGGGCACAGAGGCTAGAAGGCCTCGTGTGCCGAGGGCAGGGAGCAGGGCTGGCACTGAGCGAACAGCTCGCTCTCGCTCAGCTCTTCCGCAGGCCTCCCGGGTGGCGCTCCGCTGCGCTCCAGCGGGGCCCGGGAACGACCCCGCGAACGCAGCGCGGGTGGGCATCTGGCTCCTGGCCCCCAGAGCAGCCCGGATCCTGGCACTCACCTCCGGCGCCCTCCAGGATGCCACGGACCACAGCCTGCACCCCGTTGGGTCTCATCAGCCTCTCGGAGAGCAGCTGCCCGCAGAGGCGTCGCAGCCAGGCAGGGGCCGGAGCCAGACACTGCTCGCTGCCCCGCCTGTTGGAACAGGCGCCCTGCGAGGACAGAGAAGGGGTGTGTGTGTGGAGGGGGGAGAAAACGTCCCTTTGGGCAGAAAGCAGTGCTCCAGCAAGCCGCAGCACACAGGACGCGCTCAGGGATGGCTTTGCAGCACGATGCACCCTACGCGGCAGAGTGCACGGACGCGCCTGCTGCTCAGAGGCACGGAAACAGGGAGGGAACGGTCTCCTGCTCAAGGGGCCCCCTGGGCCCCATCGGGGCCGGGGGGAAGGGGAAGGCAGGCCTGCTCACAGCCAGTTCTTACACACGTTTTTCCCCACTCGCATATTTTTAAAAACACCACACCAAGAAAAAGGGGCCGCATAAGGGCCAATGAAGCCATTTCTTTTTACAGCCGGACAGGTCAGACGTGGGCTTCGGGCCTCTTCCCCCACCTGCTGCCTCCAGACTCACTGGACTGCAACCGACATCACGCAGCACAAGAAATGCCCAGGGCCGAGCCGAAGGAAGGAGGCAGCTGAGGGAGGCATGCTGCAGACCGGGATGTCCTGCCACAGGGACCACCTGCAGTACCTGTTTGGGTCCACCTTGAAGCAGCAGCAGCTCCCGAACCACCAGCGGCTGGTAAACTCTGTCCAGGAGGCCTCGCAACGCCTCCTTGCAGCGGGTTCGCTCCTCTTCAGGGAGCCCCTGAAACCACCCAGAGCCTCATTCACACAGCGCCGACTCCCTCTAGCGGGGTCTTGGCTCTCTGCTACCACCTTCCAGGAGGCCTGGAATCCCGAATCCCCACACGGGGAGCCTGTCTGTGTCTCTCCCCACGGAGGGCTTTTCTGAAAGGCATCCGAAGTGAGGTGCCAGGGTGCAAGGAGAAAGTGGGAGGGTGCGATGCCCTGCCCTTGCTCTACCCAGTTTTCCCCCAAATCATGCCACCCCAAAGTTTTGCTCCCTTTGGAGAAAAACATAAAAACATAGACACAAAGCGAGTCAGGAGGGGCCTCCCAGGCCACCTAGCCTGACCCCTGGCTCCAGCCGGCTCCGCTCATGACATGCCTACACGTGGGGACTCCCCTGTCTTTCCCCACAGGAAAAAGCTACAAGACACCGGCCACCACCAAGCAGGGGGCAGAGGGGGAAGGGAGTATGACCGTCTCAGGAGCCCCGACCTCTGTGGCTCCAGGAGGAACACTCACCGCTCGCTCTTCCGGCATCTTTGCTTCTTCACTCTTCTTCCTCACAGGGCAGAATCCAAGCTGACACAAGCCGGCGAGCAGATCCCCCAGGTGCTGGGTGAGAATAAGGCCACCCAGCGCTGGGTGCTGAGCGATCTCCAGCAGGCCGATGCAGGTGGTGAAAAGCTTGCGCGGGGCCTGGGAAGGGCCGCCGGAGGCCGCCACCGCCTGGACCAGGGCGCTGAACTCGGTCCTGCGGCTCAGGGGCAGCCCGACTCCAGGCGAGAGGTATGGGCAGAGGCCCACAGCCACCACCGCCTGCAGGGCCGCCTGCACCGTCCGCTCCTGGGCGATGCTGAGGGTGTCGGGGCGCAGAGGGGGTGCAGCCTCGGCGGTCCTGGGGTTCGGCGGCGGGGGAGAGTACGCAGCTGCGAGGAGATCCATGGACCGCTTCAGGCTCAGCAGCAGGAGCAAGGCATGCTGGGTGAAGTCCCAGGCCCCCTCCGGACAGGGCAGCAGCCAGGGCACCTGCTCAGATACCTCGGCTCTCAGCCGGCGCAATTCATCCCACTGCGGCTCCCGGGTGAGCTTCTGCTCCAAGAGAGCTACCCTGAAGCGCAGGGATTCCAGCAGATTGGCGTGCTTCATTTCCTGGCAGCAGCCTGAATCTGTCCCCAGAAAAAAAACAGATAAAAGTGAAATGGCTGCTGGGGACTTCAGGTCATTCATTCCTTGCATTGCTACACCATCTAACCGCCAGAACTCTCTGGGCTGTTTATAATGGTTAAGACTCTAAAGGTACAACAGTATAGCGTAACACCATACAAACATCCTCAAACTACGTTAAACAATCAGCAGTGGGAATCCAAGAATGCACTAAAGGCCTTATCTTGCACTACCAGATGCCTGGGAGGAGAGGCAGGAGCTAGGCCAGTGCAAGCAAAGAGACAGTACTGGTTCCAGGCAGAGCTCACTGGGGGAAGCCTTCCTAAGTCAGGGGGCCACCACTGAGGAGGCCCTGTCCAGATGAGCCGGACTGCAGTGCCCATGATCCCCAGCCCAACCCGCCATGCTGCTGTCCAGCAGCTCTAGAGGCAGCAGGCCAGAGGCGGCTGCGCAGGCCCCCGGCGCCCTTCACCGGCCTCAGCCTCCCTCACAGGCCCGCCCCGAGCATCCGGCCGCAGCCCGAAGGGGCGAGGAGGGCCTTGGGCGCTGCCCTGCGCGGCTTGGCGGAGCGGCGGGAGCGCAGCGAGGGCGGGGCGCCGAAAGCCGACGGCGCGCGGCGGAGCAGCCCTTCAGGCCGGGCCGGGCCCGCCCCCCGCCCCCCGCCCCTTCCCTCACCGGCGGCGCCGGCCCGGCCCAGCAGCACTTCCAGGCCCTCCACCGCCCGCCTCAGCGCCGCCTCGCCCCCGGCCATGGCCGCGCCGACCGCTGCCTCCACACGCCGGGGCAGCCTCGGCGCCGCCATCTTGGGAGGGGCGGGGCGGAAGAGGCGGGGCCGCCGCGCCGCGCCGCCATCTTGGGAAGGTCCGGCGAGGCGGTGCGCGAGCGGCCCTCTCAGGAAGGTCGGAGGCGCCGTCGCCATGGCGGGGAGGGCGGCTGGGTCGACGCCGCGCCTGCCCGCGCAGGCGCCCGGAGGATGCCGCGCAGCGCCCGAGCGCCTCCTGCGCGCTTTCTGGCCGCCGTCCTGCGACGGCCCCGCAGGGCCCACGCAGCGGCTCAGCCCCTTTTGCGGAGCGTCTCCCGCGGGTGCGCCGCTTCCTCGCCCGCCGGCGCGTCCCCGAGACGGGGCCGTGAGAGGCGCGCGCTGGCAAAGGGAGGCCGGGGCGTGCGGAGGGAGAGCCAGCCACAAACGGAAGCACAGCTCTTTTTTTTACGAAAAAGGTTTTTATTACAAGTGTATTACAAAATGATCTGCAATAATGGCTTTTCGGTTCCTCTAGATTCTTTATATATATATTTAAAAAACCTAAATATACAGATCCAAAAATACAGAAAACCCACTTTAAAATACCCTCGGTTGGACAGTATTTATACAATCATCGGGGGAAATCGGCACGTCAATCATGGCCTGGACAAATGTAGTCAATTGCATTTTTATACGGCACTCACTCACTCGATCAGCAGGAACGTGAACCGTACATGGACGTGCAGGAAACGGTTAAGGAAAGATTTGGCAAAGCACAGTAAGGTGTCCTATCTGGCGAGAAGAGCCGAAACGGACTAGAAACCCTTTGGGCAGGAGGGGGTGGCCACGCACCCCTGCAGTATTTCGGGGGCGCAGAACAGCCCGTGTGTGGACGCAGAGGGGGCGGGCGTTTGGCGCCAGAGCAGTGGGGAGAAGCACTTGGGACCCGGGGATCCAGGAATCCTTTTGAGCCTTTCTCATTCCGGAGGAGCTTTGGGGGGCAGGCCTGAAAGTGCCCCCCGATCTGGCTGGCCACTGTTGCCAGAGGCCAGGCAGTCCTCCCCTCGCATCCCCTCCCGGGCAAGCCCAGATTTCCCGTTTGGGCTGAGCCTGGGCGGGATCGGCCCCCCACGCGCAGCCCTGAGTATCGTCTTTGGTCGGAGCTGTGGAATCAGTGCGAGAAGCAGCCAAAGTGCGGCGTTACTTGGAGGGTGAGCAGGCGGGCTGCCCCGCTCGGGCCTCGTGGCGAGGTGCCTTCGGCGGGACTTGCGGGCCGGGGCACCGCATGCCACGCCTGGGTCCCACCCGGTGCCAGCGCTCACTAATGCCGTGCTTTCCCTGCACCCACTTCCTTGGCTTGCGAGCAAGATATTTGCGCAACGTCCTGTCAAATACTCTGCGAGTGGGGGAGCCATAGGTCAGTGAAGGGCGAGATGTGGAAAGGGAGGAGATGCGGCCAAGAGACGGCGGGCAGAGGACACGCCCACCCCCGGGGGAGCCGACGGCAGCGTTTTTGGTATGATGCTCAGGTAAATCGCCGCACGGGCCCTTGGTACTTTGGTATAGTCAGAAACGGCCGGAAGACCCAGAGCAGGAGCCCTTGCCAGCCTGGCGGGCGCAATTCAGGGCGCACAGCCTGGTAAAGGCCGCCAGCCGTGTGTGAGGACCCCCTTTCCATTTGGGGGTTCCAGTCTAAGTTGCAACGGCAGAGGCCTCAAAAAGATGCAGCTGCCCCACAGAGACCGCCATCGGCGTGCGAGGGGGGGTGTCTGGATCCAGCTCAAGAGGGTCCCACAGCACGAGGGTCCCCTTTCCTGCCGTGCTCTGGCCACGGATACACAGAGAGGCAGCGCTGGCCATCGCGCACTGCTTCCCCGCCTCTCTAGCACGCACGCACGCACACTCGCTCGCTCTCTCGCTCGCACACACAGCTGCCCCAGGTCAGTTCACGCTAGTCCTCCTCCTCGCCCCCCCCGTACATGTCCGCCAGCTTCTTGAAGCGGCTGCCCCAGTCGTTCAGGTAGTCGTAGTCCTGGTCTCGGTCGCCGTTGGAGGAGTTGAGCGAGCTCAGCGACGTGGCCTCGGAGCCGTTGCCCTCATAGTCGAAGACGAGCAGCGAGTCGTAGGGGGGCGCCGTGGGGTCCGTGTCGGCCGCCTTCAGGTTCTGCGGGGAGGGATCCCGGCGTCAGGTCCACCTGCCCAACCCCACAGCGGCTCGCACAGGCGAAGCGAGGACGGCCGGTGCCGCAGAGCCGGGCTGCCGCCGGCCTGGGAAAGCCAAGGGGCCCGGCCTGGCCTGCTCCCGCCCAGCCCACCGCTAGAGCCAGAGGCTTGGGCCAGCCGCAGGGCCTCAGGAAGCCCCCTGAAGCTCGCTCGCCTGCCTGCCTGGCTCGCTGGGCCCCACGCGCCGCTCACCTCGTCAATGAAGTTGCCTATTTCGTCGGGGTTGGCAGGCCGCGGGCGGTACTGCGGGGCCGGCATGAGCGTCGGGGCGACGTCGTTGCGAGTGACCTCAGGGCGGGAATCCAGGCCGCGGTGCAGCTGGCTCAGGTCGTAGTCCTGGGACAGGGACAGGGGCTCAGGAGACAGACCCAGGGGTGTGGGGGGGCAGCCCTCAACCCGCTTCTGCCAGAGCGGTCAGCCAGGCAAAATCAAGGGGCGCTGGCAAGACGCCTCCCGTGCCAGTCACTGTTTGCACATGTCGGTTATTAGATTTGTCGTTCGCTGCCTCGATAGCAAAAGCAAGGCAAGTATTGGCTGCTTCTGAAATTGTATTGGAAGGCCCAGGATGGCACAAGCTGAGCTTCCACAATAAAACGAAGCGGCATTCAGCCTTCCTGGACTGCCCCCCCCCGCCCCGAGGGCTGAACCCATCTCCAAGCATCCCCAGCCAGCCAGCCAGCCAGCCAGCCAGCCAGCCAGCGGGAGAAGGCTTCAGGACGGTGGCCGACTCGCCACGGCCCAGAGACCCACCTGGTCCTCCTCCCCACCGCCTTCTTCGTCGTAATAGTAGACGTTGTCGCGCGTGTCGTCCTCCGGGGCCAGCAAAGGCTCCTTCACCACCGTCTTCCTCCGCACAAACAGCAGCAGCAGCAGCAGCAGGACTAGCAGCGGGAAGACCAGAGGGGCCCTGAGCCGCGGGGGCCTCCGCACGGTCCCAGAGCCCAAAGCCAGGAGCGGAGGGGATCTCAGCTGCCTGCCGGCAGCACAGTGAAAGCAGGCCGGGGCTGCCTCTCCCCCAGCAGTGCCTCCCCCAGAGCAGTACACATCTGCTCTCTCCTTCCCTCCCATCGGCTGATGTGCCTTCTTTTGTAATGGACGTGGTTGTTTTAGCTGCACGCCGGCCTGTGGCCAGTGCAGAGACTGAGCGGCTCCACTTGCAGCGGGACACAAGCCTCCAGCTCTCACGGTTGCAGAGAGAAGCCAGGAGGGGGTGTCCTTGCAGGAGCATAAACTGTGATTGAGATTTCAATCTGCCAGGCCACAAAGTGCCCCTCGGGCCCCTCACAACACCCACAAGCACCCCCCCCACTAGACAGCTCTGCCGCGTTCCAAACTCAGCCTGGCTGCTCCCTTCACCCTTTCACCACGCTCAGCAACTTCCCTTTGCATATTCCATGCCCAGAATTTGGTGCCCCCAGAGTTTCAGTTGCCAGTCATTACTGCTTTTAAAAACACTGTGTTAATTGCCCTCGTTAGGAATGACGATGTGGCTGGGAAGATGAAAGAGGGGAGGCAGCAGCATCTGGAGAAAGCTAAGACACGGGGAAGAAAAGGGAGCCTGAGAGGATCTCCGCCCACAGAGGGACTTCCGTGCCTCACACAGGCTGATGCCCTTCCCAGGACGAGCGGCAGAGACAAGTCCGCGTAATTTGTTCAGGTCGCAGAATTCAGCTTTTTGGGATCCAGAATGTGGCTTGTCAGTTTGAATACACGCTCCCAGAGCACGTGCCTCCTTCACAGCCTTTGTCCTTGGGGGTGCAAGGAGATCTGTCTGCCCACTTTCTGACTGAGCTATGCCCCGGCTCCCCCCAAGAAAACACAGCCCAGGAGGCCTGCTTGCGAGAGTGCCTCTACTCACTCAGAAAGAGCAGGATGCCTCCGAGGATCCCCAGAATTGCCGGGACGCCCAGGCCGCCCGCCACGTAGGCCCGCCGCTCGCAGTCCTTGGCCTCCCCCTCGCAGTCGCACACGCGGGCTTGCACCGTGGTCACCTGGGCCTGCCCCGGCCCGTCGGTCAGCTTGAGGGCGATGCTGTAGTCTCCGGGCTCCAGCTGCTTGGTCAGCTTCAGGGTCAGCCTGTCTCCTGGGGAGGGCGGCAGGAAAGACATCAGCCGCGGGGGGCCCGGGCTGGTCCCCCCCGGGCGGTCCCCACTTTGCCAGAGGAAAAGGGACCAGGCTCCGCTCGGCTCCGCCGTCGCTCTCGAGAGGCACACACTTGGAAGACGCTCCGTCGCTGGGATCCCGCTTTCCATACTGAGTGCCTATGGGAGCGTTTCCGCTCAAGCGGGAAGGAGTGGGGCAGGCGACTCAGGCGCGCGACCTGCTGCCGTGTGTCACGGGCGCTGCCGGTCCTCGGATGGCATCCGACGGTGCCTGGGCGCAGCAGACCGAACTCCACGGCCGATTTCACAGGGGAGCGCCGGGAGCGAGACGCCGCCTGACGGAGGCCGGGCACGGTGTCACGAGCGCCCGCCCGTCGTCACGTCGACCGCTGGCCTCATCCCCATGCGTGGCCGGCCCGCTGGGCTGCTGCCGGGGGGGAGACGGCGTGTGGCAGAGCGGACTTCCCCGGGACGGCCAGCCTGCACCGCGGACACGCAGGGGCACGGGCAGGCGCAGCCCCCCACCGCCTGGAGCAGCTCCCCCCGAGCCCCCCTCTCCTCGGCACGACGCGCTTACCCTCGTTCACCGCGACGGTCCAGTTGGCGCTGGAGCCCAGCTCCAGCTGGGCAGAGAAGGGGCCAGTGTTCGGGGGGAGGTCCTTGTCCACGATGCGCAGCACTTGGGGCTGGGGGCTCCGGGCACAGATGTCGAAGGATCGCGGGGTCGGCTCCGGCCCGTTGTCGTTCACGTCCTCGAGGTGTATGAGGAGCGTTCCCGTGCCCGTTTCTGGCGGGGAGCCTGGATGGAAAAGGCAGCCATGACTCACACGGAGCTCCTGGATGGGCCCCTCAGAAGCACGTCCTGCCC
Source organism: Varanus komodoensis (assembly GCF_004798865.1). Lineage (NCBI taxonomy): Eukaryota > Metazoa > Chordata > Lepidosauria > Squamata > Varanidae > Varanus > Varanus komodoensis. Next base: position 12,137,417 of record NW_025335550.1, on the reverse strand, counting down.
GGAGCAACGCAACCTTTTTCCAGGCCGCCTGATTTGCGGGTACCCCGTGGGCTCCTCGGCTGCCTCTTCCCTGCTCTACAGCAGGGCCTTCTCTGCCCTGGCCCCCTATTTTGCCAGCTGAGCCCCAGTGCCCTCCAGGTCTGCCCGGGAAGAGGTTCTCCTCCAGAAATTTAAGAAACAGTAACGCCTCAGTGACATGGACTGCTCAGCTGATCGAACTTTGGAAAGCTCCATCTCTCGCCACACACGACCTTTCTCGTTTTGAACTTGACAAGGCAAGTTCAGCAGAGAGAAGCGAGCCCGGGAGAATGTGCGCAGGACCCGGGGGCGCTTCTTGGCCCCCAGAAATGCTGGATAGAGGACCGCCCTGACCCCGCAGGGGCCTGCGCATGCCGCATGTGGGACACGCAGTGGGGTGCGAGGAAGCCGCCGGCCCCGCACACCTACCGTTGTCGCTGGCCAGGATGAGGGCCGTGTAGGTGCTGTTGGTCACCCAGTCCGACTCCCTGTCCAGGGGGGCCCTCGTCTCGACCAGGCCAGTGTTGGGGTTGACGATCAGCCAGCCTGCCGGGTCCCTGCCAATGAAATACCTGCAGGGGGAACAGGGGGGTTCGTTGCCAGGCACATTTCAGCCGCGAGAGCCGGAGCAGCTTCGGCTCCTCTTCTTCTTCTTAGCACAGTCACATCTCGCTGCTCGACTTTTAAGAAATCCAGGGTGACCCGCAGCCGGGCTCGGCCGGCTCCTCTCCATCCCCTGGCGGGCCCCTTACAGGGGAAAGGGAAGGCAGCCCTGGCAGGGCGAGGGGCCCCCGTACCGGATGGTCTGCTGCAGGCTCTTGTCCGGGTCCTGGGCGGTGAACGTGGCCACCCGCTGCCCGACGGCCAAGTCCTCCAGCACCGTTATGCTCTTCTGGACTGGGATGAAGGTGGGGGCTTCGTTGACGTCGCCCACGTTGACGATGACCGTGGCCGTGGATATGGGAAGGTTCACCGCGAAGGGAGCGTCGTTCTGCACGGTCACTTGGAGGACGAACCGGTTCTGCGCCTCGTAGTCCAGGCCCTGGGGGAGGCGCCAGAAGGAGCGATGGGCCAGGGCAGCGGGGCCCGCAGCTCTGGCCCGGGTGCCAGCACCACACGAGTGGAAGCGCCGGGACCTGATTACCCACCGGGTGCTTTTCTGCCCCCCCCGCACTCAGCCAGCCGCCGGGGCATTTGCAATAAGCCACAGATGCAAGCAAGCGCTGCAGCTTCGCAAAGTGGATGAGCTCCCGGCGGCCTGGGGGGCCCGGGCACCGCTTTGGCAGCTAAAACCCGGTGGAGCAGCATGGCCGGAACCAGCCACTCCAGAGCCCAGAAAGGCGCAGCCGCACAGGGAAGGGCGGCCGATGCGACGCAGGAGGCCCCACCCACAAAGGATGCGGGGAGAGGGGTCCTTCGCTCACCTTCACAGTGGTCAAAATGCCATCGTTGCTTTGTGGATCGGTGGTGACAGCAAAGTTGCCCCCGTCATTGCCTCGCCCAATGGTGTACTTGGCCTTCCATGCCGCGGTGTTTTCCTGATCGGCATCTTTTACCCGCAGCCTGGCAACCACGACGCCGACCCGGTTCTCTGGCACAGTCTCGTTGTACTGTGGGACAAAGGGACAGGGCTTGGCCGCATCCTGCGGGAGGCTCTGCTGGGAGGGGAGCCCGGAGCAGCGTCACGGGAGGCGTGCGGCGACCGTCCTCGTCCGGACCGGGGACCCCCAGGGCCGGCTTGCTCCCTGGGCCAGGCCGCTTTGGGCGGTGGCGGAGGTTGTGGCGTTGCGTGTGTGGCGGGAGGGGCTTGGCGGGGCACAAGGTGGGGTCCGTGCGCCCCAGGAGAGGGCGGGAGGCGCCCCGGCCTTACCGTGGCGGGGTCGAAGATGGGCGGGTTGTCGTTGGTGTCGGTGACGGAGATCACTGCGGTCCCGGTGGTGGAGAAGCCTTCGCCCAGCATGTCTGTGGCCTGGAGGACCAGCGTGTACTGGGGATATTTCTGGAAGCAGAACCGGCAGCACCGTTTGAGGCAGAGGTGGGGAAAGGGCTGCAGGGGGTGTGTGGCCCCCCCACGCGTGAGCGGGACCTCTGGGACGGGCGGCAAAGCCACACTTGCGGCAAAGGCGAGCGGAGAAGAGGGGGCACAGTCTGGCGAAGTGCGGAGCGCGCTCTCGGGGCACCAGCGAGGCCCCGTGCCCCCCACCCCACCCCACCCCACCCGGCCCAGCATTCACCTCCCGGTCGAGGCCCGTCGTGATCACGCTGATCAAGCCCGTGCTGTTGTTGATGGTGAACATCTGTCCGGAGGGCAGTGGGGGCTCCTGGCTGAGGATGGAGTAGGTGATGACCCCGTTGTAGGTGTCGATGTCGTCGTCGGCATCAGTTGCCGTCACTTGCATCACGGCGGTACCTGGGCAGGCGGGCAGGCGGAGGGCGTTCGGACGAGGTGGAAGCGGCAGGAGGGCCGAGAGCGCCCCTCCTTCCCTGGCCGCCGCAGAGGGTCCCGCAGCCTCCAAGTCACAGCAGGCATCGCGGCCCCTGTGCAGGGTGCTGTGGGTCTCCACGGAGCACGCAGGGCCGGGTGGGCTCGGTGGGGGCCCGGGCATTTGCCACAACCGCGTGGCCCGCGACCACGCGCCCTTCCCTGCCCGGGGCCCTGCCCATGGACGCGAAGTGCGCCAGACGCTTCAGCAGGACGACCTCTGCGCTGAGCAGCGGCAAGCGCGCCGTTCGCCTCTGGGCGCAGTTGTGCACCCGAGGGCAGATTCCTACCTGGCTTGGCTCCTTCCGGCACCTCTCCTCGGAAGATGCTCTGGGTGAACTGGGGCCGGTTGTCGTTCTGGTCGCTCACCTTGATGATGATCTCCATGGGGTCCTCCACGGGCTGCCCGTTGGCAGACACCGCGTGGGAATTCAGCTGGAGGGCGGAGGCAGTCAGAGGCCACTGAAGAGCCGTGTTGGTGGCTCTGGGCCCAGGGAAGGCTCCGGCGGGCGCCCACAGGTGCCGCAGAGCCTTCCTCGCTCCAGATCCGGGTGGCCACTTGGGGGAGACGGGGGACCACGCCTGCTCTCTGGAGCCCCCGGCAGGCGAACCCCTCCCCTCCCCTGCCGGTCACGGTGGCCGCAGCAAAGGCTCCCAGCCAGGGAAGCAGACAGGGACGCTTGGTTTCCCAGCGAATTGGGCTCCCACCGACATGGCAGGCCCCATGAAACCCCGTTCCCTGTGGAAACAGCTGGATTGTGGGAATTCTGCTGCAAAGCGAGGGGCACACACCCCGCATGCCTTGTTCTGAGGCAAAACCACTATGAATTTTGGCGGTGTGGGACCCGTGCCAGGTGGCAGCACCAGCGACCGGGGATCCGCACAAGAAGCCCAACGCGGCCAAGCCGTTTCCCGGCAGGCACCGCGGCCCCGTGATGCTCGGCGGAAGGCCTGCGGTGGCACGGGCGGACTCACCATGTATCTGTCGATGGCTTCCCGGTCCAGGGGACGGGTCACCTTCAGCCACCCCGTCTCCCTCTCGATGATGAAGACGCCGACCGGAGGGCTGTCCGCTCCTTGCCCGGTGATGCTGTAGAAGACCGTAATCTCTTTTGCCTTGCTGGATCTGATCTGGTGCAGAAAGTGGGTTGAGAGAGTCAGCCAGGTGGCGGCCGGGAGCGGACCCTCGGAGCAGAAGGGCTGCTGGGGACACGTGAGGCCCTCGCGGTCCCACTTCCACCTGGACCGGGGAGCGTGGCATCGCCCCGAGTCCGTGGTGGGGCACCGCTAGGCACCGCGACAGTCCAAGCCGGTGTCCCCGCCTCTTGGGCCGTCCTGGGCCCGTGTCGGCCCCCGGAGCAGCCACCCCACTGCGGAGCCCTTACCTGCACGAGCGCCTTGGGGAAGGGGCCCTTCTCGTTCTCGGAGCAGGTGATTGGGGGGATGACCCAGTCCCTCTTCTGTCTTCTCAGGCCTGGGCCAGATTTCGGGAAGGTCAGCACCTGGGTGTGAGCGATGCCACTGAACTCCTGTGGAGAAAGGCAGGGCCCCTGGCTCAGCAACGCCAGAGCAGGCCTGGGTGTTTCCTGAGGGGTGCCCGCACACCCAGCAAGGCGGGGAGCGGAGCCCCCCGGCAAAGGAAAGGGTGCCGAGGGAGGCAGAGACGCGGGTGCGCAAACCGGAGGCCCCGTACCGCATGGTGGTGGTGCCGGCGACGGCGCTCACGGCCGCGATGCTGCAGCGTCACCCTGGTGGAGTGCTTCCTGCCAGCCGCATCCCAGGCATGGATGAAGAAGCTCCGTTTCTGGTCACGCAGCTGCAAGGGCCGCTTGACCACGACCACGCCGTCGGGGCGCACCTGGAAGCGGGTGTCGCTGACTGTGTAGGCAACCCGGGTCCTCTCCGTGCAGTCCTCAAAGCGCACTGGGCAGACAGAGAGAAGAGGTGGGACGTCGAGGCGCTGCTGGCACGCAGGAGGAAGGGGCTGAGCCGGCAGGGCGGGATGTGTGGGAGCTGCTGCCACCAGGAGGCGCCGGCGCTCCACGCGTCCCAGGGGGTCCCTGCCCTCCACTCCCCGGCCATGCGCTCCCTCATTCGCCACACACTGCTGTGAAACATGCCCCCTTCTCATCCTTTGGGCCTGAGTCGCACCTTGCCCAGCCCCCCAGCCCTTCCCCTGCGAAGACCCAACTCGAGCTGTGTTGGACTACAACTGCCATCATCCCCCACCAGCTGCTGTTGGTAGCCCTGCACAGCTGCAGGGCTGTGGCTGACACAACTGGAGCGCTCCAGGTGGTGTCGGCCAACAGGGAGGCCGCGTTCCCATGGCCCCGTTTCAGCCCTTGCCCTGCCCCACATTCCACCCCACGGGGCCAAAGCCGGGTCCGCACCATTTCAGCCCACCTGCCCGTCCAAACGCGCCGGGCGGACTTTCCAGACCTTGCCTGCCGCCCGGGCCTCTTGCCTTGCAACCTTCTTCTCTGTGTTGTGGAATCCCAAGCCAGGCGCCCGGGGGCGCCCCCAGCGCGACCGACCGACCGACCTTGCTAGCTTGACCCACTCGGCGCGAGACGCAAGCGTGCCGAACGAACAGGCGGGGACTCCTGGGCTTGAAACAGGACCTGGACCGGGGCGGCCCAGCCCCGGCTCGGCCCGTTATCCCGGGCAGCAGCCGGCGCCTCCGCCCACTCCAAGGCCACCGCAGGCCTTTCTGCTGATAGCAGGCAGGGCTTGGGCCTGATCCAGAGGGAGCGGGGAAGCATCTCCGAGATCTTCCAGTAAAGGGCGCGGAGAGGGTCAGCGCCTCAGCTCTCCCCAGGCTTCGTCCGTGCACAAAGTTATTGCTGCGTTTCATCCACTCCCCGCTGTCGTGCCTCTCGCAAGGAACCCGAGGTGGGCGCCCGGGAGGCTGGGCTGCGGGCAAAGTCACCCCGCAGGCTCCATGGCCGAGTGGGGACTCGAACCCGGACGGGCTTAGTCCCAGCCCAGGCTCGTAACCACCACCCCGACTGGCCACAGCCCGAGGGCCGGCTCCTCTCCCGCGGCTGCTTGGAGCTGGATGCGCGAGAGACGACTTGCTGACGGGAGGCAAAAGCCCCCAGGCCCCACTCACGCCGCGCCTGATGCGGAGGAGGGAGCCGAAGGCCGTCCCCTTTCGGGGGCCCCTCTGCCCCCACAATTACACGCTTCCCCCAAGAGGTCCCCCATGCCCGTTGGTGGGAGTTGCCGCTCAGCTCATCTGCAGAGCACCAGATGGTGGCAGTGTGGCCAGAAGAGTACGCTTAAAGCAGCGCCGTTGCGCACCAGCGCCAGCTGCACAGGCCACAGGCAGACAGGTCTGCGGCTTTGCACACGGAAAGAAAACTGTGCGCCAGAAGAGACACCTATTCCAGGCTGTTGGGCACGAACCTCCGATCCCATGCCCAGACCAGCCCAGGGCCCACCTGCTTCCGGCAGCTGTGGGCGTGCGGCCGGGACACTGTGGAAATGGAGCCGAAGGAAGCAGGCTGGGGGAAAGCTGCACACGGCCAGCCTCGGGGAGCCGAGCGCGCCCTCCTGCTCTTTCACTTCCCTCGAGAAGCTCTGAAGGCCTCGACTGTGCGCTCGCACGCACGCACGCACGCTGCTCACGTTGCAATCCAGGCTCCTCCGGGCCAGCAAGTGGCTCTCGTCCACGAGGACCCGTTCCCAGGGCCTCCCGGCCACCGGCTGCCAGGCTCAGCCCGTGCCGCCGGTCCGGACTTGGCTGGCGAAGCACGAGGACGGGCTCTGAAGTGGAGGCCGGCCCACAGCGGCCAGTGGCTGGCCGGACGTCTGGATTCCAGCCCAGCAGGGGACCGTGGGGCAGCCGGGGAGCTGCCTGCAGCGCGAGAGGCCGTGCCGCAGGGCACCGAGCCGGCTCTGTCCCTTGCCCTGCCCGCCCGCCATGTTGGAGGGGCGGCTGCTGGGCCTGGGGTGCCCCGCAGGCCTCCCCCGGCCCCGGGGAGGGGCAGCCCGTGAGCCAGTTCTTCCGGCCGGCCTGCTCGGGAAGGGGCCGCACTCCGGCGCAGCAGTGCCCAGGCGGGAACAGGCAGACCCCGAGCCAGCCACGGCCCGTCTCCCCCCCCACCCAGGCTTCCCAGGCAAGCCTCCAACGCAGCCGCAAAGGGGCGACTGCGGCGCTGCAGGGGCTGGGGCAGCTCCCTGCGAGGAACGGCTGCAGCTCTGGGGCTGGGGAGGCGGCCCCGTAACAGGGGCCACGGCAGAGGGATACCTGTGTGGGGAGGATCCAGGGAAGGCCATCTGCAGCACTGCTCTTGGCTCGCTAGATTTAGATCCCACTTTTCCTCACAATGAACTCAAAGCGGCTTGCACCATTCTCCTCCTGCCCTCTGATCCCCACAGCAATGGCCCTGGAGGGCAGGTAGGGATGAGGGTCTGACTGGCCCAAAGTGGGGGCCGGAACCCGGGTCGCCCGAGTCCCAGGCCCACACATGGAACCACTAAGCCACACTGGCTCTCAAAATGACCGGGAGCTGCATGCTCAGAGGCACAAGATGCTGTGATGCGACTGATGTGTTAAATGGGAACTGGACCAATTCGTGGAGAAGAATAGGGTGCTTCAGGGCTACTAGTCCTCATGGCTGCCTCCAGGATCAGAGGCTGTGTACCAGTCGCTGGGGAATATGGGTCAGAGTGCTGCAGCACCCCCATCCTGCTTGCAGGACCCCACGGGCAGCCGGCTCCCACGTGTGAACAGAATGCCGACCCCAGGCAGCCTGGCTCACCAAAATCAAAGCCACTTCTAGGGGGACCAAACCCCACACAAAAAGAAGAACGATCAAATGCGTCACCTGAACGGTCATGATTCTGTTTCGAAAACAAGCGTTGTTTTGCCCGCGAGCCCCCTCCCTTGCAAGTGCCCAGCTGCAGCATTTAGCAATCCGAGTGAGTGAACACACCCACGGCATGTGGTTGTCTTTCCTCATCAGAGCGGGAGGCGTGTGAGTCGCTAGAGTTAAACAGGGCAACTGTGATGAGTCACATTCAGGGGCTTCTCGCTCCGGGATGGCAAGCCACTCGTCATCCCGGAAAGCGAAATGATCAAGACCAAGCTTCCGGTGTCGGGGGCCACGAAGCGTGGCCCTTCGTGGGCCGGGCCGGGTGACACCGAATGACCCCAGGGTGCTTCTCTGCATCACCCGCGCCAGCCACGGGGCTCCAGCTGTAGTGCAGAGCACTCCCGAAGGCGTGTCTGGCTGAGGACCCCACATCCCACGCAGGCCGCTCCCTTCGTGGCCCCCCCGCAATCCGCCTGGGGTGCCCCTTTCCCCATAAGCCCCGCGGGGCTCACACTGATGGCCTCACAGACCACGCAAGAGTCAGCAGGGCTGACCGGAGGCAGCTGTCCCACAATCCCGGGCAGGCGGAGGGGGACATCCATAAGCCCCTCTTGCCAGAGCTGGAGGGAGAAAAGCGGGGAAGGGTCCCAGGCCATAGGGCAGACGCCCCCGTCCTCCTGCGCCCGGCCTTGCCTGAGGTCATGGCCCACCTCAGTGACGCTCCGCCCTTGAGCACCCGGATGCGCAGGAAAAAGTGGAGCGAGCCGAGAGCGTCGCCAAGCCCTCCCGCCCGGCCCCTGCACCCAGGAGCAGCTTCCGTGTTTGAGCAGTGACATCACCCAGTTTCACTGTGACTTTCCAACTCGTCGGACGGGAGTTTCAGCTCAGCGCTGATTCAGGCGCCCATCACAGACCTGCACGCAGGGAGCGACGCGGCCGCGGGAGGCGGGGGGGTGTGGAGGGGGCAGGGGGCGCCCTTGCGCTGGGAAAGCACCTCATCCCATCGAAGCCGCAGGAATCTGCCTTTGGCAGAGCCCAGTCCAGCTCGGACCCGACATGGCGGAAACAAGCGAGAGGACGGCAGGTTTCACTTTCACACTCCCGGACTGACTCATTCCCGTAAAGGACAAATGGGCCAGTTGCCCGGGCTGCAGGCGTGGGTGGGGGCCAGCATCCAGATGGGCTGAGCCCCCGTCAGGAGGACCCCCCCCAGCGCTTCCCTCTTTCCCATGCAGCTGATAGTGAGGGGGGCACACTCCGCGTTCCCCCCCTGCTGCCAGGTGTCCTTGCGGCAACGGTGGCACCCAAACCAGGCCCGCCGACGCCTTCCCCGCGCCCGGCCAGCTCCCAGCACTACCCCTCGGGCGGCAACAAGGGCATTGCTCATCAGCAGTGACCCCAGACCGGGGTCGGAGACGAAGCCCGAGGCGCGTCCACTGAGCGACACCCTTGTGGGAGTCCCAGCCGCCTCTCTCTCTCACTCTCGCAACTCGTTCCTCTTATTTTGCAATATGCAAGTAACGAGGAAGCATGATGGGCATCTACTCACTCTTTCACTCACACACACTTGAACAGGGAGGACGTGAGTCACCACAGGTGGAAATCCAGGGGAACGGAGAGAAAGCTGAGCAGGAATGGCCTTTCCTCTGGATAGCCTAATAAAGGCATCTGTGCAATTCACAGTGAGTCAGAAGGGGCTCCCGGGCCATCCAGTCTGACCCCGGCTCCAGCCGGCTCCACTCATAACATGCCTAGATGCACATGTCCAGCCTGTCCTTGAACACCCTCACCGGTGGGGCCTCAACCACACTGGCCACCTGCTAGCACCAGCCACCCCAAGACCCGGACGCCCCTCGTGTCCTTGCCCCCAGAAGGGTTCTATTGTGGAAAGAAAAATGGTGAAACAACCAATGGGAAAGCACAGGAGCCCCAACAGAAAAAAGCTGGCAACCTCACTCTACATGGGAGAACTCAGAGGCTCTTATAGAGAGAACGGATCCGCTGGGCAGGGTAGAGAAAACCTTCAGCCCCATTGAGCTCAGGAGGCCTGCTGAGCAGGCGCGCATCGAGTGTGGCATGTGGGCTGTACAAACACAGGCTGGCACATGGATGCTGCCTGCCCTTTTCCCCACTCCCAGGCGAAGCTTCCAGACCCAGCAGGGGAGGGTCGTCCCCGGAGAGGTCTAGAGAGGGGCTGCTGCCAGGTTTGTTCTTTTCCCTGAAGCCGGCTTCCTGGCCTCTTTAACCCAGCCCGGAAGTGCACCAGCATTTAGGCCTCCCCCGCGCCCGGTGGGACCACTGGGGCAGCTGCTCCGTTCTGGAGGACGGGTCCACATCGCCCAGTATTGCCCACGGAGGCCGGAGTGCCCTCCAGGGGCCTCCCTCGGCCCTGCCTGAAGAGCTGCAGCTCTGAACATCCACTGCCAGTATCTGGCTCTGGGGCGGGGAATGCAGCCCTGCCCATAATTCTCGGCATCACCTGCTTCTTGGGCTTCCCCTCTGGGAATTACGGGCTCTTTTGCTGCACACGGGGTTGCGTGTGCAGGGAGGAAGCAAAGACTGGAAATCCGCATTTACACGCAAAGGGCTTTGTGACCCAGCAGGCAGAGTCCTGCTCCCCGACCCATCAGCTGCACCCCAGTTGATCTTTCCAGCGTGTAGGAAGAAGCCACCGCAGCCGCACCCCGACGCCCGGTGCGGCACACTGCGCTTGCCTTCCAGCGCCCTGCAAAGCGTTCTCTTCGCAGCCACGAGCTCGGAGCGCGTCCTTGGTCCAAGGCTATGCACAAGCCTCACAGCTGGCCAAGGATCTGAACGCGGCCTCTCCTGTCCAAGCCCACGGCACTCATTGGTGCAGAATGCAGCAGCCTCTCTGCCCCTTCCCTCCCGTCTGCATGGGGGCTCAGGTGTGCACACCCCCCTGCCACCCCAACTTGGGGCACATGAACCCCAGCTGGGGGCACAGCAGGCCCTCTCCAAACACAGCAGTCAAGCGCTGCTTGTCTGGAGGGCGACGCTGGTCCCTTGCGATAATTAACCGTCATTAAAGGCACTCGTTCCTCCAGCACAGCAACAAGGGCTTGGCAGCCCCTCTCGTGGCCACGCCGGCCACGAAGCCAAGTTTCCTGGGAGGAAGTCATGAATGCTCCTTGCTCTGCAAAATGGCTCTGTGAGGAGGGCCCCCACCCCCCTGCCGGCGTTTCTGCCCCGAGACAGCCAGTGCAGCCTCCGTTTGGACGTGTTCAGTTTCGCTTTCGAGTTTTCAGAGGACAAGATCTGACAAATTTCAGCGCCTAGCATTTGTAAAGGACTCATGCAAGACGCCCCGAGTCTGAACTCAAAGACCACCACGCCTGCTCTCGCTACATCCCCCCATCTGCCGGCATCTCCGTGGTGGCACTGGGCGGGGCGGTTCATGGGCCGCTTCCTGACTGTGGGACAAGGTCAGTCGCCAAGGGACAGGCCCCCTCCCTGTGGAAGCAGAAGGCAGGCGCCAAAGGATCCCAGGTGAAAGCAGGTAAATGATTCACGGGTCCTTATTGACACAGCAGGCCGGCACAACGGATAAGCGGCAGGCCGCTGGTTGGGCTGCTGGGGAGGCAGCCAGCCAAGAGGGAGCAAGCGAGCGGAGAAGCCCGAATGAGCAGCTGCGCCCAAGCCAGAGGCGCCTGCGAGCAGGGACAAGTCGCAGTCAGGTCGAAGTCGGCATCGCCCAGCCCCGCTCCGCTCCACCTTGCCTGGCGAGGTGGGGGCAGGGCAAACTGGAAACACCTGAAGACTCTGTTAACCTGTTCCTGGCTTTTGCAGGAAATGCCAGCAAGAAACACCCCCCAGAATTCCTCCTCCTGGCTCCCTCCGGAAATGACTTAACTGACGTTCCATGTTACGTGCTAATCTTGCGTTAAACTTTACAATGTCAGCTGTGGAGGGCATGCTAGGGGGGTGGCAATATAAGTAAATACAAATAAACTTGGCTCCAAAAGACAAGAAGTTACGACTGGTCTCCTGCTGTCTCCAAGAAAAGACAAATCACTTGCCCTCGCAAAGATACGAGGGCAACATTCCGGCCTACTCCCATTTGCCCAAATCGGAGAGCTGCCTGGCTTCTCCGGAAGACGGCACGCCAGCGCCGCAGCCCGGGTTCAGGGGCAGAACGGCTTCGAGGGGGCCCCTCGGCGTGTTGGGCCGGCTCCTCCGTGCCCTCCCCAGTCACCAGCCGTGCCTGAAGCGACGGGCAGGCGCCCGGCGAAGGCTAGCTGTCAGGCTGGCAGCGACGAGCACTGCCCTTCCATCAAGAGCCGCCACTCCGCGGAAGGGCAGTCTCCGGCCTTGACTCTCGTAGGCTGGCGGTACACCCATTCCGCAGCAGAGAAGGCAGAGCAGCCAGGGAGTGGCCCCTCCTCGCAGCTCCAAGCAGGAATGTCGCGCCCGCCTGCGCCCACCCCTCTCTTCTCTTACTCGGGAATCCCACTTTGGATCTGCAGCAGCTTTTTCTACACAGGGGCCTCTCCCAGGGGGAGCCGATTCACTAGCAGAAGCTGCTGCAACGCCATCAGGGGCGCAGGACACGCTGCTCGGGGGCGGCCGGAGGGCACTTCAGAGCGGGGCCTTCAGCTCTGCCCTCCGCATGCTCGGAGAAGGCTCAATCCAGCCCGGGAAGCCGGTTCTGGGCATCAAGGCAGGGGGGCGATCTCCACCCACACATCATCCCCCCAGCCCGGGACGCCGCAGGGGCAGCTGCCGCTTACCGTTGCCCAACACCCGGCCCCTCTCCAGGTCCACTCTGGGCACGGCGAAGGTGTACGTCTCCAAGCCGAAGCCGGGCTGGCACCCGGGCGCCGTCTCTGCGCACAGCCACCGTCCAGCCTGGCGGGCAGCAAAAGCCAGAATGAGGCGCGGGCGGCCGGGGGGGCGGCCTGGCTGCTGCTCGTCCCGGTCCCGTCCCCCCTCCGCCCGCCGGGCCGCTTTTGCGCAGGGGGAGCCCCGCGGCGAATCCCCCCCCGGAGCTGCTCGAGCAGGCGCCCCGCCGCCCCCGCGGGCCCCTTGGGGGGGGAGTGCGGGGCCGCAAAGCGCCGCGCCGCGCCGCGCCGCGCCCGCCTCTGGGGCTCCCGACAGGTGCGCCCGCAGGCCCGCGGCTGCGAAGGCGACCCGGGCGGGCAGGAACTTCCTCCTCGCTCCGGTGCGAGGGATGGGGGGGCGCGCAGGGCCGCCCCGCGGGAGGGCTGAGCCCGCGGGAAGCGGGGCGAGAGGCGCTCGCGGAAACCGGGGACGGGGCGGCGCGGCGCCTGGCGAGGGCCGAGGCGGCCGCTCCCTGCAGGGGCCCAAGAAAGCTCCGGAGAAGAAACCGACGGCGCCGCGCGGGCCTCCGAGCGCCGCGGCGGCGAGAAATGTGCCTCTGAGCATGTGGGGAGCGCGAGGCACGGGTTCGGGCCGCGGCAGCGCTTACCCGGAGCAGCAGCAGCAGCAGCGGGAGGCAGAGCCCCGACGGGCGTCCGGGCCGTTTCGCCATGGGAGCGGGCGGGCGAGGCGTCGCGTCGCGTCGGGCGCGCAGGGAGCTGTGGCGCCCCGGGCCGCGCTCGGCGGAGCAGCAGGTGAGCGGCGCCTCCCCCGGGAGGCTCCGCCCGGCGTGGGAGGGGAGGGGAGGGGAGGGGCGGGCCGCGCCCTCCCGCCCGGCGGCCGGCGGGAGGGGCTGCGGCCGAGGGGGCAGGGGCGGACCCACCGGGCAGGAGCGCCCGGCCCCGCTGCGCCTCCAGACGCCGCCGCTTCTTCCCGGGGAAGCGAGTTTGGCCCAGGCGGCAGGGGCAGCGCCTCCCGTCCCTGGTGCCGCGGCGGGTGGGCCGCTACGTGTCCGGGCAGCCCGAGGCCTCGGTCCCTCCCGCCCGCCTGCGGCGCCCGGCGGCTGCAGCCGCGCCTCCCAGCGATGCCGGAGGATCATGGCGAGGAAGGTCGGCGGCTTTCCCGGAGTGCAAACGCCCCTGGGCAGAGAGCGCGGCGCTCCTGGCGCTCCGTGGCCGAAGGAGCAGCCCGGGAAGCGGCGCTGCTCGTCATCTGCCCCGCCGGAACGGCCCTGCCGCCCTGCCGCGCATGAGTCACTTCGCAGGGACGCATAAAGGCAAATACGGCAAACAGCCACCGAACCAAGAACACGCCTCGCAGCCACGCTCCTTTCAGCCGCTTTCCACAGACGTAAACAGCGAAGCGGCCTCGGCGCGGGCGGAGGCGCTTGTGGAGCCCCGTTGCGGGGTATCGCTCGCAAGAGCGCAAGCAGCAATTAAAACCTCGTAACGGGCCGGGGGAGGGAAGCGCGGGGCCCGAGGCCCCAGGCTGCCCAGCTCGGGATGGATCCCGCCCGCCGGACGGCGCGGTCCGGCGCGTGCCTCTTCCGAGCCCGGTCCCGCGGGGGCAGCGGGGCTCGCACCCCGGGAGGCGGGCCGAGCTGGCCCCGTCATGGGCCGAGGCCGCCGGCCGGCTCGGCTCGCCACCTGGAGAGGCTGCCCGGGTCGGGCTGGCGGCCGAGGCCGAGGGGCGCGCTCTGGTGGCGCCCGCGGGCGTCGCGTCTGTGCCGCCTTTGGGGTTTGCTCACCGGGGAAAGAATTGGGGCCTCCGGACGACCCATCTCTGCCCGCCCTTCTCAAGGCGTTTAAATGTGCCGGAAGGGACGCCCCCCGGCACCCGCGCAGACCTCCGGGCACCCTCGGAGGCTGCTCGCCCGCCCGCCCGCCCGCCCGCCCGAAGGGGCCTGGCTGGGCAGGGGGCTGCGAGGGCAGGAGGCCGGGAGATTTCTGCCGGTGCTGCCCCTTCTCCGGGCCCCGGGCCCCCTGCGCACGGCAGGCCCCCCGCTTGCTTCCCGGTTTGGCTCCGGGTCTCCTGCGCCCCCCGCCGGAAGGGCTCGGTATCGCTGCAGCGGCGGCTTCCCAGGTCGCGCGCGGCCGAGCCCCCCTCGCCCAAGAGGCGCTGTGCGGACCGGCGCCCCCCCCCGCTCCCTCCCCGGCCCCTGGGTGGCGCCGGTCAGCGGCAGGGGCGGGGGGTGGATGCCCCTTGCCCAGAGGCCCCCGAACAGCCGCTTTCCTTGCCCCCATTGGCTGGCTGGAGCCCCGGAGGCGGCCGCCTTTGGGGACCCCCCCGCACACCTGCGCGAGGCCGCCTCCCTCTGGCTCCGCCCCCAAGCCCGGGGGGGGCGAGGAAGGGGCCACAGCGGGAAAAACCGGTCGGGTGAGCTCAGGGGCTGGAGCGAGCGCAGCAGGGGGCGGGGGGGGGAGGCCCGAGGGGGGCTCGGTTCACACTCTTCCTCCCAGCCCGCGGGGGAAACGGCTGCCTTGGAATGCGCTCTGCGCGCAGCAGGGGGTCCCGGGGCAGGAGGGGGCTGAGCCAAGGGTGAAAGGGGGCAGGAAGCTGCAGCAGCTCTTGCCTGCACCCCCCCCCCAAAATCGGGCTGAGGACCGCTGGATCCCACAGCAGGGCCGCTCGGGGGTCAGGGAAGCCCTCGCTGCAGGGAGAAAGCGGGCGCCATTACCAGAGCTGCGTGAAAACACGCCCAAGTTAACCCCAGGCCGGCCTCCCCAAGGAACTGGAGTGCCACCCCCCTCAGCCCCACAGAATGGCTGGGAGTGATGGGCGTTGCACTCCAACACCTCTAGGCAGCTGGCGGTGCAGCAGAAAGCCAAGCGGTTGGCAAGGGGGATTCTGGCACTCGAGGGGAGCACTGCAGCCCCCTCCCACCCCCAGCAACGCCCCCTGGGCCCTGCCCTACAGAAGAACACTCCAGTTAAAAAAGAAAATCCTTTATTAAAATGTGACACCCCGATTGTCCAGTTCTCCATTTATTACCAACCTATTTATACACAGTACAACCCCCCCCCACTGACTTAGGAGCACTTAGGAAATGCTTACTGAAAAAAGGCAGCATGAAGGAGGTTCTGGGAAGGCAGCTGCTCTCCCGGGGCCGAGCACGTGGGCCTGAGCGAAGGGGCCCAGGCCGGGCGGACCCCTGCGACCTACAGGCGGCTCCTGCGGCTGCCCCACCTCTTCCCTGCAGCTCCAGCCCAGCACCGGTGCACCACCAGGCTGGCCGGAGCAGCGGGAACTGGCAGCTGCTGCCCCCCCGGAGCTGGCGGGATCCGGGCCCCGCCTGCCCAGGCTCCTCAGCAAGGGATGGCACGCAGGCGGGCAGCCGGTCCCCAAAAGGCACATTTAGGGGCTCCCCGCGAGCGGGGACACACAAAGCGACGCTTGGAGGAAGGCACGGGCCGCCTCCTCGAAGGCCTTCACCAGAAGAGGGTCTTGGTGGGGGCGCGGCCGCGTGGGCCGCCAGGGGCACGCGAGCAGGCAGGAGCCGGTGGGGGACGAGGCGCAGCCGGGGCTCCGGCGGAGGGGCCCACGGCGGGGGCCAGGCTAGCCCCCCGCTCAGTCCTCCTCGCCCCCCCCGTACATGTCCGCCAGCTTCTGGAAGCGGCTGCCCCAGTCACGCAGGTAGTCATACTCCTGGTCCTGCTCGGAGCCGGAGGAGCCCAGGGAGCTGATGGAGCCGGCGTCGGAGCCGCTGCCCTCGTAGTCGAAGACGAGCAGCGAGTCGTAGGGGGGCGCTGTGGGGTCCGTGTCGGCCGCCTTCAGGTTCTGCGGGGGGGAAGGGACAGCGCTCAGCCCCCTCCGGAGGACACGCCACTCCACGCCGGCTGCGCCCTGGGATGAGTGCGGAGCAGGGCGGCCAGCCTGGCCCCGTTTCCCCCCCCACGAGGCTGCGCTCCTCGGCGAGCCCAAGCCAGGGGAACGCTTCCCCAGCCCCGAAATCCCAAACCCTTCCTGGCCAGTGACGAGCGTGGCTTGTGCCTGAAGCAGGCCTGGAACTATTTTACATAAAACGAGAAAGACCCAGACAGGTTTCTCACGGCTCTTTAGCTGCTCCCGAATCGGGCAGCTATGAGGGCTGAGAAGCGCGACAGGAACGTGCCGCCCTCTTCCCGCGCTTTTCTTTTCACATGCCTCACCTCGTGGATGAAATTGCCAATCTCATCCGGGTTCGCGGGGCGCGGGCGGTACTGCGGGGCCGGCAGGAGGGTGGGCGCCACGTCGTTGCGGAGGACGACCTCCGGGCGGGCGTCCAGGCCCCGGTGCAGCTGGCTCAGGTCGTAGTCCTGGCGGGAGGCGGGCGGGAGGGGGGTCGGCTTGCGCTCGGGCGGACACACGCAGGGACGCTTCCCCTCGGCGGCGGCCCCAGCTCCGATTCTGCCGCGGTGACCCGCGGTGACGCAGACCGGGCCGGAGCGGCATGGCCCCCCCACCCGCCCTGCTCCGGGGCCGAGGGGCGGCACCCACCTGGTCCTCCTCCCCGCCGCCCTCCTCGCCGTAGTAGAAGACGTTGTCGCGCGTGTCGTCCTCGGGGGGCAGCAGCGGCTCCTTCACCACCTTCCTCCTCCTCATGAAAAGCAGCAGCAGCAGCAGCAGCACTGCGGGGGGGGGAGCAGCCGCCGTCAGGGGGCCGTTGGGGAGCGTGGCCCCCGAGTCCCAAGGGGGGGCACCCCGCATACTCACAGAGCAAGGCCAAGATGGACCCCAGGATGGCCAGGATCACGGGCGCCCCGATGGCCACCAGCGGCTTGTGGTGGCACTTGTCCACCGGCCCCTCGCACTCGCAGACCGTTGCCTGGAGGACCGCCAGCCGGCCCTTGCCCTGGGCATCGAAGAGGGTGAGGAAGACCTCATAGGTGCCCTGGTCCAGGGGCTTCAGCAGCCTCAGGGTGGCCGTTTCCCCTGCGGAAGCGAGCCGGACATCAGCCCAGCCGGGAGAGCCCACCACCCGGCGCAGGTGCCGGGCCCCGAAGCCCCAGGTGGGTGGTGGCGGGTGGTCTGCCCCACGCTGTGCTGTGCTGTGCTGGGCCGGGCAGGCCTGTGAGGGGGAACTGCCGGAGGAGCAGGGAGTGAGGGCAGGGAGCCCCCTCCGGGCGCCCCCTCACCTTCGGCGTCCATCTCCACCGCCCAGCTTTCATCCGAGTTGTTGCCAAGCTCCGCGCGGAACGGGGAGCCGTTGGGGGGCAGGTCCCTGTCCAGGATGTGCAGCAGCTGCGGCACCGGGTCGCGATTGCAGACGATGACCTCCTGCCGGTCCGGCTCCGGGCCGTTGTCGTTCACATCCAGCAGGGTCAGCAGGAGGGTGCCGGTGCCGGTCGCGGCCGGGGCCCCTGTTCGGGAGGAGAGCAGCAGGGCTCCGGCAGCTGAGCAGAGCAGCGGGGGCTCGCTGGCTGGCCGAGCGGCTGGGGCAGCGAAGGGAAATGGCCGCCTGCTGTGCCCTTCCTAGCAGAGAACCCGGGAACTAAGAGCCAGTGCCGGAGTGATGTGCTTTCCTCCTCCGTCCCAGTCCCTTTCCTTTCATGTTGTGCCTTTTCGAGTGTATGGCTGAGGGGAGGGACCATCTCAGCAGCTCCGGGAGCCGTTTTGGGCTGAGGAGCCGGAAAATCACTGCAGGTAAGTAGGACACACATGTCCACAGAATCAGAAAAGCTCTGGAACAGCAGCTTCCTTCCTGGTTGGGAACGGAAGCCAGCAATGCCGACCCCCCTCCCCGACCCCAAACCCACATTCCTGGGCAGGTCAGGCGGCGGCCCCTCCGCCCCGTGCTCAAAGCAGGGCCTGCCCCTTCCGCAGCTCCTCCCCGCCCAGCCCCGGCTGTGCCCCCGCCAGGCCCCATCCATCGGCAGAGCACGTGGGCCCCTGCACGCAAGCTGTTCCTAGCAGGGGCTGCAGCGTGGGCACGGCCCAGGAGGCGCAGGGGCGCTTTCGCAGCGCGTGATGCAGCCCGGGGTTTGTGCCGTCTGCGGGTTCCTGAAGTGGGAGCGGCTTAAAAGCGTGGGGGCCCTTCCCCCTACCCCGGCCTCCTGAGAGGAGCCCCGGGGGACCAGCGTGAGGCTGTGATCGATCGGAACATGTGACCCAGCCCCTCCCAAGAATGGGGGGCAGCCCCGGGGCCGTGCCCAGCATCCCCCCCACTGCTCTTCTGCCATAATTTTGGCCGTGGGAGCATTCAGCAGCCTCGCCTTCTCCGGGATCCGACTCGTGTGGCCACCGAGGAGGCCCCCCCCCCCCGAGGAAGCGCTGGGTCAGGGATGCGGGTCCCGTGACAGTCCAGGACACCACGCGCCCCTCAGATGGCTGCTGCTGCTCCCGGCCCACAAAGGCCCCTTTGACGCCCTGTGCCGCGCCCCCCCGCCCCCCCTGTGGGCCCTTTCCCAGCCACGCCACCCGTACCGTCGTCGGCTGCCAGCACCATGGCCTCGTAGGTGCTGTTCCGGACGAAGGGGGACTCCCGGTCCAGCTGCCTCCGGACCGTGAGGACGCCGCTCTCAGGGTGGATGGCCAGCCAGCCGGCCGGGTCCTTGCCCATGGAGTACCTGGGGGGCGGGGGGCGTTAGTCCCACGGCGCCAGGAATGGGGAAAGACAGAAGGGGCAGCCGGCAGGGACCCCCCCCCCGCCCACTGTTCTGCACGCACGAACCTCTGCAGCTCTTTCAGGATTGCACCAGGCCAAGGGGGTGGCTGGCCCCCTGCTCTCCAGCCGGGCAATTTGGGACCCTCGATGTAGCGGACGGGCCTTGCCCTCCGAGCAAAGCACAGCGGACGTTTCTCTGCCCCACCCCCACCCCCGTCTGCCACATTATGGGAGCTGCCACCCAGCACCTCCGGGGGCACCGGCTGGGGAAGGCCAGGCAGACCGAACGCTGCCAAAACCGGACGTCCTGCCAAAGGATCCCGAGCTCAGAAGCACGGCATCTCCGGTCACTGTCCGTCCCCGGAGTTGCAGCCGCCGCTGCCGCCCAGGCAGTCTCTGGGGGCGACCGCCGCTGCGCCGGCTCCCGGCCTCCTTCACCTGTCAGATCCTCGGCCTTTGCCCCTCGGGGCCCCCTCAGACCCCCTCGCGGCCTCCTGCTTGGCTGAGTGGGTGCTGCCCGAGGGGCCGGGGTCACGTCAGCAGCGTCCGTCCACCCAGGAGGCGGCTTTGCCCTCCCCCCCCATCGCGCAGCTCGCACTTCCAGCGCCAACCCGAGCGGCCCATTAAGAGCGCTTAGCTTTCCATTAGGGCCGAGCGAGCGCCGAGTGACGGAGGGCAACCCGGGGGGGGAGGGGAGGG
Source organism: Varanus komodoensis (assembly GCF_004798865.1). NCBI lineage: Eukaryota > Metazoa > Chordata > Lepidosauria > Squamata > Varanidae > Varanus > Varanus komodoensis. Next base: position 12,117,979 of record NW_025335550.1, on the reverse strand, counting down.
GGGGCCTTGCAGCACGTGCGTTGGGCCGAGAGGCCCATCAAGGCCCATCATCCATCTCCGTCTGCCCGTCAACAAGCCATCAGGCCAGTACAGGGACGCCCCCCCCTTGCCACTGGCCGCCGGCCACCGGCCACCAGGCTCCGCAGCCGCTTACGTGAGCTTCTGGGGCTGCGCCTCGTCTGGGTCCTGAGCGGCGAAGGTGGCCACCTCCCACCCTATCGGGGCGTCCTCGGAGACCTCTGCCGTCCGGACCCGAGGAACGAAGCTGGGCGCCTCGTTGACGTCCTTCACGCCGACCGTCACCGTTGCGGTGGAAGTGGGGAGCTTCACCGCGAAGGGGGCCTCGTTGGCCACCACGACCTGCAGCACGAACCGCCCCCGGGCCTCAAAGTCCAGGCTCTGCACGGGGATCGGGGGGGGGGGGGGAAGGCAGGAGGAAGCAGGCTGCTGGGGGCCCTGACGTTGGGGGGGCGAGGCGAGGCGTCGGCACACGGCCGTCTTTGCGGCTCTTGCATGCACGACATGACCTTTGCGCACATGCAGAGCGCGGCTTGGGGAACCGCCTGGCTGCGGGGCCACCGGAAAGTCTAGCCCGAACCCCCGGGAATGAGTGGAGGCGGCCTTCCCCTGTGGCCACAGAACTTCTCCGCCGAGGCCGTGTTGCCCCAAGCTAGCCAGCTGTACACGCAACCTCCCTCCGTCGGTGAAAATTCCTGCACGCCTCTAAAGGGGACTTGACCGCACTTTTAAATAGCACAAGCTGAACGGTTTTCCACCTGGGATGGTCGGGGCCTCTGTTAACGCCGGGCCCTTTCCCAGCGACCCCCGGCCGAGGCAGGTGTGCCCGCCCCCCACCACACACCTTCGCCGTCCGCAGGATGCCTTCGTTGGTCTCGGGGTCCGTCGAGATGGAGAAGAAGCCCCCTTCGTTGCCGTGCTGGAGGGAGTACCGGGCCCGCCAGGCCGGGGTCCCCGCCTCGTCCAGGTCGGTCACGGCCAGCCTCACGACCTCCAGCCCCACCTCGTTTTCCGGGACCTCCGCCGAGTACTGAGCGAGGCACGAGCCGGGCGTGAGCCTCGCGGGCAGAAACGCTCCCCCAGCCCCACCGGGCGGATCGGCCCCCTGCTCCCCCCGTGACGAGCAGCGCCCCCAGAGCCGGTTGGTCGGGGCACCCCAGCCCTGCCGGGGCCCTCGAAGGAGCCCCCGGGCTGCCTCTCCAGCCCAGCTGAGCCCGCAGCACCTCCGGCCGTGGAAAGGCAGGCAGGAAGGTCTCCACGCCTTGGGCTTCTCTCCCAGAATCCCCTGCTGCAAGGCCAGGAGCAAGGAATGCTGGGGGCTGAATGCCCAGGCCGTCCGGGGCTCCGTGCTAGCCTGACACGCTCCGCCACACCTCCCACTTGCGCCCAGAGGGGCCACCCGCCGCCCACCCCCAGGGCCCGGGGCCCCCTCACCGTCTGCTCCCGGAACACCGGCGCGTTGTCATTGGCGTCCGCGATCTCGATCACGGCCGTGGCGGAGCCGGTCAGCCCCAGCCCGTCCAGGTCGGCCGCCTGCAGTGTCAGGATGTACTCGCCCACTCTCTGCAAGAGGCCGGGGGGCCAGTGGGTGCGCGGGGGGGGGCAGCCCAGCCCTTCACCCTGCAGGCAGAGCTGCCCTGCCCCACGCCTTCCGCCCCCTCGCGATCTGGTTCGGGCACTGGCGCGCGAGCCGCAAAGCAGCCCAAGGGCCCCGCGCAGCTCTGGGACTCAGTGCACGGCTCCCGCCTGGGGAGGACCCCCCCCCCACCGCCCAGGCCCTCCGCCCGGCCGGGCCACCCACCTCCCGGTCCAGGCCGCTGGCGATCACGCTGATGACACCCGTGGCCCTGTTGATGGCGAACATCTGTGCCTGAGGCTCCGCGGGCACCTGGCTCACGATGGAGTAGGCGATGACGCCGTTGTAGGTCTCGACGTCGTCGTCGGCATCCGTGGCGTTCACCTGCATCACCGAAGTGCCTGCGCGGAGCAGGGGGCTGCACACCTGTCCCTGAGTAGCCCCTGCTCTCCTCCGTTCCCCCCCTGGGGCACCCGGCAAGGGGGCTGCTGGGGGAGGGGGAGGAGCAGGGGTGCCTGGCACCCCTCGGGGGAGCTGCTGGCCCCTCTGGCCAGGAGACGCCGGAGCAGCTGCCGCACGCTTGGGGGCACCAGGTCGGGGGGGCATTAGGGGAAGGGGGCTGATTCATGGAGGAGCAGAGCCAACGCGCCTCGCCCGCAGTTCACGCGCAGAAACCAGCCCGAACCACCACAGCAGCGGGCAAACGGGCCGGGGGGCTTCCAGGCAGGGAAGGGGGGCGGGCGAGCGTAGACGGCTTCCCGCTCCCCTTTCGGGGAACACTTCCATGGCCGGGAAAGTCTGCTGTCGTGCAGCGGCTTCGGAGCGTGACCGGCCTGAGCGCAGAGCCAGGCTCGGCCCCCCCACGAAGGCACCACATGGCCCACCCCGCTGCTCACCAGGCGTGGCTCCCTCCAGGACAGACCCCCGAAAGACCTCCTGGGTGAACTGGGGCTTGTTGTCATTCTGGTCCGTGACGGTCACTATGAGCTCCATCGGTTCCTCCACAGGCTTGCCGTTCTCGGACACGGCGTGGGAGAACAGCTGTGGGGCAGGGAGGCCACGGTCAGACCCACGCGGTCCCACCCCCCCGCCCTCCGGGGGGAGAGCTTTTCCAGCCGGAAGGCAGGCGGCTCTGGGGCCGGCGACGCACATGGTACTTGTCGATGGCTTCCCTGTCCAGCGGCTGGGTCACCTTCATCCAGCCCGTCTCCTTCTCGATGGTGAAGACCCCCTCGGGCGGCGTGTCGGCCCCCTGCCCCGTGATGCTGTAGAAGATCTTGGTGGTCTTGTCCCTGTTGGACTTGATCTGCGGCGAGGCAAGGGAGGCCGGTCAGGCCCAGCGTCTCCAGAGGGGCGGCTGCGGCGGCCATGCCCAGAATCCGGGGCTGCCACGGGGGTCCCATCTGCCCGAGACTCCGTGGCCTCCGCCAAGCGGTGACGCCCAGCTGCGGTGGCAGGATGCCGACCCCCGCCGACTCCGCCAGCGCCGTCTCCCGGGAAGACTGGCAGTTCGTTCCCTCCTGGTCGCCCACGGAGGACTCTGCCCTACCTGGACAAGCTTCTTGGGGAACGGACCCCGCTCATTTTCGGGGACTCTGATGGGGGGGATCACCCAGTCCCTCTTCCGCCGCCTCAAGCCAGGCTTTGCCGGGGGGAATCGCAGCGCCTCTGCTCTGGCCGGATCCAGCTCCTCCTGCAGGGACGCCCGACACCCTCAGGGCTGCTCCGCAGGGGGGCAGGGAAGAGTCCCAGGGCAGGGCTCCGGCCTGGCGGGCCCCACACCAGATTGCCCCCTCCAGCTGCCAGCACGAAGAGGGAGCCCCCCCAGCAGCACCGGCTGGAAGCCAACGCAAGCCTCGCAGCCTCCCCCAGTGCTGGGCCAACGGGGGCCAGCCCCCACCCATCCTGCCTGGAGCCCCCTCGGACCCCTCCCCTGCAGCCCCAGAAAGCTGAGCCGGGGAAGATGGCCCAGCCCTGCAAGGAGCGCTGCAGAGTGCGGGGACCGAGCCAGGAGGGGGAGCCCTTTCCACAAGATTCCCGGGAAGTCACGCCCGCCAGGCACTTGGGCTGCAGTGCGGGGTGTTTCTCTCCCCCCGGGCCGTGCTGGGTGGGGCTGATGGGAGTGGAACACCATCCATCGCCTCTGCGGGCACCAAGCTAGTGGGGGGAGGCCGGCTGCTGCCCTGGGGGGGGGCTACAGGAAGTGGGGTCGCTTGGCTGCTCTCATGCCCGCCTTTCCCACCGCCCTGGAGAGTCTTCTGGGGAGGGGGCTTGGCTGCAGGGCCCGGACGCTGGACAGCAAGAAGGCAGCGCCAGAATCCTTGCCAGAATTGGGGGCCAAGCACTCAGCAAAGGCATTTGCAACGGGGCAGCAACAACCTGCTCAGCACAACCACCCGCCTGGGCAAGGCGCTCGCTGGGGCCTTCCCGCCATCCCACCGAGCACGGCCCTGAGCCTTGCCCAAGTTAAGGAGCTGACATCCTGTGCCTCTCCAACAATGCACAGCACCGTGTTTCCCTTTTGCACGGCTGCAGCATTCTAGCAACAGGCTTCTTGTACTTAAGTCTGCTTTTGTGCACTGAACAATCCCTCGTTGCAACGTTTGAAGCTGCCGCGTTCGTAACAGCAAACCACGTCCGTCGTGCATATTCACAGCCTGGACTTGGCTTTGTTCAGCGCATCTGTTGTTTGCTTTCACTCCGGCACCCCGAGGAGCGAGCCGAAGCGCACGCAGCCAGTTTGCCTGCGAGGTGCGGCTTTCGGCCTCTCCTGCACGGGGTCACCAGGAGCAACGACTGGGGAGGGCTCAAGGCTGCAGGGAAAGCCCGGCTATTCTGGGAGCAGGAAGCGTCTCCTCGCCCGCACGGGGATCCCGCCTGTGGGGACGGCCGTCGCCAGCGCAACCGCCCAGAGGCACAGAGGTTGCCATGGAGCCGGGCACCTGCGAGGCTCCTTACCTCTGGGGAGGGGCGGCCCTGGCTCCGCACCGTGACTGCGGCGGAGGCCCTGGTGCCCGCGGGATCCCAGGCCTGCACGGCGAAGGTCCTCTCGCGCCCGGGCAGCCGCGTGTGGCGCCGCACCAGGACTCTGCCGTCCGCCAGCACCCGGAAGCGCTCGTCCTCCGCGCTGTAGAAGGCTGGCTTCCATCCCTGGCAGTCTGCAAACTGAACGGGGGGGGGGGGGGGGGAGAAGCATCTGCATCAGCAAAGGCGTGGACTCGGCCCCATGGGAAAAACCTCGGAGCAAGAGTGCAGGGCAGGGAAGGGTGGGAGGAACTTCTGGCGGCGCCCAGCGGAAAAACGTGATGCGAGGAGGAGCCCCTGAGCACGTCGATCTGGGCTAGTCCACCTCGGACCTCTCTCGGCACGGGTGCGAACACGCTTGCGAACCGGGGGGCGGGAGGGAGGCTGGAATGCGCCTGACGACCGGCGCTGCGAAGCCCAGGCCTCCCCTCCGGGCTCCGATAGCATCTCGCCAGGGCCAGGCACTGTCTGCCCCGTCATGGCCGGGGATTAGGCAGTCCTGGGCGGCTCATGCGGGGGGATTAATAGCCTGGCCAGAGCAATCCCGGCTCAGCCCGGGCACATCGGGGATCCCGGCTCGTCCGCGGTGGCCGGGAGCCGCCCGCTCCGTTGGTGCTCCTGCAGCTGGCCGTGGGAGCACAAGGCCGCGGCCGCTGGACAGCCCCTCCGGAGGCCCAGCGCTCGGCAGGGTGGGCCCCGCGGCCTGCTTGGCTTTTTCCACCGCCACCCCCACCGTGACTCGCCCTCCGCCCTGGCCTTGCATTCCTGCGGCTCTGCGCCCCTCGCAGGCGGGCGGTCACACGGGAGGCCCTCCCCGGCTAGGCAAGCTGCGAAAGGGAACCTGGCCCTGCTCACGGGCCGCGCTCATGACCCGACGCCTCCGAGGGCCCAGCCCCCCAGGAAGGCTGCTCCAAGACCTGGGCAGCAGGGAGGTGGTGGGAAGGCCCCGGGAGGCCCAGCCGGATCGCCTCCCGTTCCAGGGAGCTGGCGGGTTCAACTAAAAGCCAGCTGCCCGCACATTTGGAGCACGCAAGCTCACCGCCCCCCCCCCCGTGGACGACAGGCGTGGCCGGCAGGACCAGCGACGCGCCACCAGCTGGGCACGGAGCGCCCCCGCCTTCCTGCCCTCCAGCCCAGCATCTCACACACACACAGCCCCGCTGCCCAGGTCACCCGACGCCCAGCTTCATCTGCCCCCGTTGGGAAGGGGGGCAGGCGGGCTGGACCACGGAGGCCCCTGCGTGGGGCCGTTCACCAAGCCCTGCAGCAGGCCTGGTAGACACAGGAACCGGCCGCGGCAAGCGATGGTTTCAACGTTCCTGATACTTTCCGGAGCTTCCTCCTGATTTCCTCCATCTGCAGCACACACAGCAGCCTCCTCCCAAGCCGAAGGAAGGGCTGAGCCCCCAGCGCAGGGCACGAAACTGCAGGGACCGGGCGGCCCATGCGCGGCCACAGCGAGCCGCAGCCCCCTTTGTATGGCCCGAGCGTACCCCAGCCTTCCTGCAAGGACCGCGTCGATCCGGGCCTGGCCCCTCCCGCAGGGGGGTGGGGGCAGCCCCAGGACACCCTTGGGGCCCCGGGCCCCGTCCAAGGGCCAAGGGGCTCTCTGGAAGCCGCAGCAGAGGGGGAGACGCGACAGGCAGCCACGGGCCTCGGCCATCTCTGCGCTCACATCACTTAGCAGAAACGGAGCACCTGCCCAGCCATTAGCCAGGCCCACCCCCCCCCCCCCACGCGCCATTACTGGAAACCGCTTCCTGCTCGCCTCTCCCGGGGACTCGCCCACAGCAGAGGAGAATTTGGCACAGCCGGGCAGTGCCTAACGGGATGCCGCTGCCGGCGGGGCACACGAGAGCGGGAGGCCTGTCTAAGGGGTCTCCGGAGAGCGCACCCCAGGGGGCCAGGGAGGCCAAAGGGGCCTCATGGATCGCAGCCGGTCCCTGCGGCGGCGCTTGGCCTTCCAGGAGCAGCTCAGCCCAGCCAGCCTCGCCTCGCCTCACAAGAAATGGGACGTAACCGTTAATCCTCTTAAGCCTCACCTGGCGCTGCACCAATCCAGCCCTCGAGAGGCCAGGCCAGGAGGCCTCAGTCCGGGCAGGGCCAGGCTGCTGAGGAAGGGGGAGCTCCACTCTCCACAGCAAGCAGCTCTAGACCCGTTTCACAGTAGGTAGCAGTGAGGCAGTGGCCTCCCCACACCTCCCCACATCCCCTCCAGCGCCCCTGCCGCTGCCCCCTTGATCTCGAGGCTGCCTTCCCAGCCCACCCGGCCCGTGCCGAGGCAACAGCAGATGGAGGCTTTCCTGAGCAGCTCAGGAGGCACATGGGCCAATTCAGGGGCACCAAGATGCACTCTGCACATGCACTGAAGCTCTTATCACTTGATACATACTACAGCTAAACCCTGCCCTTACAGCCCATCTTGGCAAGGAGAAGGGGCGCTCTCTCCCCCCCCATCACACACGCTTTGACCGCTCGCTTCAGGCCTTGCCCAGCAGGAGGAGCTTCCACCACGAGCAAGCAGCAGTGGCATCACCCCACCGTCGTGTCCGAACTGTTTCCGAGAAAGACCATATCCGGGGATTACACGAGTCAGGTCCCCCCTCCCCCCGCCGGCACTATGGCACTTGAGCTGGCCAGGATCCAGGAGACCCCTCCTGCCTCCCGGGGGGGACGCTGGGGGCATCTGACGCAGACCGGGAACTGGAGCTGGGGAGTGGCCTCCCCTCCTGCCAGCAGTGCAGCAGCCCCACGTCCAGCCCGGGGGGGCCCACCAGCCAGCCCCCCGCCTGCACCGCTTCGATGGGACCTGGTGGGGTGGACGGGGCACTTTGCGACGCTGGAAGGGCCTTGCAGAATGAGGTCAGCCGGACCGCTTGCAGACCTCCTGCATCCCCCATCCCAAGCCTTCGTTCCCACACCCAGGCAGGTGGGAGGAAGCGGGGGGGCGGGGGGGGAGCTGCCCGGCCTTTGCAGCAGGAGGGGCACTTCGGGGAAACTGAAGCTGCTGCCGCGAGGAGAGTTAAAGGGATCCTTCCTCCTGGCAGGGGAGGCCGGGGAGGGAGACAGACGGCCTCTGTTCCTTGCACAATGCGCTTGTTTCACGAACAACGAGAGACATTCCCTGGCAATCGGGTTGCCTGGCCGGGGCCCCAGCACCGCCGCAGGAGCAGGCCCAGGAGGCGGGGGGGGGGCTGCTCTCGCCCCAGGACACGGGGTGGGCACGGGAAGGGGTGCTGTGGGACCGCGGCAGCCCCCACTCCCAGGGGGCACGAGGCCCCCGGCCACTGACCGTCTGTCCCCGCGGCCCGGGGACTGCAGGCCAGCCTCCCGCCCCCGAGCCGGGCACTCCAGAGCCTCGGCAGAACGGCCTTCCGGGATGCGCCCGGCACTGCGATTCCTGCACGGGGCGGGGAGCCGGACCAGGGGGGGGTCTGACCCCGGTGCCCCCCCCCGCTCCAGCCCCGGCCACGTGCAGCCCCATCGTGGCCTGCAGCCCCATTCAGCGGGCGGCGATGGCCAGTCGCTCGGGCTTGCAACTCGAACGGAGGGCTGGACGGGCCGAGTTCGCATCCACCGTCCCCCGCAGAGCGCCCGGGGCCACCCTGGGCTGGCTGCGTCGCGTCCGCCCCACAAGTCGTGAGGAGCGGAGGGAGTCGGGGGAGCCGCAGCCCCGCAGGCCGATGCCCCCCGAGGACGCGGCCGCGCTGGGGAGAGAGAGCAGGCCCGCCGAGGGACGCGCGCCCGGCCGCCCGAGCCAGGAGGGCCGCGGGGGCGCCGCGCCAGGCATTCCATTCCCCTGACCCGGCCCCTTCGTCGCCCGCCCGCCCCACGGCAGCAAGGCGCCCTCCCCCTTCGGCCGCCCGCCCACCCGGGAAGCGGCAGCGTCCGCACCCAGGGGAGCCCCGCGCCGGGGAGCGAGGGACCGGCCGCGGCGAGGCGAGGCGAGGCTGGCGGGGCAGCGCCGGCCGCCGCGGGGATGCGCTCGCGTCCGACGGGCCCTGGAGCACGTGCTGCGCGCCCCCCGCCCCCGGAAGCCCCGGGCGCCCTCGCCCGGCCCTCCCGCTTACCTTGGCCCACAACCCGGCCGGGCGGCAGGTCTACGCTGGGCACCGCGAAGACGAAGCGCGGCGAGACGAGGCGGGCGGGACACGGCTCCGGCGCGCCCGCGAGCGCGGCGCACACCTGCGAAGCAAGCGCGCGGTCGGGTCGGGTCGGGTCCGGGCGGCCCGCTGCGCCCCCCCGGCCGCGGGAGGCCGACGGGGCCGGGGCG
>NW_025335550.1:12102710-12108988 GCF_004798865.1 Varanus komodoensis | reverse complement strand
CGGGGCGGCCGCGGCGCCGCTCGCCCCGCGGGTCGCCCTCCGCCCGCCCAGCCTGGTCGCCCGAGGGCGCCCGTCCCTCCCCCGCGGCCTCGCCAGCCGCCCGGGAAGCGACGATGGGAAGCGCCGGGAAGGGGCGCCCGCCGCGTGGCCGAGCGGGGCACCGGGGGCGCGGGGGGGCGGCCCGCCTGCCCCGCGGCTCAGGGACCCGCCTTCCCTCACCCATAATGTCCTTCACGCGAGCGCCTTTTTTAGCTCGGGAGAAAGCAGATCGAAGGGGCCTGCTCCGGAGCAGAGCCAGATGCAGGGTGTGGGTAACCGGGCTCGGGGAAACGCAGCAAAGTGCTCTTGGCTCGCTCAGGAAGAAGCGCTGCGGGAGGGGGCAGGATAAACGGAATCTACGACTGCCACTGATTCAAGGTTGTGGTGGCAGGGGAACTCCTGGGGAAGGAAATACCTTGTCCGTGCTGGATGAATAGAACTGTTTCAATTTCCCAGAATGCCCCGCAACAAGCCATGTTGTAGAAGAGCATTGTGGGGAATTAAGGCAGCAGTCAGCAGGGGGGCAGGACCGGTGCTGTGCTTGCCCATGAGTGCGGAGGGGGGGCGCTCCCTGGAGCCGCCCCGCTTCCTTCTCTGGCCCTCAGGGGGGGAGGGCTATTTGCTGGAAGGCAGCACACACGGCAGCCCCTCCTCCGCCCAAGCAACAGCAAAATACAGGCGCTGAGACGGGGGCGGGGGGGGCAGGGGTGACGAGAAGAGGGGCCAGGGCCTCCCCAAAGCCAGGCCTTGGTGTGGAAGCACAGGGGGGCAGCTTCTCTTGCACCTTGCGGGGAACCTGACAATGGGCACGGCAGACAACCCTGACCCAGCCGGAAACTCTGTAGCCAGATGGTTTGGTTTTTAGTCAAACTGCCAAAATTATTTTCACAAGCCATTTTGCTGGTTCTTGAAATATCACGCTCCTTATTAATTTTTCAACATATCCGCTCAGCCAAGCCCTGTGATCCCGTGAGCAGCCACCCCCAGATTGGCTGAATCCCACGTCTGAACTGCCAGAGCAAAGTGGAGCCAGAAAGCGGCCGTCCAGCCTTCCCTGGCTGTGGTCTGTGTGGTGCCGCTCCCACCACCCCCGCAGCCCGGCACGGAGCTGGGTGTGTGAGGCAGGCTACGCACCTGTTGGAGAGCTGCCTGCAGAGACAACAGGAAGAGCAGCCATCAGCATCCATGGCTGAAGCCTGCTGCATCACGCACGTACCCGAGGGGGGGGGAGGGAGGGGGCCACCGGCGGCCGGGCCCTCCCTGCAGCGGGGCAGAGGGCGTGTGCCCCTCCCGCGGAGGGGCTCAAAGGGGTGGGAAGTGCCAGCTTGCCAGCAAAGAGCTCGTCTGCGGGATGGTTTTAAGAGGAGTCTGAGGGACTGAGGGAAAGGGCAGCGACAAGAGCCCGGCTCTCCTCCTTGCTGAGAATCTGGAAGACGAGAGATCCTTGGCCCACCCGGGTTCCATCCTGGAGTGCTTAAAGGTCTCACATGTGAAATGGCAGGTCTTCCAATGAAAATATGCAATATGGATTAGCCTTCTGTCCCAGAGGACTGGAGAGCAGCCAAGGTAACATTAATTTTAAAAAGCAGGCGGTGGGGGGGAATCTGGGAGTATCTAGGGAATTGCAGGCTACTTAGCTTAAAGTCTGTTCCGGTTAACTTGTCCCAAAACATTATTAAAGATAAAATGCATCAGTATGTGGAAGGACGAACCTTGCTGAAAAGACTCAACACGGTTTCTGCAAAGCTACGTTGTTGGTCTTTTGGAGTTCTTCTGGAATGTCAATACACATGCAGATAGGGCTGATGCAGCTGACTTGTTTACCTGGACTTCCAAGAGGCCTTTGACCTCCAGGAGGCCCTCGGAGAACGCCCCTGAGCAGTGGTGGAGCAGGAGCAGAGGACCTGCCACGGACCTGCCACGGCTTCAGGGGCAGGAGGCAGAGCGTAGAGTCGGAGGAGGGCTGCACCCAGCGGAGTCCCACAGCGCCCAGCACTGGGACCAGCGCCTCTCCGCTTGTCCATAAATAACGGGGGATTAGGAGCAAGCCATGAAGTGGCCAGGTTTGCTGATGGCGCCAACTTATTTAGGGTAGTTAAAACAGAGATCATGAGGGGCTCTAAAAGGCCCTCTGTACATGAGGAGAACATTCGTTCAAATCACAAATGTGGTTCGCTGTGAGCTGGTGTAAAAGGGTGGCAGTTCAGGGCCAGAATCCCAGCTGGCAGCCACTGAGAGAGCGAGCTTGGAGCTGCTCTCGGCCGGCAGATCAGCAGAAATGTCAACCCACCGTGCAGCTGCGATGCAACGGCAAATTCCAAGCTGGGCCTCTCTAGAAGAGGAACAGAAACCCACACGGAGAGCAATGCTTGCCAGACTGGCCTGGGATGGACCCACGCTTGGGAAACCGCGTGGCTTTGGCCAACACCCCTGAAAAGCATATTGTGGAGCTGGGGAAAGTGCAGAAAAGGCAACACAGGATCAAAGGGCGGAAGCAGCGCCACGATGAGAAACCCAGAACGCAGACATTAAAACTGACCTCCTCGGCCAGCAGGCCGCTCCCCCCCCCCTGCAAAGGCACCCATCTGTGGGTGTCTCTCTGTGGCTGGACATGCCTGAGGGAGGCTGCCCCGCTCGCGCGGCAGGCCCTACAGGTTGGCCGGCTGGCAGGGCACATGGGGAGGTGGTCCCTCAGCCATGGAGCGGGGCTGCCCCCCAGTGCAGCAGCTGGCACTGCGGAGAGGCCGCCAGGCACCTCAGGGGAGCGGCTGCAGGATTCTGGTGCCCGCGTCGTCCAGGGACGTGATGCCCAGGAGAAGGGTCCCCCACCCCCCCAGGAGCAGAGCCGAACCCTGCCCCGGAAGGCATCGGGCTGCGTGGAGGCCGTGCGGGGCCTGGCCGGTCACCCCTTCCCACGTGCAGAGGGGCAGGCAGGGCTGGAAGCGCTCCAGCTCAGCCGCCCGTCCTGCATGGATGAGCAAAATGAACAGCCGACTCGTGGGCTGCGGGCGAAAGTGGATCAGGCGGGTCTGCAAATGCCGATGGGATGGGATCACCGGGGAAGCACAGCCGTGCTCCAGCCAGGCCGGGGGGCAGGGCCTCGCCCTCTCCTGCAGAAGCCCCCAAGGGCCCCCCTCTCCGGGGGGAAGCATGGTCGCCTCGGCTGCTAAAGGGCTCCCACAGAAGGCAAGGGGCACCAAGGGGCGGCAGGGGCCTCGGGCGCCTTCGCAGGATAGGGGGCGTGCCGGATGGACCACGCAAACGCCAGCCCGGAGCACGGCCAGCTTCCTGCGGGCTCCTGCTTGGTGGGGAGGCCTCAGCAGGGACAACAACGCCTTTGGGGAGTGGCGGGCAGGGCAGCGGTGGGGCCCCTGGGCTCTGCGAAGGAGCCCGGCTGGCTATGCAGGTGGGGCAGGCCGCTCCCTTCCCCGGATCTTCTGGGCGGGCCGAGTGCCCTGGACCACGTGCAGCCGGCTTGACTGCATTGCCGTCTTCTCCAGCCTGGCGTCTGAGCACAGCTCGTGGCATCTCCTGGCCAGGCTGTCGTCCGAAAGAGCAGGCGAGCACCCGGTGGGGGGAAGCCATGGCATCGCCTCCCGGTCCCTCCATGCGGCCAGTCCTGCTGGAAAGGGGGCTTCCGGGAGCCGAGAGCGCCAGTTTCGGCACAGCACGATCCCCGCCCCCTGTGGCCGGACCGCCTCCTCCAGGAGGGTGCCTGCCACAGGAGCCCTGGCAGGGACGCCTGCAAAATGGCCACAGCAGCTGCCCGGGTCGGCCTCTGGCTGAACTCGGGGGCAGCCCGGCCAGGCGAGGCTGCAGCGCCGGCGCAGGCCCGGGGAGGGCGAAGACCCCTCGGAAAGCTTTTCCCCTTCGGAATGAGCGCCGCCGGAGCGCTCCTAGGGCGCCCTCGCGCGGCGGCCGAGGGCAGCGCCTCTGCCTGGAGACCCCCGCCCGGGCCAGCCCGCTGGGCTGCCCGCAGCACTCGCCTGGCGGGAGTACCCTGGCCGTGGGGACGCGGGGGCTAGCTGCCCCAGGAGGCAGCCAGGCGGCCCCCCGAGAGCGGGAGAGGGGGCGCCGCGAGCCGTGGGGATGCCCCCCACAGCTGCCACGACGACCCGAGTCATCCTGTGATGGCTCCGCTCCTGGCCAGCCGCACGGCCACCCCACCTGGCCAAGGGCAGGCCCGGCTTCCCTCGTGCCCCCTCCCCTCCCCTCCCCTTCCCTCCCCCCTGCCGTTCCTTGACAGCGCTAAAGGGGGGCGTGGGCGCTGCAAAGGGGCTGCAGGGCCGAGTCCTGGCCCGACTGGGCCCCACCCACGAAGGGCCTGTGGCCCCCAGGAGGCGCAGGGACCCTTCTGTAGGAGAGGCTCCCCATAAGCCTGCCCTGACCCAGTGGCACCCGCCTAGGTGGCCTGGGCCCTTCCCAGGGGGGTGTGGGAGCCAGATCCATGCCGTGCCCGCCCCGCCCCCCCCTTCTCGAAGGGCGCTGGCAGGCAGACTTTGCTCTCCCCGCATCTGCAGCGCCCGCCTGCCTCCCGGGAGAGTCTCACAGACCGAGGGAGAACGCGCAGAGGCTGCACCATGGCCCGCCCGGGGGTCCCGCTCCTGCTGCTGCTCATCCTCACCACGCAGGTAGGACAGCCCTCCTGCCCACGGGGGTGGGGGAAGGGTGGGCCGCGGCCCCGGGGAGGGGCGGCTGCAGGAGCACCGCCGTCCAGGGACCCGTCCTGCACCACACCGGCCCCGTGGCAGCTCTGGCCGTCATGCGCCCAGGGTGTCTTGCCGGGGGACCCGGACCTGGCAGGGCGACCTCTTTGTGGCTGGCTGGTCCACGTGGCCGGCCCGCCCCTCTCCCCTGCCACCATCTGCCTCTTCCCTTCCCAGCGCCCTCCGCCCGACACTCCTAAAAACAGGGAGCAAAGGGCAGCACATTCCCAAGCTTTTCTATGTGGGGACGTCCTGCAGAAGCACCCACATCCCAAAGCCCACTGCTAGCCAACCCCCTCCCGGCCACTTCTCTGCTCTGCCATGAAATTTGCGAGCCTTTTCCGATCCCGGCCCCTGCTAACTGCTGTGTTTACTCGGCAATTAACCGGGGCCGGGAAGGAGGCCAGGCACGAGGAGAGGGGTGGGGGAGGCAGCGAGCTGCTGGGGGCTGCGAGAGGAGCAGCTTTCCGAGCAGGTGCACTTCCTTGGCAGCAGACAAGCCAGGCTCTTGGGGGGCTCCCTTGCCAGATGAGCACCCAAGTGGAGGAAGACATTGGTGAGCACGCGGGCCAAAGGGGGCTGCGGGAATGCCGGACTAAAAGGAGAACAGGTGGTCCGGTGTTTCTCCGAAGGGTCTGCTAATGATCTACCACGCCCGTAAGGGCTCAGAAAAGCATTTCTCTTTTGGGAGAAGCAGCAGCCTCCCTTGCGAGTGGCGACCCCTGCGGCGATGTGGTGGGGGTGGTCAGGAGGGCTGAGGGGGTGTGACAAGGATTATTCGGGGGGACGGACCCCTGTGGCTTACTTTCAAGGTGACTTTGCATGATGGATGAACACACCCGTTAGTTGAGCAACGGACCTGCCTCTCCCATAATTCCCAGGCAAGAGGGAAGAGCGGACTATGAACTCCACTGGCCACACCAGATTAAATCTCATTTTGCTGCTGGCCAGTAATCCTTCCATGTGGCCACGGAGCTGCCTGGCACTTGAGTGTCTGGCAAACAGATCCCTCCACTGTGCTAAGAGAAAGAGGCCACGCCAAATCCAAGATGGAAGGGGACAGCGACCTGCCTTTCTCCACAGGAGTTCAGTGGCATCGCTCACACCCAGGTGCTGACCTTCCCGAAATCTGGCCCAGGCCTGAGAAGACAGAAGAGGGACTGGGTCATCCCCCCAATCACCTGCTCCGAGAACGAGAGGGGCCCCTTCCCCAAGCAGCTCGTGCAGGTAAGGGCTCCGCAGTGGGGTGGCTGCTCCGGGGGCCGACACGGGCCCAGGACGGCCCAAGAGGCGGGGACACCGGCTTGGACTGTCGCGGTGCCTAGCAGTGCCCCACCACGGACTCGGGGCGATGCCACGCTCCCCGATCCAGGAGGAAGTGGGACCGCGAGGGCCTCGCGTGTCCCCAGCAGCCCTTCTGCTCCGAGGGTCCGCTCCCGGCCGCCACCTGGCTGACTCTCTCAACCCACTTTCTGCACCAGATCAAATCCAGCAAGGCAAAAGAGATTACGGTCTTCTACAGCATCACCGGGC
>NW_025335550.1:12089082-12102610 GCF_004798865.1 Varanus komodoensis | reverse complement strand
TCATCGAGAGGGAGACGGGGTGGCTGAAGGTGACCCGTCCCCTGGACAGGGAAGCCATCGACAGATACATGGTGAGTCCGCCCGTGTCACCGCAGGCCTTCCGCCGAGCATCACGGGGCCGCGGTGCCTGCCGGGAAACGGCTTGGCCGCGTTGGGCTTCTTGTGCGGATCCCCGGTCGCTGGTGCTGCCACCTGGCATGGGTCCCACACCGCCAAAATTCATAGTGGTTTTGCCTCAGAACAAGGCATGCGGGGTGCGTGCCCCTCGCTTTGCAGCAGAATTCCCACAATCCAGCTGTTTCCACAGGGAACGGGGTTTCATGGGGCCTGCCATGTCGGTGGGAGCCCAATTCTGCTGGGAAACCAAGCGTCCCTGTCTGCTTCCCTGGCTGGGAGCCTTTGCTGCGGCCACCGTGACCGGCAGGGGAGGGGAGGGGTTCGCCTGCCGGGGGCTCCAGAGAGCAGGCGTGGTCCCCCGTCTCCCCCAAGTGGCCACCCGGATCTGGAGCGAGGAAGGCTCTGCGGCACCTGTGGGCGCCCGCCGGAGCCTTCCCTGGGCCCAGAGCCACCAACACGGCTCTTCAGTGGCCTCTGACTGCCTCCGCCCTCCAGCTGAATTCCCACGCGGTGTCTGCCAACGGGCAGCCCGTGGAGGAGCCCATGGAGATCCTCATCAAGGTGAACGACCAGAATGACAACCGGCCCCAATTTACCCAGACCGTCTTCCGAGGAGAGGTGCCGGAAGGAGCCAAGCCAGGTAGGAATCTGCCCTCGGGTGCACAACTGGGAAGGAAGGGGCGCTCTCGTCCCCATCCTGCCGCTTCCACCTCGTCCGAACGCCCTCCGCCTGCCCGCCTGCCCAGGTACCGCCGTGATGCAAGTGACGGCAACTGACGCCGACGACGACATCGACACCAACAACGGGGTCATCACTTACTCCATCCTCAGCCAGGAGCCCCCACTGCCCTCCAGACAGATGTTCACCATCAACAACAGCACGGGCTTGATCAGCGTGATCACGACGGGCCTCGACCGGGAGGTGAATGCTGGGCCGGGTGGGGTGGGGTGGGGTGGGGGGCACGGGGCCTCGCTGGTGCCCCGAGAGCGCGCTCCGCACTTCGCCAGACTGTGCCCCCTCTTCTCCGCTCGCCTTTGCCGCAAGTGTGGCTTTGCCGCCCGTCCCAGAGGCCCCGCTCACGCGTGGGGGGGCCACGCACCCCCTGCAGCCCTTTCCCCACCTCTGCCTCAAACGGCGCTGCCGGTTCTGCTTCCAGAAATATCCCAGGTACACGCTGGTCCTCCAGGCCGCAGACATGCTGGGCTATGGCTTCGCCACCACTGCGAGCGCCGTGATCTCCGTCACCGACGCCAACAACAACCCGCCCAACGTCGACCCCGTCACGGTAAGGCCGGGGCGCCTCCCGCCCTCTCCTGGGCGCACAGACCCCACCTCGTGCCCCGCCAAGCCCCTCCCGCCACACACGCAACGCCACAACCTCCGCCACCGCCCAAAGTGGCCTGGCCCAGGGAGCAAGCCGGCCCTGGGGGTCCCCGATCCGGACGAGGACGGTCGCCGCACGCCTCCCGTGACGCTGCTCCGGGCTCCCCCAGGAGAGGGTTAACGCTTCCCGCTGAGTCACGGCTGGCTGCCTGCCCACTCAGAAATGGGGCCAAGGCACCGGAGCAGGAACGCCTCCGGACGGACGGGGAGGCGAATCCAGCTGCCGTGGAGGGATGAAATGCAAGACCAGGGAAATGCGGTGAGAGACCCCGGTGGAGGGGGCACGAGCCGGGGGGCGGGGGCACAGCCCCTTGCTTTGGAGTGCCTCTGGGGAATCTGGTGCTGGGGGAAATGCGACTGGCTGGCGCTGGAGGAAAGCCCCGAGGTTGCTGGCCTGCCCCTCCAGCCTTGCACGCTTTCTGACAGGAGGGGCTGGGGTGGGGGGCCCCCTCCTAAGGCAGAAAGCAGATGGACTTGGATGAGGGAGCTGCTGTACAAGGCCGCGCTTCAGGTCACCGCCACCAGGCCCAGCTGGAGAATTCGAGGAAGGTGGGGGACGAGCGGGTCAGGGGGCCCATGTCCGGGGCTGGTAGCGCAGGCCCCCTGAAGCAGCCGGAGCCCCACCGTGCCGCTTGCCCCCCAGCCTCTGCGGAGCAAGTGCGCAAGCAGCGAGGTGGCCGCCCGCTGGCCTTCTGCCTGTCCCCGGGGGGCGGAGGGCCCACGAGGGCATCTCGCCAGGGGGCTGGAGCTGGCCTGCTGTGGGGCGCCCCCAGGGACGGCGAGAGGCTTGGGACGAGGAAAGGAAGTCATTCTTCCCACGGCGTCCGGCTCAACCATCCAATTCCCTGCCATGGAAAGCGGTGGTGGCCGCCAGCCTGGAAGGCCTTCAAAAGGGACGAGGCGGGACGGATTCTCGAGGGAGGCGGCTCCCTGCGGCTGCTGTGGGCCCCCCGTTACCAGAGGCAGCATGCCTGCGCCCACCGGTTGCTGTGCAGCTGGGCCGGAGGGGGTTTTGCACCCACCCGGCTAAAGAGCCGTTGGGCGGCGGGGGAGGTCTGGATAAGACAGACCTTTGGTCTGATCCAGCAGAGCTTTTCCTATTTTTCTAAGAGGGAAGGGTCGGGGTCGAGGCGACTGGGCACCGGCTTGGAAAAGGAGGACCAACTCCTGAGGGTGCCAAGCACAGCTGTGCAGAGGGAAAGTGGTGAGGGCTTCCAAGAGCTCTTCTCCTGCTTTCCACCCCGCATTCCAGACTGCTGCCCCCACGGAGCCCCCCCACGCCTCCCTGACTGTCCACGCACTGAACATGCTCACGGGGCTTCCTGCAACAGACCTGACCATGCACTTCTCTCGGCTCGGGCGCTCCAACGAGCCGTGGCAGGAGATCATGAAGAGGTAGGAGGACCCCGAATGGGCCCGCGGCCACGCTGGGCTGGGCGGGAGCCACAGCGGGGGCCTCTCCGGGCCCCCAGCAGCCCTGGCCTGACCTCTCGCTTTCAGCACGACAAACGAGGACGGGCGCATGGGCGGGGGCAGCGTGCCGCAGGGCCTGCTGGCAGCCGGCACCTACAAACTGCGCTTCGACACCGGGGAGTACTGGCAGCGGCTGGGTCACACCAGTTTCTACCCGTACATAGAGGTAAGTTTCGTTCGGCTGGCAGAAGAGGACCAGAGGGCCCCAGCAATCACATGGCCCTGGCGCAATTGGCTGGGGATGGTGGGAGTTGCAGCCCAACACATCTGGGGAGCGCAAACAGGGGAAGAGAAGTGCATGCTGGGCCTATGCAGGCCCAGCGGCATGGTGAGCTGGAGCGGGGGACCCGTTCCCACCGCCCGCGAAGGATGCCGGGGTCTGAGCAGGGAAGGGAAGGGAAGGGGCCCCGAGCGCTGCTGGGGAAAGCCTGGGGAGCCAGCCCTTGCTCGTGGGGCACCCCTGCAGCAAGCAGACTGTCACCGGAGGGGCCAGCGGGGGCTCTGAGCCAGGCGCTGCCCCCCCGCCCCCATCTGTCCTCCCACGGGCGAGGCCCGGTGACGCTGCAGAGCCCTGCCGGCCTCCCATGACCCCACGGCCCCCACCCCACACGGCTCCGCAGTGCTGAGCGCGCCCGCTGGTCTGTTCCAGGTCGTCTTCGTGGTGACCGAGGCGGAACGCAAGGTGCACATCCCGCTGCTGCTCAGCCCCTACTCCTACACCACCTACCGAGGCAGCTAGCGGAGCCGGCGGGCGTCTCGAGGCGCAGCCTCTTCTCCGGGGGGCTGCACGTGGCGCCCGAGTCCTGCTCTGGGTGCGGATGCTGGCCCGGGCCCAGCCACGTGCAGCTGCCAGTCCATACTGTGAGGCTAATAAAAAACCGATTTGCAAGGTGAATATGGTCACGTCTGGGTGCTGGCCGCTCTCTGTCAACCGCTTCCATTCTTTCTAAGAAGCCCAGAGGCTGACAAGCCAAGAGCGGGAAGAAAAAAGCGCCTCTACAGAAACCCAGTACGGAAAGCCGAGCGCAGGGCCCGTTTATTGCAAGACCGGGCTGAGCCGGCCCTGGACCGTTCCCGGGGCGCTGCATGGCCCTCTCCCCAGCGGTTCAGTCGCGCGAGGGGGGCACAGAGCGGCCCTGGACACGAGGCGAGAGCAGGTGGTGTGCCAGAGGAAAAGGCGGGCCCTGCTACGTGGGGGTGGAAACAAACCCAGCCGGCCCCTGGCCCAGCGTGTGGCCGAGCACCGAGGTCTCCAGGGGCTTGAAGCCCAGATTGTCCAAGGGGATTCCAAAGGCAGTCAGCTTGGCTTCGTACGTCCGCAACAAGTCATTGTGCGCCTGCAACGGAAGGGCGAGACGGTGAGGCCGCGGCTGAGCGCGTGTCCTGAGCACGCTGGCTGCGCAGTACGCAGGCTGCTCCGTCAAACCCACCCCCAGGGGCTGCAGCGGGGCAGGGGAAGGGCTGCTAACACGAGTGCACACGAGGCTCCCTGGCACAGGAAAATGGGGCCGACGCTGAACATGGGGCAGGGTTCATGCCCGCTCGATGCGGGGAGATGGGGAGACACGGATTTCATGGCCTAGGGAAGGGCAGAGGGCCTCCCTCTGCATGCTGCTCCGTGCTCACCCGCGGAGCTCAGTGCGCAGGCCAGCGAGCGCGAAGCACGCCGAGCAGCCATGAGGGGACCCCGCGCGGCCCGAGCGCCTCGGCCAACCACTCCCCTTCGCTGCGGCGGGCGCCAGGGCTCCTCTCGGGCGCGGCTCTTACCTTGCATACTCTGGCCAGCTCGAGCTGGAGGTCCTTGATGGCGTTGTTTTTCGAATCAAGCACGTCCTGCGAAGGGAGAGAGGATCGTCCGTGCATCCGTACTGCAGCGTGCAGGGGAAGGGGCCCCGGAGGGCTGCCCTGGGCCCAGCCTGGCCCCTGACCACTCCCTTGTGGAGCAGGGCAGGCCTGGGCCAGGGTGGCCCCTGAGCAGGTGCACCAGAAGGCGCCGCCTGAGGGAAAGCGGCAGAGTGCAGACTCACGGCAACAGCCCTCTCCTCCTCTCGCCGGCCTCGAACAAGGAGCAGGCCGGCCCCGCACATTCTGGGCTCTTTCTACGGCCAGGAAAGCCGGCAGCCCTTTTTCAGGGGGCTGCTACGAGGAAGGTGCGGTCGTCCAGGGCTGGCAACGTGCATGCAGCGCCAGGTCCTGCACTTGCGTGTGGGCTCAGGCGCGGGTGGCGAGCTCTCGGCAGGCCCTCTGCTCAAGGGGCACCGCGCTTCCCGCCGCTTCCCAGCATTTACTCTTGGGGCTCGCCTGAAGGCTCGCCGCGCCTCCCGCCACAGGAGAGGCCAGCTGTCTCCGGGCCTCTGCCAGGAGGCCATTCTCGGCCTCTTAGTCCCGGGCCCGGGGCTACCATCAGCACAAGCGACGTGCCGGACGGCCCCCGGGGCTGTGCCTTCTGCCCGAGCGGCAGCTGGGCGTGGGGGCGCGGGAGGCCTCGTGGCGGAAGCAGCTGCCGAGGGAGGCGCTGGCCTCCGAGTGGCCGCCGTGCCGCCTCTCCCCTTCCTGGCGCCACCAGCGCTTGGACGCGCCAGTCGCCCGCTCCGACGCCCAGGCGCTCCAGGCAGCAGCGCTGCCCCACCAGCTGCGGCACCGCAGGCCAGCAGAGGGAGCCGGAGAGGGAGGAGGCCGGTGGGGCCCCCGGGGCACAGACTGCTCTCGCCCTGGCAGAGCGGCCGGGGTGACGGTGGGCCTGCGGCGCCCCGGCCAGGAGCAGCCCTGCTCTGTGCTGCGGCAGGTGAGGAGCGGCAGCCTGCAAACACTACGACAGAAATTCGATCCCGGACCCGAACCGGCCCGGCTGTTTTTCGCCTTGTGGTGCTTTCTTAACCTGGAAGCCGGCAGAAGGGGATCCCTCGTCAGCGAGCTGCTAGGCTCAGGCACGTACCTCGAGCTTGCGGGTGACCACCATGAGGGCGCTGGGATCGAGGTTGGAGGCAGCGAGCACCTCGTTCAGCTGCACCTCCTTCTTCTCCAGGATGTTGGAGAGGCCCAGCAGCTTCCGCTCCAGCAGCAAGTTCTTGAAACCCGTCTTCTGCTGCACCTCGTTAATAGCCTTGGTGAACTTCTCGTACAGCTCGTCTCGCTCCTCCTGCACCTGCGCGGGGGGAACACCAACCCGAGGATCAGGGAGAGCACTGCCCCAAGCCCCGGCACGGACTGGGTGGGGGGGGGCTGCAGCCCCCCCCCCCCAACACACAGGGACCTGGCACAGTCACGGACCCACGCGTGCCCAGCTCCACAGGAGGCCCACTGAGAACAGGCCCCAGTCTCTCTCTTCTCCAGGAGGTAGCCCACATCTCGCCTGAATTCTCCGGTGCCGAGACGCACCACAGCACGTGTCAGCCTCCCCCCGCCAGGGACCCCAAAAGGTTTTGGACTCCAGCCCCCCACCTGCATGGCGAATAGTACGGATGCTGCGGGGGGCGCCCTAGAGCGCCCGGGAGGCTCCAGCCGGGGGCCTCACCTTGCTGAACCGCTGCTGCAGCACTTCATGCTCCCACTGGAGGTCCTTCAGCTCCTTCTCGGTGACCTTCAGGCGCGCTCGCACGCTCTGGCAAGGGAAGGGAAGGGAAGGGAAGGGAAGGGAGCGGACGGCATGAACGGCAAAGGGCTCCTGGTGTCGGGAAGTGTGAGCTACCGCTGCAGTGTGTTATGTTTCACACGGGAAAGGGAATCC
The DNA here is from genome assembly GCF_004798865.1 of Varanus komodoensis. Taxonomy (NCBI): domain Eukaryota; kingdom Metazoa; phylum Chordata; class Lepidosauria; order Squamata; family Varanidae; genus Varanus; species Varanus komodoensis. The sequence continues at coordinate 12,095,909 of NW_025335550.1, read as the reverse complement.
GGGGACAGGCAAGCTGGCCGCTGCAGAGACGCCTGTCCACGCCTGAGCAGCAGCAGACTCGTGGGAGCCCGGTGCCCGCAGCCCAGGTCCAGCAGGAAGCAGCACCAGGAAGACCCGGCCGGGCCGGGTGCCGGGTGCTGGGTGCAGGGCAGGGACGTACCGCCAGCATGGCTTTGTCCTTCTCGTAGTGGGCGAGCCTCTTCTGCAGCTCTGCCACCTCCTCCCGGGCTCGTTGTAGCGGCTCCGTCAACCTTTTGTTCTGCAGCATCACTTCGGCCATCTCCTTCTCCAGGTGGTCCTCCTTCTTCTTCATCTCCTCCATCTGCTCCTGTGCTCCGGAGCAGAAGGGATGTCTCAGGACCGCAAAGCCAGCCTTCAGCCTATTGAATGGAGCGGGTCTTTGGCTGCACTAAAGCTTGTCTGCCACCTACGAGTCTTGAGTCCCCGTCCTGGACATCTCTCTGAAGCAAACCTTCCATGGGACTTCCCCTCCTCCAGAAAGAATAAGCAACTACTCCCAGTCATTTGACCGGCCCAGTGAAGTCGAAGGAACCGATCTGCTGGGGAACAGTTCAGCAGGACACAAACGAGGCCCCCTCCCCAGACCATGAAGAGGCACTGACCCCAGCACTCCTGGCAGACATGGGAGCGCTCCAGAACACCGAAGCTCGCCACAGGCAAAGCACACGAGAGCAACCAGGTAAGCGGCAGCAGGACGGAGTCCGCCAAAGCCAGAACAAGCCTCAGGGCCCACCCTCCTCCCTCAGATTGGCCTGCAGCTGCAGCAGCTCCGCTGCCGAGCGTGCGGACAGGTAGGTGTCTTTTACCTTGAGAGTGTTGATGAGGGCCAGGTTGTTGAGGGTGACGTCATTGTAGTAGTTCTTGATGTCGCTGAAGGCCTTCTCGTGGTTCTTCATCAGCGTGTTGATCTGCCCGTTCTTCCTTTCCTCGATCTCGTGGATCTCGGTCTTCCGGCGCAGGTCAAGCTCATCTCGCAGCACGCGCATCTTCTTCTCATACTTGGCCTCGATCTCTGGGGGAGCAGCATCCAGGGCAGACTGAGCTCTCACGAAGCGAGCAGGCAACAAGGTGCAGGCCAGGCACCTCTACCGCGGCCTGCTGCGCCAGGCTGTGGGGAAGAGCAGATGGGGCCGGGTGTCCACTGGCAGCATGAAGAGAGGGCTAACCACTACTCTGGCTGACTGGAAAATGCCAGATTTGCCCAAACACAAGGGAAACACTTCAGACATGCAAAGAACTCTGCCACGGAAGAGATGGCCTGGGGGAGCCCAGCACTGCACAAGTACAGAGCCAGCCCTGCAGAAGGCACCACGGCTGGCGCCCAGGTGGCTTCTTCTCTGGTTGCCTTCTGCCAGTTGTCGAAGGCAGTCTTATTCCAGCAAGCTTTTGCTTTACTAATGCCCGATCCGTTATTTCAAAGCTGGCATTTTATGTGTGCTGTTCGCTTCTGTTACTACTCAATTACGTGTAAACTGAACAGGCTGTTTCACTTCAAATTCTAAGACACTCTACACGGTGTACAGAAACTAGAAGAGCTAGAGATAAGGGCCTTCGCCTAAAGCAGACAAGCAAGCCATGCTTCTGCACGTAGCGAGCATTCCTAATCAAGCAGCTTACAACTGCCTGCGTGTTCGCGCGCACAAAGCACGTGGAGGTTCAAGTGAGCCTCGGCGTCCTCCTCCGAACGAGTGCCGGGTGCCCAGAATGCAGGCAGCTATGCCACAAGGGCCTAGGCAAGCCTCCAGGGCCCACCCAGCCGGCAGGCCACCTTCACGCACACCCCGCAGCAGAGAAAGGGGCCGTGGGGCCCTGCCTTGCCTGCTGAGCTTCCAAACGGTCACACGCGTGGCTCCCAGGCAGGGGGAAAGGCGCCACCGTGTGACCCAGCTTCCACACTGCCAGATTGGGGTGGAGGCTGCCTCAGGGAAGAAGAGGCGCCACAGCCTGCAAAGCCAGGAAGCAAACCAGCCCAGCACTGACCTCTCACTTGTCTCTCGAAGTCGCTGCGCAGCCGTGTCATGTCCTCCTGCTGCTTCTGCCAAGGGGATGGTGCTGGTTAGTGCCAGGCCTGCCAGTGCAGAGGGATGCCCTTCCTGCAGACTCAGAGGAAAGCGCTGGAGGCAGGGCTGAGGCTCGGGGCGCCGACCTGGGACTGGCGCAGCAGCCACGCCGGCGCCGCTTCACACGTACCAGCCGGAGGTTCTTCACAACCATCTCGTTGGCCAGCTCCTGCTCCTTCAGCTCCACCTTCAGCGTGCGCATGTCCTTCCGCAGCTCCATTTCCTGGGATCGGTGATCCTTCTGGGCCAGCTTCATAGCAACGGTCCCTTCCGCCTTCAGCTCTGTGAGGTTGTTCTGGTGCTCATACAGCAGGTGCTTCACTTTCTGCTTGTAAACCTGAAGCAAAAGGAGGACCTATCAGAAATGGCGCCCTCCCCTGCAGAGGCCTGGTGGAAGCCAGCTGGCTTTGCGCTACTGGGGGGATGGGACGGTGGGGGGGGGGATGCGTCAGAGGGATTAAAGAGAGAAAACGAGACAGTGCAGCATGGAGCCTCACCTTGATCTCCACCTGGTGGCGTTCCTCAGCCTCCTCCATCTCACGGTCCTTGTTGCGAAGCTCGGCCTTCTTCTCATCCAGCTGCCGTCGAGTGATCTCCCAGAAGGTGTGGATTTTGTCTCGCTCCAGCTGGAAGTAGTTGCGCTCTTCCCGCTCGCGGTCCAGCTCCTCCCGAACACGCCCAATGTGCTCCTCCAGCTGTGGGACCAAGAAAAGGGTCAGCTGACAGCACGGCTGGAACCAAGAGGGTACACGGGGAACTCCCCATGGCCACCGTGGGCACCCTGCTTTGCTGCCTGGTGGGATCTGTTGGCTTTTTGAGTATGAGACATACTCATAAGAACCCCAAAATGCCTGTACAATTCACACAATCACTACCTAAACCATGCTGTAGATCTGCATTCAGCCACCCTGTAGAAAAGCTTAGCTTTGTTATTCTACAGATAACAGAAAGGGCATGGGCCCAATCCCGGGTTTCTCCCAACAGGGACCTTCTGCACGGACAGAAGGAAGAGTGCCTCTGCGAGCTCCCCAGTGCCGGGCGTCCATGTCGGTCTTGCTCCCACGTCCTTCTGGGTGGGAGGGTCAGAGGCCACCCGCCTGAGCCGAAGCAGCACCCAGAGCAGCCTGCAGAATCCCAGGCCGTGCCATTTCTTCAGCGAGCTCCCAAACTAGGGAAACAACGCATCCCGTGCCCGAGGCGTCCCAGGTGCCTCCGGACACGCCGCCCCGGCAGCCCCGGCGTCGCCCACCTGCTCCTTGGTCATGCCCTCCGGCGGGAGGGCGTCCACCACGGCGGGCCCCTTCGCTCCTCGGCCCTTCTTGCCGCCACCGGCCTTCTTCTCGCCTTTCTTCTTGGGTGCCTGCGGGGCGCGGGAGAGCAGAGGCCGGGCTGAGCGCCAGGCGCCGGAGGGCAGGGCCCGGCCCGCCGCCGTTCCCCGGGCGGCCCGCTCCCCCTCGTCCGCGGCAAGCGGGCCCGGCTCGGGAGGGGGCGAGCGCCGCCGAGCATGTGCAGAGCGCAAGCTGGGGCGGCGGCGTCGGGGGCGCCCTGCCCGGGAGAGGCCCCGGCCATAGGGCTCGGGCGGGCGCGGGGCCGGGGAAGGGGAAGGGCGCCCCGAGCGCGGCGGCCCCGGCCGGGGCGGCGGCTCCCGCGCCCGCCGCACTCACCATGGTGCCGACGGACGCGCCTCTCCGGCGGCCAGGCCCGAAGCTCCCGCGTTGCCCGGCAACCGCGAGCGGCTCTCGCGAGAGGTCGCCGCGGCCCCGGCCCCGCCCCCGCCCCGGCCGCCGCCTAGCAACGGGAGCGCGCGCGCCCGCCCCGCGGGGCATCGGCCGGGCGGATCGAGGGCGGAGCCAGGCAGCGGGCCTCCCCGCCGCCCGCCTCCGTTGCGCCCCCGACAGCCCCGCGAGGGGCCCCGCCGCCTGGCCCGACGCACCCGGGCGCCCCGTGGCCGAGTGGGGCCCCGGCCGCACCTCCCGCCGAGCACGTGCCCGACGCCGCCATGACCCGGTGCAGCCGGAGAGCTTCGCCGCCGGGAAAAAGGCAGGAACCCGCAGGGGGAAGGAAGGCAAGCGAGAGGCCGTTAGCGAGGCGGGGGCGCTGCGCCGCCTTCCGTGCGGGTGACCGTCCCTGGCCGCGGCCGGGCTTGCTTCCGAGGAGACCCGTCTCCGCCTGCGCTCTTTGCCTGGCAAACGATGGCCAGCGCAGCCCTTCCTCCCCAAGGAGCGGCTTCGGCTATTCTAAGGAGCAGGCGATCAACAATAAATTACTCTTCATTCTGCGTTCCCGACTGTAAGATGAGTCATATGCTGCACGTTAAACGAGATAGAGTATAGTAGGGCAGGAAAAGAGGCAGAAAGCGGGACACGAAATGACCGCGTGTTGTACGGCAGGCGCTCCGATGAGGAAAGGTCCCTGTCTTATGCTTAGAAAAGCGATGAGTGATGCAGGAGTACAACGGTGATCCCTGCTGTGGAGCATGGCCGAGGCAACACTTTGCTCGCTCCCCCATAATACTAGCATCTTGGTGGCTCTTCCCATGGAGCTCGGGGGAGGATTCGGGCCGAGCAAAGGCAGGGCTGCTTCTTGCCTCACACTGGCCTTCATGCCCGAGCGATGCCGGGATGGCGACCAACTGGGAGGGCTGTGCGGGGGGCCCGGGGCACATTCACAGAGGAGGAGGGGCCTGTCCGTGGCTGCTGGGCCCGATGTCTCCAGGTGACCGCCAGTGTCCGAGGCAGGTGCCTGCACACACCAGTCACCGATAGCGGTGCTGCTGGTTCACTGCCCTGCCCAGCCCTCTCTAATGAGGCTGTGGACGGGGCGCCTCGTTAGCTCTCTGGGATAGCTGGATAACTGGCCCCCGGAGCTGCTCCCTCACTTTTACTGCCCCTCCAGCTGCAAGGCCTTCACCTCGGGGACGGCCGTGCTGCACGGACCATGAGATTTGAACCCAGGAGCTGGGGAGATGCAGAAGGAAGAACTGCTGTCCAGCTTGCTCTGTTGCGATTGAGCAGCAATGCTGGAATCACAGATGCCTTCCCAGCAGCTAGTAAGAATATCTGCTGTGTCACCCAGCAAGGGTTCACAATTCTGTGCCTCTGAATCATGTGCAGAGTGCAATTTCCCCCCTGCTCCCCATTAATCAATTTGTACCTTATTTATTTAGGGGGGAACCTAAATTTAAAAAAAAACAACCCTTACCATTCCTGGAATTTTCCAGCTAGCTCTATTCCTGTCTATGCATTTGCTTTTACTCCATGATGCATCTCGGGGCTTCTGGCTGGAAGCGGCTGGCAGCACGGAGTCTCTGCACTCCTGGTTTAGGGTTAGATGGGCTAGTCATTCCTACCGCCCTGCACCCGTTGCCAGCTTGCAGAGCTGCTGGGGATGTTGCTGCTGGCAGCCTGCGGAGCAGCGGCTACTCTCTCGCGGCTTTCTGCCGTGATCTCACTTCCCAGAGCCTCTTAAACATTCCTGCAAAGCAGCCCAGTGGCTCCTCTTCCTGGCCTCCCTTGACGGGGGCCTTCCCCTTGGACCTGTGCCTCGCTCTGTTTTGAGAAGCTGCAGTTGGGGCTGCTGTGTGTGTGTGAAATTTTGCAGCCAGGCGCTGGAGCGAAAGGCCCCAGCAGTGCAGCCAGCAGAGCGATGCCGGCCTGCCCCACCCCCACAGGGGCTTGGGAGAAGCGACGCGAAGGAGCCAAGAGCCAGCGCCCCGCAGGATGCCGAGCCGTGGGAACCGGCTGGCTTTGAATATCGGGGAAAAAATGCAGCGGTCTGCAGTGCTGCCGCAGGGCAGGGCACACGGTGGCCCCACCGGGAGCCACACCGTTCCTGGGCGTGCTGCAAGACCAGGAGGAACCTGCTGGATCCGACCCCGATTGACCCAGTTTCCTGCCAGCCCAGCCCCACCACTGGGCTGAGGGAGGAATGCCGCAGCCGTTCACCTGAGGCCCCCCCCCCCACCGGTGTGGACGGGCAGAAGGGACTCCTTAAAATACGCGGCCTCCGAATATTTCTCTCTGATCCACCTCGGTTCTCTGTGGCTCAAGATCCCGGTTTTGGGCGCCGCCGTCGCTTCCCCAGCCTGCTGCCCCAGATGGGCTGGAGTCCCGCTCCCCTGGGGGGCCGTGGCTGCTGCAGCACCCGGGTGGCCCCAGGAAGGGGAAGGCTGCCCCGTGGGGGGCGGGGAGGGGCAGGAGCAGAGGTGGTGGGGCCCGGTGGCTCCAGCCATCCCATCGGCCTGAGCCCGGGTGTTCCTCGAAAGCGCACTGGGGCCTGTCCAGGCCGGCCACGCATCCCGCTGCGTCCACGGCGGCATCATGCCAGCGAGCGCATGACGGGCCAACACACACCTGGGCCAGGCCGACGCGCACAGGCAGGGCAGAGGCGAGATGCCCCTCTGCGGGTTCCTCTGCCTGGACCCATGGATCATTTCTGTTCCTGTAACTAGAACTTTCCTTTCAAAGAGGTGTATCATCATCCTGGGCTAGAAAATTGTCCCCCAAGGCCTCCAGCAACCCTGCAAGCAGGTCTCCCCGCATTCTGCTGCAGCCCCACTGCCTCCTGCCCAGGCAGCCACCAAGCCCCCCTTCCCAGACCATTTCCCTCTGCAGGGGCCCCCCCCCCCGCATTTCCATGGCACATGGACTGAAACTTCAGATCTGGAACTCTGCACATGCTCAGAGGTGCCCTCTCCAGAAGTTCAAAACGAGCCCAGCGGGCGGAGGGCAGAGAGACGACTGCAGC
>NW_025335550.1:12063426-12088982 GCF_004798865.1 Varanus komodoensis | reverse complement strand
CGGCGCTGCCGCCTCCTGCGCCCGCCGCCCGCGCGGAGCCTCCGGGACGCGTCCCAAGCGGGGCTGCCCGGGACGGGGACCGCGCGCGGCCCGCCTCGCCCCCGCGGAGGGGCAGGGCAGGGCCGGGCAGGGGGGCGCTGCCAGCGGGGAGGGCGGCGTGTCCGTGCCGGCGCGGGGGGTGTGCCCGGGATGCCCGCGGCGGGCCCGTGGCGCGGGGCACGTGTGGCTGCGCCGTCGCGCGTGCGGATGCGGGGCGGCCAGGGGTTCCTCCCGCCGCTCGGCAAGAGGTTCGGGGCTTTCGGTGCGGTCTGGGGGCTGCCGGTGGCCTGGGTGGGGGAGCGTCTGCACCCTTGGGTGCTGGGGTCTGAGCGAGCTCGGGCAGGGCAGGGCAGGGGTTGCCCCCCCCCCCCGCGGATCCCTCTGCCTGCCCGAGTCGGAAGAAGGCAGCATCGCCCACTGAGGCCTCCGGGGGCATCGCTCCACATGCGCAGCCTGGCAGGCAGTAGGAAGGGGGGCATTAAGCGTGCCCAGCCCCCCTGCCAGAGCAGCCCAGTGCCGAGAACGCCCCCGTGCTTTGCCTCCCTGGCTTTACGTGCCAGTGGGAAGATATGGGGGGGCAGCTGGTAGCCCCCCTTGCCGTGCCAGGACAGTGCCTAGTGAAGAGGGTGGGCAGGTGCCAGAAGAGGGGCTGCTCACCCTGACGTGTGTGAGGGACGGGCGGCGCAGCTGAAGTCCTGGCTTCATCTGACCAACTGTGGGGCCAACTGGGACATCTTACCCAGAAACATGAGCAGGGCTGTGAGAAGAATGCTTCTGAGCATATGCGGAGTGATTTTCTCCCACTCCCAACTCAACACAGCCGGGGTGAACGTGGGCCGGGGTGGGGCTCACCCTCCCTCTTTCATGCCAACTTCCTATCCAGCTGCCTCTAGAAAGTTACAGAAGGAGATGACTTGACTGAAATGGGAGGGGGTGGGGCTTCTGGAGCCCCCCCCCTTCAGCTCCCGCTGAACATTTGTGGCTGTGAGGAAGGTCTCGCTTCCAGCGTCGGCGGCTCCCAGTTTCGGCATCAAAACGCTTCACCCGACTCCCCGCTCGCTTTGCTGCACCCCATCTTGCGGCTTTGCGCCTTGCAGGCCGTGCCGGTGGCCTGAAGCTCATGTCATGGCATGCGAGTCAGCAGCTTATGGATTCTCCCCGTTTCTCGTCCCTTCCCGTTTTTTTGAGTGCACAGATGCTGCTGAAGCACGGGGAGGGGGGAGGATGGCGCTGCATGCCGAGCAGACGCGACCCGAGGGGGGGGCCGGCTGGAAAGGTGTTGCGAAGCAGAGGCAAAAGAGGCACAGCACCAGCAGCTCTTCCAACTCAGGTCTTCCCATGGGTGGCCCCCCACCCCCACCCCACACGCGCTCACTGCTTTCTGCTTTTGGCGCTTGAGGGGAGAGAGACTGGCTTGGCATCCAGGACTCGGCTGGGTTTCTGCACTGAAAACACACCCACGTTCTGAGCTCAGACCGTGACGACCAGCCAGGTCTTGTGCCACATCCAGGGAAGGGCCTGGAAAGGCAGGCTGACTTCCTGCTCTGGGACTCGGCCTCCCTCTCGGCACTCCCAACAGGTAGCGTACAGATTTCTGCTGGATCTGTACCACCCGCGGATCTGGTGGGAGTGGGCTTCGCGCCCCCGCTTTCCCAGCCCTCTGCTGCGTGCTGCAAGGTGAGGTATGTCAGGCAGGAGCGTGCCTCCCACCCTGGCGAGGTCTTCCTCCACAGAGACCTTCCTTCGGCAAAAGGCAGAGCCCAGATCGCGTCCCAGGGAAGGTGCCGCAAACGGCACACGGACCGACAGCAGCACCGGGAGAAGCCAAACCCAGAACCCCTGGAACTGACCGGAGTCCACGACCTGCTTTACTGCTGCAGTTCGTCCGCCAGGGTCTCCAGCCCCGTCCTCTGTTACATCAGCCTTCTCCAACTGCATGTTCTTGAGCTATGTTGGGCCGCAATTCCCATCATTCCCATCCAGAAGCAATGTGAACTGTGGTCCCACGCATCTGGAGGGCAGCACATTGAGGAAGGCTGACTTGTGCACGGCCTGTTGCAAAGCCGGAGCGTTTCAGTCCCTGCCCTGAGCGTCTCATCATCTCACTTGCAATATGGGGGTGGGGGGGGCAGGCAGGGGAAGGAGCCCCACTCATTTTTTGCAGGGGGGGAGCACAAGGACAGGGCACATCAGGATGCATTTTTCAACTGACCTGCAATGTTGTTGCCAGAAAGGGAAAGGAAGCGCAACCGAAGGGTCCACCTCGTGCTTGTCCAAAGAAGCGGCCCGTCTGCCGCCTGGTGGGCCGCTAGAAATAAAGAAGCCACACGTGCAATACGCGAACACACACGAGTTAGGCGACGGCATATTCAACGAAGCATCCGGGGCGGAGGGCACAGGAGAGGGTTCCCTGGCAAGAAGCGCCGTGGATGCAGGGATGACGCCACGCAGGAAAGGCCGCAGCGGCCCGGCCCCAGCCCTGGAGTGACGCCCTGCTGTGCTGGGGCTTCTGGGAGGGCGGCAGGGAAGCCCCCCTGGGCTCATGCCCCCCGTGAGTCTGGCAGGGCTGCACCGTCCAGACCCTGCTTTGACCATCCAGGGATAAGAACAAGGTACCGCAACCTCATCGCATCCGCCTCTCCTTTCTCGCAGCTTCTGCTTTGTGGCTCCTTCGTGGGGTGCACCATTTTTCAGGATGTGGTTTTCAAAAACGTGATGGTGTTCGAAAAGGTCAAAGACAGGCCTGCCTGGGGCCGGGGAGACACACAGCGTGGAACGGAGCCGACTGACTGTCCTCCACTGGGAATAGGATTCAGGAGACGGGTTTGTTTCTAAAGCTGAGCCGATGACAGGCACGCCTTAATGCCGCTGTGATTCCTGGAGAGCCGGTTCCCATGGCTGAATGCGCTCGGAGGCAGAACACTGTGCAGACCCAGCTAGTGGGGGTCTGCGAGCACGGAGAAGGGGGCTCGGTCGAGCCGGGCGGTTTCGGCATCATGGCGGTGGGCCAGGGCAGGTGGCCTCCGCTTTGGCTGGCAGCGGCAACACACCCACGTGCGTGTTGCAGAGTCGGGCAATGAGCATCCGCATCGGCCCGGTGCGAGAGGAGCCATGCTGCAGGCGCAGCGCCTGGAACAATGTGGGGCAGAGGCGTGGGGCAGGATCCAGCGCTGGAGTGGGGATGCCACAGGAGGAGACAGTGCAGAGAGCGCCTTCTTACAGCCAAGCCCCACCAGCCAAGGAGTAAAAAGCCCCCCCCCACGGCTCCCTCCTGCTCGCTCGATGGACAGCCACTGCAATGCTCAGGCGCGCCCCACAGGTTTCCAAGCATGGGTGTGCTCAGGAGGCCGTTAAGTCAGGATGCTGGCACATTGGCCAGAGAAGGGTGCCTTTGTGGGGAGAAGGGATACGAGCGACGGGGGAATACAGAAACGGGGGCCAGCGAAGCCAAGGGCCTTCCTGGCACATCAGCTCTTGCCGGGAAGCAGGCCAGGCGCGTTCACATTCGCTGGAAACATTCTTCTGGAAGTGCCCGTTCGTTTTCCGCATGGGTGCGCTAGAAAGCCACCCCGACCCCTGCTCACTAATGAGGGCTGCCAGGGCTGGGGAGCGCCTGCCTGTCACCCTCGCAGCGTGCAGGCCGCTTGAACGCCGGCCCAGGGCCGGAGCGGGATGTGCGGCCCGGCACGACAGAGGGGCCAGAGCGCCGTTTCCCAGGCTCGGGGCTCCCAGCACCGTGCGCCTCCCTCAACAGGCCACAGTGGAAAACGGACGGCAGGGAGACGGCCTCCACGGAGCCAAGAGTGCTGCGAGGGGGGAGCGCGCATGTGAGAGGTGGAGACCGGTGGGACAGGGCGCAGCAGCCCAAATGGCCCGCACTGGGCCACGCTGCTGTCATATCAGAGCATCCGGCAGGCCCCCAGAGGTGGGGCAGGGTCGACCCGGGCCTTCCCCGACCTGGGGTGGTGGCCGCAGCGCCCCCATTCCCCAAGGCGGGGCTGGCTGGGGGAGGCATGAGCCACTGCCCAGCTGGGGAAGGCTCGGAGCTGGTCCTGCCAGGGTTGCCGGGCCCTCCTGCTTGGTGCCACCACGTGGCTGCCAGGGCCGGCTCTGCGCAGGGCTCTGCACGGGCCCCAGTGGCTTCCCGGGTGGAGGATGCCAGCGTGCCGAGCAAGCGTGTGCGGGGCCCTCGGGGACATTCTGGCCGCACAGCGGGGGTGCAGGGGAGCAAGGCGAGCCCCAGCGGGCCCCGCAGCTGCCGTGGGCACTCGCTGCCACCCCCTCGGACACCGCCCTGCCACGCATCGGCCGTGCTGTACGTGCAGCCCCGGCGGCCGTGCGGGGCAAATGCTCGAGCTACGTGGCCCCGCCAGGCTGCAGCCCAAGCGGCATCTTCCTCCCGGCAGACACAGACTCGCCTTTGTTCTGCCTCACCCGCCTGCTCCGAAACAGGCCGGCCTTTTGTCTCTGCAGACACAAAGGGCCGGCTCCTCCAAGCGGTGCCTCAGGTGCTTGGTACCCATCCCTGCGGAGCCCAGGAGGCAGCGCAGGTCCCGCCTTCCTGCCCGGCAGACAAGACAAACCGCTCGACACCCCAGCCCTTCCCTGGCGCTTAAGGCAGGGCCCGTTTCCTGCTTAGCCGGCAGATCTGCGCGGGGGCCAAAGCCCGTCCGAGAGAGAAAAGGGCCAGGAAAGAGAGGCTGTCTAACGCAGCCTCTTTGTCCGCCCGGCTTCGGATGCGGCACCACTGCCGGTGTCTCAGTGGGGCTGGCTGTTCGGAGCACCCCCCAGCCCTCGGTTCGGGGGGGGCATCTGAGGAGGAAGCTGCACGAGGATGCGGCAGGACTGTGCGGATGTGCTTTCCTTCTGGGGAGCAGAGTCGGCCGGCTGCCCGGAGGGGGAAAGGTGCCTGTGTTGCCCAGCAGGGCTAGCACGGCCACGGGAGCGGAGGGACGGCGTGCCGCGGGCACGCCGGGGAGGACCCTGAGAGGCTGCTCCGGGCGCCACCAGCCCAGCGCTCACCAGCACGTTGCAATTTCAGAGCTGATGAAAGAGGCCCCACCGCTGGAGCGGCCCTCGCCCCTCATCGTCCCGGCACATGGCTTGGCGGAGGAGTCCCACGGCCCGCCGGCTGAGGAGGAAGGCGGCATCCCGATCCCCACCTCAGGGCTGCTGCAGGTGGCGGAGCGCAGGCGTGAGTACGATCCCGGGGGAAGGGGCAGCTCCTTCGGGAGCCTGGGTGTGCGCCCTGCAGCTGCACAAAACACAGTTGTAAGAAGCACGTGAGGCTACCCAAATGCTGGGAAAGGAAGGGGGAACAGAGACAAGTCCACCCGCCCTTGATTCAGCGCCCAGTCTAAGGCACGGTTCCCGGCACGTCTGGCTACACTGCCAGAGGCTGCCGGCCTGTTTCCGTCTGGGAACGCGCATGACGGACACCCTCGCACCTCTTCCGAGCGCAGGCGTTCGGGCCTTGCCGCAAAGAACCTGGCGTTATGGCGGGCGGCGGACTTGCTGATCTGGCCTGCTCCCGTCAGCCCTCGAGGGGCCTGCCGAAAAAGGGACTGCCCCATCGCCCGGTGAGCTTGGGATGCCCAGGGCGGCACCGCGTGCCAAAGGGCGTCCTGCCACTGGGCCCCCGCAGCCCTGCAGCTCTTCACTGGCACTGCAGCCTGACCCCTCGCCCACGTTCCCTCGGCAAACCGAGGCAGGGGACTGCTGCGCTTTGCTCGTGCGGGATCAATGTGAGTTCTGACCAGAGCTCCCGGCCCGCATAAAGTGATGGGGCCACAACGCAAAAGGCCCCCACGAGCACGCACCGAGCGTCAGCCGGCGAGGCCTCCTGCGCCCACGACAGCTCACCCCCCTGACGGGCACCATGCGCGGTCACTGGCCTTGCTTTGCCTCCGCAGAGCCTCTGAGCAGCGTCTCCTCCCTGGAGGTGCACTTCGACCTGCTGGACCTCACGGAGCTGACAGACATGTCTGACCAGGAGCTGGCGGAAGTCTTTGCCGACTCGGACGATGAGAACGCCTGCAATGAGTCCTCCGCCGGTGAGTGTGGCAGCCCACTGTGGGGAACTGTGGGGTCAAGGAGACGTACGGTGAGGCCTGGCGGGCAGGTCCCTGCCGCAGGAGGGGTCTGCTCAGCTCTGGGCCAAGCCAGGTTTGCTGCAGGGAGAGCTGGAGCAGGTGCTCAGACAGGCTGGCCCACACGTCGCTCCAACCAGCGGCAGGCGGGGCCCGAGCCCCAAAGACCAGTTGCCCTTGGGGCTTCCCTGAAGCACGGCGCCCTGGGGACGCCCAAGCCCTGGGGACCCCTCTCTGCAGCCTGCTGGAGAATCAAAGCCTTCGCTGGCAAGCTGGCTTTGGGAGCCTGGGGTTAAACGGCATACATTCAGCAGATCTTAGCACTTCTGTTCTAATGCTGATCATTACCCTCCCCGGCTTTTAAAAAACATTTCAAAAACGGCAAGAAGTGGAAAAGCCAAATGACAGACCTGCACCCCACACAGCTGACAGCGCACAAACCTGGAAGTTTCGCCACGCGAACTGGAAACCTTTCCTTTATCCAGGCGCCCTCCATTTTTCAAAAGGGTCGTGCATCTAATGCCCAAACCCTTTTCTTCAGTGCCGGCATCAGTGCACACAAGCGAGTCCACGAGAGACCCACTCACAGTGCCAGGCCTTCCGTGTCTCATGCGAGGCCGGCACAGAGCGACCGGGGCAGGCGATGCCGCGGCCCTTGGGGCGCGGGGCTGGCTCCCCATCTCTCCCAGCAGCAGAGCCGAGGGAGAAAGGTCAGCGGAGTCAATCATCCCATCCCCCACCTAATAATTAGGAACTGACGCTGGGGGGGGTGGCAGTGCTGCGCAATACAGTCAACTGAGCAGGCAGGTGCAGCCAGCGCTCTCCTGCTCTCTGGGGCCAGAGGCCCTCCCTCCTCCCTCCTGCTCAGAGGACGCGTGAGGCTGGCTGCAGGGAGGCGCCAGCGGGTGGTGCGTGTGCTCCGGGGATCCCAGCCCCCTGCGCACCCGCATCTCCTCCCTCCACCCCTGTGGTGTGCAGAGCAGGCAGGGCGGGGGCGCTGCCCCGGCGCCTCCTGAAGGGGGACGGGAGGGGAGGGGAGGGGAGGGGAGGGGAGGCAGCTGCAGCCCAGTGACAGATGGAGCGAAAATGCAAATTGCATCCGCGGTGTGAAAATGTGAGTGGAATTAACGAGGCCCCTTCCACACGTCCTCAGCCCAGCCGGCGGGGAGGCAGCCCGGGACTCCAGTGGGACTTCCCGGCCCCAGTGGGTGGACCAGCCACCTCCAGCATGGGAAGAAGGGAGCAGAGTGGGGGGCTGCCCTCTGATCAAGCCCCCCCCACCCCCGGCCTTTCACAGATGCGCATCTCCTCGCCCTCGGTATCTGCCCACCCCCGGCTGCGGCGGGGGAAGGATGCGACTGCGGTCCCGATCCGGCAAGGGAGGTTCCTGTACGCAGCCCCACCCCCGAGGACCGGCGCCGGGAGCTGCCCCTCCAGCAGGCACCCCGACCGGCTGGGCACGCCTTGGGTGGGCTGGCGCAGCCGTGCGCTCCTGTCCGCGGCTCCCTGCCGACCGCTGGCGCTGGCCCACGCAGAGCTCCCGCCGGCCGGCTGCTGTCCCCCAGCCCCCAGGGTCCCCCCTCTGCAGCCAGGAGGCTCTCGGGGCTCAGGGCAGAGGCCCGGCACGGACTCCCTTTGCTCTCGCTTGGCCATGCCGCCTCCTCACCAATAATTAGAATAACTCGATGACGTAATTTAAATTGACTGGGAAGAATCTAGATTCGGGGCAGACAAAAGAAAGGGAGGCGGCCGATGCGGCCGCTTCTCCTGGCACTCGGTGGCCTCGCAACGCTCCTTTTCCCGGGGAGCGCGATCCACGGAAGGGGCACGCCTGGCGCTTTGGGGAGCAGGGTGCCCCTCATCCAGGGGCCCCCTCGCCCAGGAGAAATGCTTGGAAGGGGGGCCCATCCGGCTGCCTTGCTAAATGGAAACAAAGCGGGGGAAGGGAGGAAGCCAGGCAGCAAGGCACCCCCTGCCTTCTTGGCCATGGGGAAGGGTGCCGTTTGCCCTCGAATGGCTTCTCGCCAAAAACGGTAAGGGAAGAGGGGAGCTAGGAGGGAGCTCAGCCAGCTCTACGTGCCAGGCCCGCTTCTCTCTGTCTCGGCACAGGTCTGCACCCACACCCGCATCCGAATGCCCGGGCCGGCTACCTGCGCTCCCCGTCCTGGACGAGGACAAAAGCCGAGCAAGGCCGGGAGAAGAAGCACCTCAGCGACTCGGAGCTCCAGGCCAGCAAAGCAGAGATGTTCCTGAGCATGGAGAAGCCAAAAGAAGAGTAACGAGGACCCGACGGAAGGCAAACCGAGGTGCCAACACTCACTCTTGCACTAACCACAAATTCCAGGCAATTTGTGACCTTAAGAGACACCCACTCATTCCTCCCCCTCCCCACCACCCGTCGAGAACGTTTGCAAATT
Organism: Varanus komodoensis; assembly: GCF_004798865.1. NCBI lineage: Eukaryota > Metazoa > Chordata > Lepidosauria > Squamata > Varanidae > Varanus > Varanus komodoensis. The sequence continues at coordinate 12,080,437 of NW_025335550.1, read as the reverse complement.
CTGCGGGGAACGCAAACAGATCTTTCTTTAGGCCTGCCCATGAGTTAAATTTGCCAACCAGGAACCTCTTTCTCGTGGTATGTTTCACAACCGGGAGCAGACAGAGACATTCCCGTTTTCCTTAGACGCTCCGGAACCTGCTCCCGCTCCCGCCAGAACAAAGCCAGTGGCGAGAGACGCGGAAGGAGGGGACTGCCAGCCGCACCTGGGCGGGCAGGGGTGCGCAGAAGAGCCGCGTGAGCACCGAGAGGCTGCCCTCTTCAGCCACGTGCCTTGAAATGCTGCGGTGCTCCAGGGAAGCCCTCACCAGGGCCGGCGCCCTGTCATACCAAAGGAACCGCGGGGAAGTTAGCGCCATTCCCGTGGCACTTCCAAGATCCACAGCAAAGCATGGCTTCCGGGGACCAGGAGGCCTTGCTGGGTGAGGGTGGCTCCGGCCCTCGCTCCCTCGAAGCACATTCTTTTCCCAGTGGCCTTATCTCCTGCCAGCTGTCCTGGGAGTCTGGCCTGGGCAAGCCGCATCGACAGGGCCGGTGCTCCGCATGGCTCCGTGATACCCCGCCGGGGCGGCTGCAGCTCGCGTGGCAGCACTGGTCGCCCAGGAAGGCCAGCACGGTGGAGGACTTGGGCACGTGGTGCGGCTGGGGACAGCAGTGGGACCAGTGGTCCCAAGCGCTGCGGCTGCTCACCCGGGCTGCTGCTTGGGGGGGAGGGGGGAGAAGTGGCTGTAGGAGAGGCCCGTGCCAAGCAAGGCAATAAAGTGGGCAGCCAGGCCCACCCTGAAGTGCTTCCAGATCACCCCCCGAGAAAAGGGTGGACCTTCCTCCGGGGGGAGAGCTTCCCTAGACTGCTCCCAGGATCAGGACTTGTGCATCGGGCCGGAGGCGGCGGCTGTGCCTGGGCTTTTGCTAGTGCTCCTCTAGAAGCACGGCAGAGCGGCTGCAACACGGAAGGGGGGCTGCTGGAACTTGCGCGGGAGCCGGGGCCAGTTTCGGGGCCTCTTCCCCCAGTGAGTCAGCTTTTCCGCCACGGGCCTCTTCACACGCAAGCCTTGCTGGCTTGATGGGCAGTGAGCTGGTGGGGCAGGAGGCAAGGCACCCCGGTGCCGCTCCTTGGCTGGGCCGCAGGGAGGAGAAGCTGCTCTGGAGACTTGTGCCAGCAGGCCCCCGGTAGGCAGGATGCAGCCCCGCGGCGGGTGCCCAGCAGGGCCGGCCCCTGGCGCCGGCCCTCCCAAGACTTTCCCATCCTTCCCGCCCACTGAGGTACCCTTTTCAATTTCTGATCCTTCGTGAGCTCTGGATGCTTCGGAGGTACACCGCAGCCTTCCTCTCTGCGCGCCTCACAACTAGTTTTGGCCTCCCCTGGTCGCAAAGATGAAAGTGCCCGGGATGTGCCTGCTCGAGCTGAGCAAGATATTCCCAGTGCCCCCTCCCTCGGCAGGCCTTCCCGCTCAGCACCCCTGCCAGCAGGTCCCGTATCCTGCGAAGCAGCCGGGCCACGTGCAGGAGGCAGGCAGGCAGGCAGGCAGGCCGGCCATCCTCCTCGCCACTTCCTCGCCCTCGCGCTCGCTCGGCCACGGCCCAACTAGACCCGTGCTGGGAGCCGCTCCCCCCTCCCATTCCCATCCAGATGGGGCAGGACCGGCAGGCTTCCCTTCCTCCGTCTCCACGGTTTATATGACCTTGCCCAGGACCCACACAGAAGGCTTCACCCTGCCTGGCACGAAGAGCAGCCGGGAAGGAGGGGTGGGCTTGGCTTGGCTTGGCTTGGCTTGGCTTGGCTTGGCTTAGCTTGTGGCAGTCAAGGTTCTCAACTGCAAACGGTCCTGGGGTTGGAGGTCGCTCAGCGGCATCTCGGGGGGCGGGGGCACGCTAAGGGGCTCCGGGGCCTGCCGCTCCCTCCTCTGGAATGCCAGTGGCGCAGCTGCCAGCTCCTCTCCCGCCCTTGCGGATCACTGTCGGGCGCCACCTTCGCAGACAGGCCGGTCACGGAGCCGCTCCGAGTGTCAGGCTGAACTGATAAGCATCTGCTGATGGCAGCACAACCCCGGCGAGTGGCCAGCTGAAGTGGAAACGCTGGCGGGGCAGGAGGCCCCGCTGACACATGAGCCACGGGACGGGACGGGCGAGGGCAGCTGCCTCCCGGCTAATCCTTTGCTTCCCCCGCCAAATTCAGCAGCTCGCCTGGATGCTGCCGGCTGACGTGTGCTTTTCTAGTTCAGAGACCCGGCTTTTCTCGCGGAGGTCCCAGCAGCCAGACCTGGACTCTGCAGCTCCTCTGCCAGCTCACACCAAGGGGAGAATCCTTGCGGAAAAGGTGAAGGGGAGGGCGGGCAAAACAGGCCCCTTCCTTCCTGCTGAAGCAACAACGCCCACGGTGGCCAGCGTCCAAACAGGCTGTGCCGGGGACTCGGGCTCAGCACCATTCTTAAGGCGCTGGGCATGGCCAGGGTGACCTTCCCCTGCACACGGCTCCTGCCTCGTTCCTCCTCGCTGTGGCGCTCCAGACTGCAGAGACCGGAGGCGGGGAAGCGCTCCGAGAGGTGGCTTCTGGCTGCCAGGCTGCGGGTGCTGGAAGAGGCCCCTCCGGCTGCTCATGCTCAGCAGATCGCACATCTTCAGGCCCACGGTGCGCACGGGTTGGAGAACCGGACACCTGCGAGCAGGACCCTCACCCCCAGGACTGACATCCAACCGTTGCTGAAGGCTCCCGGCCATCCTTTTGTTCCGCGCCACTGACTAGATTGCTGAGAACAGTGGTGGGAGTGATTCACTGCCCCCCACAGCCAGCCGCCCCCCCCCAGGGCCGGCTGAATTGCAAGTCCGGTTCGTGGGACCAGCCCCTGCCTAGAGGGGCTCCCCAGCCTGGTGTCCTCCTGAACCACGGGCCGAGCCATGCTGCCCGTTATGCTCCAGCACATCCAGCGTCCGCTTGGGGAAAGCCGTTAGTGACTGTGAACGGATGCGCTGCCCCGGCCCACACACGGCGCTGGGGCCCGGGCGGCTCCCACCGCGCACCCCGACAGCACTGGCGTGGGCACAGAAGACCAGCGCAGGTGAACTGGCGGAGGTCCCCTCGGACTCACGGCTGGCTTCTGCGGGGGGTGAGCGCCTGGCACCAGGATGGCGCAAAGCACAGGCCAAGCGATTCTTGCCAGAACGGGAACGCTCTGACCGAGGAAGCAGCCAGAAGCGCTTCAAGGGGCGGGGGCCTCGCCGGCAGTGCGCAGGGCCTCTCCCCGCAGCCGCCCCGCTTGCTGGCGCAGACACCAGAGAAGCGCCCACTTCAGAGCTTGGTGCTGCTTCATCAGGTGGGTGCCCACAGCCTTTCTTCTCGCTCAAAGGTGTGCGTCCTGCAGATAACCGTGCGGTGAGGCCGTGCAGCCAGCTTTGACTGACAGCTGCTCGCTCCTGGGTCAGACTGGCTCCGTCTCCCCAGCGGTGGTCGCTCAGAAGAGGGGTGAGCCCAGCCCGTCCCGTCCCGTCCCGTCCCGTCCCAAGAATCTGTGGCCAAGCTGTAAAAGCAAGAAGACTGCGACTGTTTGCTTGGTTCTTATGAAGCCAAACAAGAACCCCACATGCCCGGGAAAACTTTTCTTGATCAAATAAATACATCGGCATTCCTTAATCCAACAGATTCCTTCCCCGGTCCTTGCATGGAAGGAAAAGCTGCCCAGAGCATCACACAGCACGAGGGAGTGCCCACACCAGGCCTGCTCTGTGTAACTCCAGCTCCACACCAGGCCGGTTGTTGAAAATGCTGAGGTTCGACCCGCAGCCAGGTCTGATCTTTATCATAACCCTCGCCCAGCCCGCAAATCTCTTTAGTAGCTCTTTCCAGCCTTCATATATTTGTTTTATCTTAGGTATAAATAGATTAATGCAACCGAGATGGCACAAACTTCTCTGGAATCTAGAACACTGCAAGATTATTCTCAGCTGCTGCTTTGCCCCAATTTTACCCCACATTTTTGGTGCTGAAAATACAATTCCGCATCATCTTTGCAGGGGAGTGCTTTCCGCAGCCTCTACGTTGCAATCCACCCCATGGCAAAAGAGTATCTCCCCCTCGTGCAGATGTGCTCTCGCTAGGGAGGGGTTGGTTTCCAGGCCGGTGCTTCGCTTTTATACCAGTTAGATTTGCACCTTTGCTTTTCACAGGCTAAATTTGCAGCAAGGGAGCTAAATCAACGGGGGAACCTTTGTAGGGCACCCACAAGGAAAAAAATCCTCGATGACCTAATTTTGCCAGTGCTGGGCTTTGAGGAGGAGGAGGATCCCAACTAATCTGCCCCCCTGGACAAAGCAAGCAGGCCAGTGCCATGCCCGCCCCACAGAGAGTCTGCCTCCCCACCGCCCTCAGCTGCAGGCCCTCTCCTTCTCTTTCCCAGTGTGGCCCCCACCCGCTTCCTTTGCAGGCGGCAGCCGGGGGCACGTGGGCTACGCACCCCAGCTCCTCCTCCGCCTCGCCACTGCCAGCATTTGGCCCAGAGTGGGGGGCAGGGGAGCAGCCCCCACACTGCCGGTGTCGAGCTAGACATACCTCTGCAGCGACTGCTGCTGAATCGTGGACTCACACATGCAAGAGGTGTGGAGTCCAACAGACCCCTGTTCTGCTGATGGGTGCAAAGCGCCGCTCCCACACCACCAGATGCTCTTGCAAAGGGCTATTTTTTTCTCCCAAATGACCTGCAGGGCATGAGCACCTCCTTCCTCCATCTCGGCTCCCCCTCCCCGAGAGCAGCCCGCCCCTGCTGTGACTTCAGGGACTGAGTGCACCTGCAGGAAGTCTTTGCTGCCACTTCCAGTCATTCCACCTGAAGGCAGAAAAGGGGGTGGCGCCGAAGAAAGAAAGGCAGAGCAAGCGCCTTCTCGGCACCATTTCCCCAGGACGGCCGGTGTTCGTCTTTCAGTGAGGCAGCAAAGAATCCTGTGGCACCTTGCAGAGCGACACGTCCACTGTGGCAGGTCGTGTAGCTCTTGGCTGTGCACTCTTCTGACGATCCACCCGAGGGCAAGCAAAGATGGCAGGACACCAAGCCAGTCTCAGCCCCGTCCACCCCTCCTGCTTCCGCTTCCTTCCGGCACACCGAGCCCAGGGGAGGGGCAGGCACGGGCTCGCAACTGTTTGCCTCGCCAGCCCCTGGCCACGCAGCCCTGCCAAACGGCTTTCAGCCCATCTCTGCCTGGGTCTCGCCGGAAGTGCAAGAACCCCGGGACAATCCAGCACCCGTGACTACTGGGGACCGGAAGAGCCCTCCTGGGCCAAGCAGCGCACGAGCAAACGGGGCATGATCGTTGCTTTCTGGGGCAAGTTCCATCTCTGCTGCAGCCCCCAATCCTGTCAGTTCCACAAAGCTAAGGGAAAACCTTCTGCAGCCTGAATTTTCCTCCTCTCCTGCCTCCTCGGCCATGGCTGCTTCCTGCATTTTTCACGTGATCAAGAGCTTTGGAAGAAAGGGGCTTTGGGGAAGAGAAAAATATTAAAACGGCATATGTCACCTGCTGTTTGAGTCGCAGGCTCACAGCTGCTGGGGGCGAGGAGGAGTGGCAGAATGAGAACAGGAGAGAGATGAGATGTATGACAACATCCCTGGGGGGCGGGGGAGAAGCACTTGGGAGAGGATTATTTGGATGACTGGAGCACTGCTTCTTGCTTGCTGGCTCTTCTCATCCTTTTCAACGCCTCTAGAAAGAACCCTTCTTCCTGTCCACAGCTTGGGCAGCTGCATTTTCTTCCTGGGTGTTCCAGGAAGCCCCCTTGCCTGCCGGGAGGACCAGCAGCCCTCCTCTTCCTTGCCATGTAAAAGCAGCACTCAGTGCTGCAGAGGAAACCGTTGTCCTGTGCCCAGAACTTATGCTCAGCCTCTATGCAGGCTGGCAGGCGAATGCTGCTGCCTGCTAGTCTTTTAAGCGGAAAACCCAAAGATGGAAAGTCAGGCCTTCGACAGCAGGGGCATTCGATTCCTTTCGTAATTCAATAATACCAGAGACACTCTGGGGGCAACATTCCAGTAGGCAGTGGGACAAAGGCAAAAATGATCAAGTCCAAAATGCTAAAAGCCTCAGCATATTGCGGTTTAAAGCTCTTTCTGCCAGCAGCTCAGCCTTAGAAGAGACGTTTCAGCCTGTTAAAATGGGGATCAGTATGCCAAACTACCAGGTGATCAGCAGCTGGGGGAACTGGCGTGGTGGTGGTGGGGGATCTGGTGGACTCCACAGAGTGGATTTGGCCCATGGGCCTGAGTTCCAACAGCCCTGCTCTACCAGCAAGGCACATCTTCCTCCCAGCACACCTTGCAGCAAAACACCTCAAGCCCTTCTCTATGGGAGAGAGAGATTTTCTGGTGGCTTGGAGCACCACCGTTGATGGAAGGCCAAGCTGCAGCGTGGAGACCTTAAACAGCTGGAGGAAGCAAAGGGCGCCATTGGTTTCCTGAGTGAAGCAAGTCTCCCTCCCTTCCTATTTCCCTTGGATAAGGTTAGAAATACAGGAGCAAGTCAGCGGCTAAAGGGCCTCAGAGTACATACTAAGAAGGGTGTGCAGAAAACATGTCATTCGCCTGGAGGTCTACAATGAAGAGCTGAAAACAGGTTGGGAGTCAGTATGGTACCCCAGATAGTTATGCTAGATTCGGCTCTTAAAAGTGGACTACCCTGCCCCCATTTTTACATTTAAGAAACAGACCATCGTGGAGCACTAAAGACGTAAATTTAATTCTCTCCTCTGTGAGGACTTTCTGTGCTTGTGGGCAAGTCCCTTTTTCAGCCATCTCCAAATGGGAATAAGAAGAACCCACCTCTAACAGTTGCAACAGAATGTAAAGTACGTGGCTAATTAGAAATGCTTGGCCAAAAGCAGAGTTCCAGATGGGTTGGAAGACTCCTAGCATACCCCAGCCAATACATGTTTATACACTAGCACGTAAATAGCTTTTAAATTATGTACAACAGTGCATTTTAAAAGTTGTTGATGTTTGTAAACCACTCAGAGAATTTCAGCGCTTTGCAATACAGTAATGCAAGAAGTAGGAAAAAAATAAAGCAGGACAGGAGCATGGAGGAAACGCTTTGGAAACATAACCTGCTCTGAATCTCTAGACTAGGAATGGGCTACAGGCAGATTCCGAGACAAGACGAGCTTTAGAGGCAGTCTAATACGCATCCTGCGGGACTCGCCCTTTCATGGCTGCTTCTGGATGGGGCTTTCATCAAACCGTCGCCCTGCCTTGTCCACAGACACTGATGGGGTCTAGATGCCATTGCTGTCTCCCCCTCCAAACCCTCCCATGTTTCCCCGCGGGTTCTTCCCTCTTTTTTAACTCGGAAAAGTCGTTGCGGAGAAAATGCCAGAATGGCTGCAGCGTGCATTTGGACTAACAGCGCCGCGGGCCCTGCCTGGAAGCAGCCGGCGGGCCCACGGTGCTACCAGGGAGGGCAAATCGCACTCCTGCGGTACGTGGGCCAGTTCTGCAATTCCGCCCGAGATATGCGCGGGGCAGAAGGGGCTCTTTCCAGCACGGGGGAAATGCTCTGGGACATTTGCAAGCCCCCCCTGCAAGCCCCCCGTGCCAAGACCGGCGGGGCTGGCGGCCTCCCTCGGCACAGCCCGCACTGGCTCGGCCGCGCGTGCTCCGGCCCGCACGACGCTCCCGCGGTGCGGCCGGTGGCGGGGCATCGATGGGGGGGAGGGGGGTGCTTACGACGGCCTTGCAAGGTGGTCCCTCGACCGGCGCTCCGCCCCCGGCGCTCGTCCGCAAGCCCCGCCAATCCCCGGCGAAGGCGACTCGATGCACTCCAAGCTCTTGCTGATTGGCCAGATGCCCCTCGCGCCGCTCCCGGCTCGCCTCGACCCCGCCCACTAAGTACTATCATGGAGGGCGTTCGATGACGTCATCGCGGCCGCTATTCTGGTAGCTCTGTTTCTTCGATGGGGGAGCGAACGGGGCCCTGCCGCTGTATTTACGACAGTGCGGTAAACGAGGCCGACTCCGCCGTTGTCAGTGTCAGTTCCCGAAACCGGCAGCGGCCTCTCTGCAAAGTGGCACAAAAACCACAGACACCGCGTAGGAGCCATAATTACCTCACCGCGGGAGCGAACACTGCGCATGAGTTAATCTAGTCACATTCTGCGCAGGCGCAGCAGTCCGTTCTCCTCCCTCTCTGGATGGGGGCCAAAACATTGTGTCGCAGGAAAAGGGCTCGGCTAGACATCCCAGCCCTGCGACGTAGAGTTCCGGAATTAAGCTTGCGCGAGAAAGTTCCGGCCGGGCTTCCCGGGAGAGGGAAGCGGGGACTGGCGGGATCGGGGCTGCGTGGACTGCCTCCTCTTCCTCGGTGGATTCGACCGGTCCCCTTTCTGTGGCAGCGATCTGTCTCGTTCTGTGCGGCCCCTCCTCGGCTCTGCCCCAACTCTCCCGCCCCTCGGCCTCAGGATGGGCGCCTCGGGCTCTGCAGCTGCGAAAGAGAACGAAGTTCGTCCTGTGCACCTTCATCACGTCTCCCGAGCAACCAGTCCCAGCTACTGTAGCCTTTCCCGGGGGGGCGGGGGGTATCGTCATTGCAGCCCCTTAATCAGCCTGTAATTTTCCAAATCTGCCTTGGATCTGTTTAAGAAATGGGATGCTACACTGTCCTTTTTCCAGTCTTCTGGTACAGAGTTTGATCTCAGGGGGCACGTTACATTTTTTAATTACAAGATTAGCAATTTCATTCTTCTTTCAGTACGCTAAGAACAATACTATCTGGGCCTAATAATTTATTAGCATCTAGCTTTTCAATGAGGTTGAGAACTGCATTTTGAATCGGCTTAGCCCAAAGAAAATAAAGGAACTAAAGCCCTTTCCACATAATCCATCCATTACCCAAAATCCATACTTACAACATTGCTGCAGTCTGCGCCAATGTGGATGTCACATTTCCCAGCATTCAACCCAACCATGTTCAAGTTTAAGCTGAGAGCAATGACTAGATAAATACAATAAAACCTTCAGCTGCTACACAGACGTTTCGGTTACCTGGACGCTAGAGATCCCAGGTTCACTGGTTTCTTGAAGTTCTGCCATTAAATTACCTGCATCTAATTTATAGTTCCTAGGATACAAGACTGAAGAGAGCCAAACTCTAGCTCGAAGAAGCCTAGAGGAAAGGCCATGTAGAAGGATCCAAACCCACAGCGGCACACCAAATTTATGATTGTGAGCCGCCCCGAGGCTTCGGCGAATGGGGCGGCATAGAAGTCCTCTAAATAAATAAATAAACAAACATCAACACACAGCTTTATTTAAAGTGGTTTTAGTGCTCATGATAAATGACCGATTTGTGTGCCCTGCACTCTCCCTCACTTGGCTGAAGGGGCCACCCTGACTTCTGGATCTAGGCAGTCCTTGGATTTGTTGCCAACAGCCACCATGGCTGAGCCAGCAGGGAAAGGAGCACCTCTCTCCCCTTCTTTGAGACAGGTGCTCCATCTCTGCATCGAAGTCAGAGGTAATGGCTCCTTGACGTCAAATCTTCTTCATACCAACTGGTGGAGATCATCTTTGCTGAGCTAGCATTGTCCGAAGGAAGCCGCAGCAGTGCTTTCGGTGCCATGTGCCAGCACAGAGTGGCAGTGTTAATGCTCGACTGCTCAAGGGAGCTGGCAGCAATCCTTTTGCGCCAAGGCTGAGGCAACCCTCTCTCCAGGGTTGCTCAGCCTGCCAAGGCCTGCCAGGGATGGCCTCGGGGTCCAGAGCTTGTCCTCTTCCCACCCAAAAGCCAGAGTTTTGCAGGGACTGACATCTCTTTACTTCAGCCTCACAAGTCCGGGCAAGGGAGGGGCTGCCACGTTTGGCTGGCGAGGCACTGTCTTGCCTGCCTTTCCGGTGAGATAAGAGTTGAGGCCCGAGTTCAGCCCTTGCCTAGCTGCCCCGTTTTCAGCTTCGGAGAAAGTGTTCCAGCTGCGGCCTGTGAAAGGCCCCGCTTCTTGCCAGCCTCCCCTTGGGCAAGTGCAGGTGGACCCTGGCTTGCTGGGGCGTCGTGCTCCTGCCTCCCGCCGGCCTGGCAAAGGTGCCTCTACTCCTGCAGCTCCAGGCTGGGGTCCCTGAGTAGCGACTGCTTCCTCAGACTGAGCCGAACACACTTGGGGCACGTCATGGAGTTGTCATAATAGCAGTCCCTGGGGAAGAAGACACCGCGGCTTCAGGAGGCCCAGCTGCACGGGAGACCTCGATCGGCTCGCCTGCAGCCCATGCAAAGTGGCAGAGCAGGGCTGCCCCAGCCACGTCCCCACAAAGCCACCCGGTTGCCCGCAGCCAAATTCCTTCTGCCGGCAACCTCGATGAATCGGCTGCCCGCGTTGCGCACCCCTGGGCCGCAGCGAGCCCGGCGGAGTGCGCAAGTCCAGGCCTCACCTGTGGAAGACGGCTGAGCACTCCACGCACACGGAGGTGTGGCTGTCAAAGGGGAACAGCACATCTCCTTCCTTGCAGAGCTCACACACGAAGCCCTTTGCTTGGCACCGCTGCAGGGAGGAGAGAACCGACCAGGTGCGTCACGATCCATTCCCCACGCAGGCGGGGCTCCAGCCTCCGGGTGCCCCATGGTGGCAGCAGGGGCATGTGGCACCCCGCAAGGCTCAGGCACCTCTGTGGGCACCGCGCACGCAGAGGCCTGTCCCCGAGCAGGCCAGAGGCCTGCCCCCGGCGACCTTGGGGTTGAGGCAGCGTGCCCCAGAACGCCAGCGGCTGGGCTGTGGCAGCACAGGGGCCTCCCACGCCTCGGCTGGTGAGTCTCCCGGGGCGGCTGGAGGATCACTGTCCACAGATCGGGCCCGTGGACATCTGGCCCAGTCCAGCAGGGCTCCTCTGGGCATCCTGATCAGGGCAACCACTGAGAAAATGGGGAGGGGGCGCTCCTGGCAGGGTCCCCCGGCAGCCGGCCTCTGCCCTGGGCCTGCGTCAACAGCGACACCCACCCCCTACCAGGCAGCTCCTCTCCTGCTCTCCTAACCTCACAGTCCAGCTTGATATGCTTGGCAAAGAGGGTGTGGATCTCCGTCAGGGAACAGCCGAGGCGGCCCGCGTGGACGTCGATCAGGTCTTGCAGCGCGTACATTTCGTCGTTTTCTACAAAGTGCTGTCGATCCTGCAGCTGAGAAGAAAGCACAACTGCTCACTGCCCTGCACTGGGGTAAAATGGTGCGGGAGAGAAGGAGGCAACTTTGGGAGAGGCGAGAGAAGGCCGAGCAGAGGAGTCGGAGCATCCCGCAGCACCAGGAACCGGCTGTCCTCGGGCCACCTTGTTCCACCAGGATGGGCGCTGTGCAAGGGGGCCCAGCAGTGGACATCCCACCGTCCCGGGAGGGCTTCCCTGGGCTGGCAGGCCACCCTGTCCCGACCTGGAGCAGCAGCCGGGCCTCCATGGCCTCCTTGCAGGTGATGAAGTATGGCTTCATGAGGAGGATGTCCTGGCGCAGCTTCTGCAGGGGAAGAGGCGGAGAGCAGACGGGGCAGAGTTGGCTGGAAAGCTTATTTGTCTGGGGTATTTTTCTCCTGCTTCCCAGTCAAAAAGCCTCGCAGGACAACTTGCTTGCCACGGGCTTATGACTGAAGACATGCCACAAGGAAAAACGAGTGGGGAGCGAAGAAGAACTGACCGTTTCCAGTCAAGAAGGGAGGAGGCCCAGCTGCTTTCTGGGGCTCCAGAACCTCTTTGCAGGACAGACATCACATTGGCCACCCCATTCCACCCTCTGCTCCCTCGAGGGCTTCCAGGCCAGGCGGGCCCTCCCCTCCCCCCCATCCCACAGACACACACACAAAGAAAAGCACTCACTCGGATCTCCACCAGCTCCTCAACGTAATTGAAGAGGAGCGGGTTGATCTCACGCAGCTTGAGGACCGGCCGCGACACCATCAGCGCAAGGTAGCGCATGCTGCACCGGGACACCTGGAAACGGCACCCTCGGTCAGGGGGCACAGCGGTGACCTTGCCCAAGCGGGAGCTCGCGCCCCATCTCAGCCGGCCCTCCCTGCTGGAGCCCAGCCGTTTGGGGAAGGCCGCCGCCACCACTCAGGCCAGAGGGCCCTGCAGCGCGGGGCTCAGCCGGGACGTCTGGCGTGCCGAGTGCGCGTTGGGGGGCGCTCGCACAGGACCACGCGGGAAGACGCCCCGAGGCTCCTCCCCAGCCGCAGGGACCTCGCCCATACCTTGCGCGGCTCGAAGTCCCAGTTGTGGATGACTCTGGCAGGGATGACCGCCTGGTCGTTCCAGTGGCAGCTGCTGCAGTAGTACAGGCCGGTGTAGTCGCACTGCCGGGCCTCACTGGGAACGCCTCCTGCAGCGGGGGGGCGCGGACGCAGCCTCGGGTGAGCGGCGGGGCGGCTAAGCCCCCCACCAGCTGGGCAGTTCCAGCACAGGGGCAAACACCCGCTCCCGAGCGGCTCTCGGGGGCCCCGCATGGCAGCACAGCAGGTGGCCGCCCGCAGCCCTGGCGCCCGCCCCCTCGCTTACGGAGAGAAATGGGCACGCGGCACTCGGCGCAGCGGTAGTCCTGGCTGTCCAGCCCCGTCTCTGGGCAGATGCTGAGCTCGTACTCGGCCTGGTGGCTGACCTTGGAGCGCACGCAGGGCCTGGTGATGAGGCCCAGGCACTTGCTGTGGCAGCGGTAGGCGCAGCCTGCACGGGCGAGAGGGCGCGTGAGCCCGCCGGCCCCTGGAGCCGCCTGCCGGAGGCGTCCGGGCCCGGCGCCCACGGGAGGGGAGGGGCTGCCCACCTGTGCAGGTGTACCAGGTCTGGAGCAGCCCCCAGATGAGCGTGCTGCACTTGTCGCACGCCTGCTTCACGCTCTTGCTCTTCTCCTTGTAGAAGCGGTGCTCCAGGATCACCCGGATGTTGGGCTCGTCCTCGCTGGGGTCCTGCGGCATGGACAGGCAGACAGGGACGGGTGTTTGCGGGCTCCCCGCCTCACCGCGCCGGTGGCCGCACAGCTCGCACGCTGCTTCCCGACGCACAAGGCAACGCCCCAGCTCGAGCTGCCTGACACAGAGAGGGCTGCCCCGCTGGGTAGGTCGGACGGTGTAAGGCAGCGCTCCCCGACAACAGAGTTGGGGGGGGGGCCAGGAGGCCACCAGGTCTGGCCCCTCGCTCAGTGCGGGACCCCGAGCTGCACCCAGCGTGATGGGAGAGCAGCAGGTTGCACCGACAAGGTTGTGGCCTGGCGCCAAAGCGAGGGGGAAGCCGAGCCGGTCTGTCCCTGGCATCTTTCCGGCCACCGAGGCCCGGAAGTGTCCATCCCCACGCTGTGGCCGGCCCCCGCGGGGGCTCCGCACCTTCAGCTCCTGCAGTTTCAGGCGCAGGTGGATGAGGCGCACCACGGCGTCCTTCTGCTTCTCCGAGTTGTCGGGCAGCTCCAGGATCCTCTGCTTGCACTCCTCGATCGCCTGCTGCAGCTGGTCCACGTCGGACGCCAGGAACAAGCCCTGTGAGGGAGAGCCAGTGCCGAGAGCGGGTCAAGCTGCGGCCACCTCCCGACGGCGCTGCGCAGAGGCCCTGGGTCGCGGGTGCAGTGGGGGGGGGAGCGACCCTGCGGTTCTGGCCGGGGAGCTTGGGGCACGCCTGGATGGCCTGGGGAGTGAGTGCGTGGCCTGAGCACGTGGTAAAGTTTTTCTCCAAGGCCGGAGAAGGTTGGGGTAGCTTTACTGTGATAAAGGGAGACGAGGTGTGTCGGTAGCACTCAGCATCATGTGCCAATCTGTGTCCTTTCTTTTTGGAAGCATCCAGTTATTAAACAAGCTTGGAGAGAGCTGTTAGGATAACTCTCCATGCCTTCCTGATGGGTCCTGGAAGGCTGGCAGGATCTGACTTGGGAGTTAATTCCTCTGTATGAGGAGTAACTCGGAGGAAGTGACGCCCCTCCTCCTTCAGGGGCGTATCCAAAGGTCTGGCATGATTATGTCACATCCAAGGCTACCTATTATCCAAGGAGGAGCAGCGGGGGCCGGGGGAGCGGAGAAGGCGGGTTCTGCTTGCAGCACGCTGCAATAGGAGCTCTTTGGCCTCTCCCCCACTTCGCTGTGAACAGCTGTGATCTTTTAATCCCGTGGAGACGTCTAGGGATGTGCAATTGAAATAAAGTGGAATAAAACCTCACTGACCGCCCTTCAAAGCATTTGGCGCAAGCTGGGGCAGCGGGCTTCCTCCACCTGAGCCCCTGCAGTGGGGCAAGAGCAAGAAGCTCTGGCCGCAGCGCTCTTCTCACCACTGGGCGCGAGAAGTGGTCTTCCGCCATTCCCAGGTCCATCGTGCGCTCCGTGCACTGGAAGTCAGGCACCTCCGGGGACAGCCCAAACCTCAGGTCTACAAGGAGAGAGGGCAGAAAGAAATGGCAGCCGGGCGGGCGGGCAGCGAGAGCCTCGCTCTGCCATCGTGAATTTCATTTCATTTCAGAGCGAAGTTAACTCACAAGTTAAGCATCGGGGCAGCATTAGCTGTTGGGCAGTATAAAAATAGAAATAATAGTATTGGCATCAAAGAAGAAGATGCACAATCAACCGTGCTCACTAAGCAAAGAAAGGAGCGGCTTAGCATGCAACTGGCACGACGGCGGGAGAATTGGGGCGGTCTCTGGGAGCAAGCGGTCGGTGGGAGCGGTCTGGGGCCAGGCGAAGTTCTCCGACTCAGGCGGGCCCTTGGGCCCATGGCGGGCCGCCAGCAGAGGGCGACCCGGATAGAGGATCTGCGAGCGGAGAGGAGGCGCGCTCTCTTTCAAAGCCCCCCCCCACAGGGACGGGGCCCAGGCATGCTCATGGGAGAGATCCGGGAGGGGGTTACTAGATCGGGGTCAACACACCACTCTGCGCATGCTCAGAGGGTGATTCTGGGCGGTTCTGCTGCTTGGTCCATAAGGAATGCTTTGCAGGGGAACCGGTCTGTGGCTGCGGAGGGACCCCGCTCACGACAGCCTGCCAGCACACGGCTCACCTTTCTGTGGGAACACCCCTCCTGTCCCAGTAGTCTTCTGGTCATACTGGCTTGGCAGCGGGGCCTTGTCGAACGGGTTGAGGTGGCCCTGTCGGAAGCGGGCCAGCTTCTCGTCATATTCCATAGCAGGCCGACCTGCAGAGCCACACAAGCGGCAGGTGAGAACAGGCCAGAGGCGTGACAGGGCGAGCTGAGCCAAGCCGGGAGCCCCCGCCTTGGAGCCACCCCACGGTCTGCCTTCAGAGGCACAGCCCGGCCTCCCAGCAGCCGCTCGGGCCCCGGGAGGCAGAGAAGCCTGTCCCACAACCTGGAGGAGTCGCGCAGGCCTCCAGCCAGGCACCTCGGCAGCCTCTCTGCCCGGCGAGGTCATTGCCAGGGACTTCCCGAGAACGGACAGGAGTGCCAGCGGCGCCTGGACGCCTCGTGCTGGCCACTGGTCAGCTCCAGCCGGCCACGGCCGCGCACGCAGCGCAGAGCCGGGGGGCTGCGCTCCGGAGGCCACTCTTGAAAGCCTCCCTTGCAACCCGCCCTTCTCCTCTCGGGCCCTTGAGCACAGTGCGGGCATGAGCGACCTCTGCAGCCCACGGCGCCAGAGCCAGGGGAGGGCTCTGGAGGAGAGCCGGCCAACGGGCTGGGGAGCAGGAGTGCCAACAGGGCCTGCGCCGCGATGCACGAAGGGATCGATGAAAAGAAAGGAACAGAAAAGCCGGTTTGGCACGGAGGAGAGGGAATGCACGTTTCTAGGAATGTCTCCAAAGAAATCTCGTTCTGCCGTTGATCA
Source organism: Varanus komodoensis (assembly GCF_004798865.1). NCBI lineage: Eukaryota > Metazoa > Chordata > Lepidosauria > Squamata > Varanidae > Varanus > Varanus komodoensis. The sequence goes on along the minus strand of NW_025335550.1, from coordinate 12,064,693 downwards.
GGATGTAGGACAGATATTTTGGGAGGGAGGGAGGGAGGGAGGGCATTCCACTGGCAGCTGCTCCCTCCTCGTGGGGGAGTCTCCTCTGCCATGTACCCCAGAAGCCTCCAAAATGACATCATCCAGCGAGTAGCACCTGAACTCAAAAAGGCCTTCCTGGGGAGGCTCCTTTCCCTGTCACGGCCCCCCAAATGCACAAAAGAAGCCCCTTTTACTCCAGCGAACACATGTCTAATCCCGCTTCAGTAATGGCCGCATCAGTTTTGACAAAGGTTTGAATACAGACACAGACACACCCTTCTTAAAATATTATCCGGGTGAAATGGGGACAACATTAGTTTGCCTCATGGTTCTTTCCCACTTCAGAAGTAAACTAAATAAAAACACACTTCAAAGAATGTACTAATTGAAAGCACAATCTCGTCTCTGTTCAGACAGAAAAGGGCTTGCAGGTCCCAGCATTCCGTCACCTGTTCTGGTGGGAGCCGTTTTTCTCCCTCAACGTGCCCGGGATCCTGTCCCCACATCCTTTGGAAATGCATGTTAAGCCACTGAGCGGAATACAGCCTGCCTTTGGGGGAGAGAGGGGGTGGGCCGGGGGGGGGGGAGACCGCAGCCCATGGCCGGCCTGGGTGGGGGCGCCCCTTGCGGCAGGGCTGCCCCGGGGGTCGCGCAAGGTCGGCGGAGCCCGGCCTGGGGGGCCCCGCCAGCCCACAAGCCCCGGGGAAGGCAGCCGGGAGGGGAATGCGGGGGGCCCTGGGCCAAGGGGAGCACGGCGGCTGGCCAGGCCGAATGGCCTCCGCCCGCCCCCCCGTCAGGCACGTCTCCGGATGCCGCTCCGGGCCACGGGGCTTCTCCACGGGACCCCCAGGGCAGCCCTGCGGGTGAGGCTCCCGGGAGCGGCGGGGGGGGGGGCGCCGCTGCCACAGGCCAGGACCTCTCGGCCGCGACACGGGTCCCGGGCTTCCCCGCATGTGGGAACTGCAGCGCAACATCACGGGGGCCCCGGCTAAGCTGGAGGACGCGGCCCGCCAAGCGGCTTCCCGGCCCGGCGCCGACCAGCCAGCGAGCGACCCCGAGGGCTCCGGCAGGGGCGCGGGGCCGCCCCGACCTGTTGGACCACGAGCCCCACCGTCCCCGGCCGGCCCAGGCAGCCCCCGCGCAGCGGGACGCGGGCGGTTCCCGGGCCGGGCAGCCGGTCGGACGGGGGAACCGAGCGCGCCTCCGGACGCCGCGCCCCGCAGCGGCCGGCCTGGCCTGGCCTTAC
>NW_025335550.1:12058293-12063326 GCF_004798865.1 Varanus komodoensis | reverse complement strand
AGAGGCGGGCGGGGCTCCCCACGCGGGGGGCTTCGGGGCGCCGCCGCCGCCGAGGGACGTGGCTTGAGCGGAGGCCTCCCGGGCCCCTTCCAGCCCCGCTGCGGTTCCGTGCAGGGAGAGGGCTGCTGCCCCTCAGGATCGACCGCGGGGCCCGCCGGAGCCGGTCTGCTCCGGGCGACTTGTGGCCCCCCGGCGGCCTGGCCCACAAGCGCGTTCCGGTGATGACGGGACTTGTGGGTCAAAGCATCTAGGGCACCGCAATGTCTCCCGCTGCTTGGATTCGTGTTCGCTTCCCATCCCGTGCAGGGATCCGAAACGGCCTTGCCCAGCGATTAATCTCGCTGGATGCAACGTTCAAGTGCCCAGGAAAGACTCGTGACTGGTAGAAGCTGCTTTCTGTCGAGTCGCAGCCCCCAGCCCAGTGCCGGCACTGGCTGGCTCTTGCTCTCCCGAGCGTTTCCAGCCTGGCCGGGGATGCTGTGGCACTGGGACCCGGGCCCTTCCGCGGGTGCGGCTGGGGCTACCCCGCTAAGCGCAGCCCCTCGCCCGAATCGCAGCTCTCTTGCTCCAGCTGCTTCAGGCCTCAAGGCAGGCGGTTTGCAGGTGCCTCTTTCCCCCTCGCCTTCTCCTTGCAAAGCCCCATGGCAAGAGCGCGAAGACGCTCCTGCCGGGGATCCTTGGCGCGTCCCGTGGGAGAGCTGAGCTGGAACCCTTCTGGTCTGCCTGGACCAGCCAGAAAAGGCCCCGTGTGAGCAGCAACCACAGGCAGGTCTGAAAGCTCGTGCTGCAGGCCCTGCTGCTTGTGACCGAGGCGGGGATTCAAGATACCATGTTCCCCATTCAGAATGTCTCTCTGCCACCGCAGCATTACATGAGGCCATGCACATGGTGGGCATGTTGTGAGCAGAGCCGGCTGGAGCTGGGGGTCAGACTTGATGACCCGGGAGACCCCTTCTGACTCTCTGTTTCTATGTTTCTATGATCCGGCCCTTAATTTGGGGTGTGGACCCTCAGGCCTGGGCTCTTTTCTGGCTCTGAACGTCCACCCCCCATTCTGAAATGCCCAGCTCCTCCTCCTCCTTTTCAGGGTTCATCAGGGACACGGAGAGACTCGGGGTGCAATCCTGCCCGTGCTTGGAGAGAACCGTGCCCCAGTCTCCCCACATGTCCCATGCCAGGTGCCGTGGGACGTTTCTCGCTGAAGCAGGCAGGACACCGCACCCTTCAGTGGCAGCAAGCGGGGGTGTTCTGCCTCGGCTCCCCACTTGGCCCTCTGCCTGCCCGCTGCCCCCCAAGCACCTCTGAAGCGGCGCCCTGTGGGCCGGGGGGAGTGCCCTGCTGCCGTTTGGAGTCCTGCAACTCGTGGCGATCCCAGCAGGCTTTGCGGCCCGGCTGCAAGCATCTTTGGCAGTTGGCGGGGCCTCCCCACCCCTTCTGTGCCAAGAGCACGCTCCCGTGGGCACCAAGCCTTCAGCATCATCCAGCCGTCCTGCCTCCTCCTTCTCCCCGGCCCTTGCCCGGCACCTCGCCTGTTGCAGAGAAGGGGGGTTCTTACAGGCTCTGCGGGGGATCTTTTGGTCGGCCTCCGGAGAATACTATCTGAATGCAGATTCTGGAAGTTGGCTTGTGGCCAGTATGGATCCCGTGGCTTTTTGTGGGAGGCAGAGGATACCTGCAGCGCGCCTGTGGCCCCCCTGGATCAGGCACCCCCATACAAGGGCCCTGTGTGCAGACGAGGGCCGCAGCTCTGTCCCGACCCCCCCCCCCCCCCGGGTGCCCTCAGGCAGGGCCGGGCAGCTTCTCTCCAGAGGGGCTTTTGCGGCCTTGAAGCTCTCCCCACGCTCATTTCTCTCGACACATTTGCTGTGTCTGACCACCCTCCAGGGTCGTGTGTATGGGATGTAGAAACAGCCCTTAACCAGGCCGGTTGGCATATTGTACCGAATCGTCAATCCGTTGGCCACACTCCCCCTCTCTGGCACACCGGCATCTTGAGACAGGCAAAAGATCGCCCCGCAGGGCTGTGGCTCCCAGGCCCAGCTGCAGCTGAGAAGCCCGGGGGGCGGGTGGGGGGAGGCAGCCAGTCCCAGAGCAGCAAAAGAGCCCCTCCACATGATGTTCCCCAAATGCCTTTTCCCGGCCCGAGAGAGAAATACACTCCCTTGGTCAGCAAACCTGTTTGGGGCTCCAGCCAGAGCAGGTGTCTTGGAAAGCAGTGGGAGTTTGTTGGCTCACTGGAGACCGAGCCCCCCTTCAGTCTCCTCCGGCAGGAGGGGTGCCCTCGGGGACCTCCTTATCAGCAGAGGCCCCATGGCAGGCATGCATGAGGAGGGGCTTGTCCCGCCTCCCCCCCATGCCAGGAACAAAGCGCCTCTTCGTCTCCAGGCTCTTTGAAGGGGTGTGAAGAGGCATCCTTTAATTAAGCGGTTCACATCCTGTTGTGGCTTTCCCGTTCTGCTCGTTTAATGTTTCTGTCTCTTGTTATGGTTGTCTGCCCTGAGAGCTTTGCAGGATGGCGGTGGTGGCAATGGGGGGGCTTTGCTGAGGAAATCCATGCCCAGCCCGCAGCCCTGCTGGGAAGGAAGAGGGAAGCTGGAGGAGTCTGGCAGCCACTGCCCCCCCCCCCCAGACGGTCCCTGGCAGTCCATCGTCCGCGCTCGGCTTGCACCCCTCCCCGCAGGCACCTCCGCCGGTCATGCCAGGCTTAGCATGGGGTTCAGTCCCCATCAGCCCCAGGCAGCATGGCCGGTGGCCAGAAATCCGGGGCTGGGGGGTCCTTTGCAAGGCACGGTGTTGGGGAACCTGTAGGCAACCGGATCGCCTTGAGCGTCGTGGGGGGCAGTGGGACGGTTGCCGTGGACAAGGCCGGGTTCGGGGGCTGTGAGGGCAGCAGGTGACGCGCATGTTCGAGCGGCTCTCCGCTCCGTGGAGAAAGCAGCCACAGAGGGCTGGGGGGGGTGGCTTGCCTCCCCCGTCCTTTGCCCAAGCCGGCCACCCCTCCACACGCCAGACAGGATGGGAGATGCTGGACAGCAATAGATTTATTAAGTATTCCAAAACATAAAAATAGACACAGACCAGTAAAAAATAAAGACCAGGCCCTTGAAGTTATCAAAGTCATGGACAGAGGAAGCTGCACTAACTCATTAGACGGGGGAGGGGAGGGGGAGAGGGGAGAATTGGGGCGCGATGGTTAAATACTGAACTTTTAAGTTTTGGAACCCTTGACTCAGAAGCAACTAGAAGCTGGTTGCCTACAACACAACGCAGCCCGTGGGCAGCAAAAATGGCAGGTGGTGATGGATCCGAGGGCTGGGCCGATGCTCCGCTCTCCCAGGGAGGAAGTACACGCCGCCCCGCAGCCCAGGCCCTACTTGGTGCCCTGGGCCTCCGATTCTTCCTCGTCGTCTTCATACATCTCTCCCTCCTCTTCGGCGGTGGCGTCCTGGTACTGCTGGTACTCCGAGACCAGGTCGTTCATGTTGCTCTCGGCCTCGGTGAACTCCATCTCGTCCATGCCCTCGCCCGTGTACCAGTGGAGGAAGGCCTTGCGCCGGAACATGGCCGTGAACTGCTCCGAGATGCGCTTGAAGAGCTCCTGGATGGCCGTGCTGTTGCCGATGAAGGTCGAGGACATCTTCAGGCCCCGGGGTGGGATGTCGCACACGGCCACCTTGACGTTGTTGGGGATCCACTCCACGAAGTAGCTGCTGTTCTTGCTCTGGATGGCCAGCATCTGCTCGTCCACCTCCTTCATGGACATGCGGCCCCGGAAGACGGTGGCCACGGTGAGGTAGCGGCCGTGGCGGGGGTCGCAGGCGGCCATCATGTTCTTGGCGTCAAACATCTGCTGGGTGAGCTCCGGCACCGTCAGGGCGCGGTACTGCTGGCTGCCGCGGGCCGTCAGCGGGGCGAAGCCGGGCATGAAGAAGTGCAGGCGGGGGAAGGGCACCATGTTGACGGCCAGCTTGCGCAGGTCGGCGTTGAGCTGCCCGGGGAACCTCAGCGAGGTGGTGACGCCGCTCATGGTGGCCGAGACGAGGTGGTTGAGGTCCCCGTAGGTGGGGGTGGCCAGCTTGAGGGTCCGGAAGCAGATGTCGTAGAGGGCCTCGTTGTCGATGCAGTAGGTCTCGTCCGTGTTCTCCACCAGCTGGTGGATGGACAGGGTGGCGTTGTAGGGCTCCACCACCGTGTCGGACACTTTGGGGGAAGGCACCACGCTGAAAGTGTTCATGATCCGGTCGGGGTACTCCTCGCGGACTTTGCTGATCAGGAGCGTCCCCATGCCGGACCCCGTCCCCCCGCCCAGGGAGTGAGTGAGCTGGAAGCCCTGCAGGCAGTCACAGTTCTCACACTCTTTCCGCACCACGTCCAGGACGGAGTCCACCAGCTCGGCACCCTCCGTGTAATGCCCCTTCGCCCAGTTGTTCCCAGCACCGCTCTGACCTGCGGAGAGACAGACAGTGGCACCCCCTCGCCATGGACCCGCTCGGCTGCCAGCCCTCAGTGGGGGCTGGGGAGGGGCAGGCCTGCACTGGACCTGGGGTGATGGGAGTGGTAGTCCTGAACCTGGAGGGCATGCGGCTGGGGAAAGAAGTCTAGTGAATGGCACAGCTTGGATTTGCTGAACGATTCCTGCCCGGCCCCCTTAACACCACCCACTTGGCCTCTTTCCTGCCCCATGGCTCTCGGCTCCCCAGGTCAGAAAACAAAACGGGCCGGCTGGTGCAGGTCTGGGTGCACAGGGAAGGGGGGGGGAGGAGGAGGAGCAGCAGCGCGAAGCAGGAAGAGAGGTGATACCAAAGATGAAGTTGTCTGGCCTGAAGAGGTGTCCAAACGCTCCGGAGCGGACGCTGTCCATGGTGCCGGGCTCCAGGTCCACCAGGATCGCCCGAGGGACGTATTTGTGAGCTGTGCACCAAGAAAGTGTCCTCTCGAAAGTTGCCCACGAGGCAGACGGCCGAGCCGAGCCGAGCCCAGTCGGCTTTTATGGCAGTCAGTTTTATGGCAACAGCCTTCCCCACCCCAGTGCC
>NW_025335550.1:12011337-12058193 GCF_004798865.1 Varanus komodoensis | reverse complement strand
GGGGGGGGGGGGGGGGAGGGGGGGGGGGAAGGAGGTGAAGGGGGCCAGGGGGGGGGGGGTGAGGGCCCTATTGACTGCTTTTGTGGCACGGAGCCCTGGCAGCAGGTGCCTGCGGGTGAGCAGAAACCCCGTGCTCCCAACCAGCTGAGAGAATCTCCCCGTCTTGCGATGAAGGCAGCCAGACAGTGCCGGCCGAGCCTTTTGAACGCGGCTCCCTCCAGACCGCAGCGGTGCCCGGCCGTCACCCCCGTATCTTTCCACTAAGCTGGGGAGGCTGCCCTTCGCCAAAGGCAGGCCGGCACCAGCCAGAGGGAAAAGAGGGAACTCCCTGCTCTCCAGTGACACAATTCTGCCAGTCAGGCGCAGATATTTCCGCCCGCCAGCGGCTGGGGCGAGCGAGGGCTGCAGCAGGGCAGGCGGTTGCTTGCGGCACCAGGACTGCCCCCTTCGACCCACAGAAGCGCTGCAGTTCCTCGTCTGGGGGTGGCAGTGCCGAGGTGCTTTGTCTAGGGATGGAGATGACTCGGGGGCCACAGGCGCTCTCCAAAGTCTCCGCCTGTCGTTCTTGGGACGCTTTGCACTGGAAGAAAACAGGCTGCTCAAAGGCACTCGAAACACTGCAGGCTGTGCGCTCCCTGGACAAGGAGGCGAGACAAAGAGGGGGCTGCAGCCCCCCTTGCAGAATCGGCACGGAGATGTTGCCCTGCCGCAGGCTGGGCGGGGGAACAGGTGGGATGTTCCTGTCCTTTAGACGTAAGGACAGTCATCCCTGGATGGGGATTAAAGGGCCAGCGGGTCAGCCACGGGCCCTGCCAAGGTCACCACTGAAAAGGCAAGGTCGGCGGGGGGGGGGGCTTTGTTCTAGAGTCGGGGTCACTGGCTTCTTGGGTGTGGCAGCAGCACCTCGACTGGGTGAGTGGGAGGGCTGGAAGGAAGAGGGAGACGGACCACTCCCCCCCTTTGTCTCCAGCGGGAAGCCGGCAGAACAAAAGAGCGACAAAGGGGCCCGTGGCCAGCGGCACCGCCGTCCCTTCTGCCCTTCCAGGGAGCCCGGCGCTGCCTTCCCGTCCAGGAGTCTCTGCCCCGCGGCGCCGCCAGGCAGCTGCACCCAACCCTCCCGGAGGAGGGCGCGTCCACCCGCGGCGCCAGGAGAGAAGCGCCCGGCAGCCTGCGCAGGCAGGAGCGAGGCACCGCCTGCCCGCATCTGGGTCAAGGGCAGCACCGCGCGCGCCCGCACGCCCGCCCGTCCGGGGCTGCAAGGACGCGGCCACGGGCGCCCCGCCCGGCCCGGCCCGCCGCCGTTACCTTGGCTCCGATCTGGTTGCCGCACTGGCCCGCCTGGATGTGGACGATCTCCCTCATGCTGCGGGCGGCTGCGGGGCTGCTGCGCTGGAGGACGGGCGGGCGGCGGCGGCGGCGCGGGCGGCGGCGGAGCGGCTGCAGGAGGCGGGCGGCGGCGGGCGGCGGGTTTTATCGGCTCTCCCGCTGCGCCCGGGCCGGGCGCTGACGTCACCGCGGGCGGCTCGGCCAATCAGGCGCCGCCGCCGCAAATGCGGCAGCATCCCTGCAGCATCAGCACCAGCGGCGCATCCCGCGGCGGCGGCGGCGGCGGCGGCGGCGCTGGCACGTGGGGCGGCCCGGGCGGCGGAGGGCAAGGCCGGGCGCCGCCCCCCTCGCCTGTCCCGGGCGCCGGGGCGGGCAGCCGGGCGCCCGGGCCCTTGGCCACTGCCGGGCGACAGTGCAGGTGGGGCGCGCCAGTCACCCCGGGACAAGACCCCGCCCGGCGCCCGGAGCTGCCGGGCGGCCGCCCGCATCCCGGTGGAGCGCTCGGGGCTGCTCGGGGCTATTCCCGCCCGCCAACCCGCCCCCCCATCGTCTTTCTGGGATGCCCAGGAGAGGGTCCCCGCTGCCCTCCGCCGCGTCCCGCAGGGCTCCGAGCCCCGGGGCCGCGCCTCGCTCCGCGCTCGCGTGCGGGAGCCACGCCCGGAAAAGGAGCGTCTCCCTGGGCAGCGACAGAGCGCCTGCTCAGGAACGGCAGCGGCGCCTCCGTGGCCGGGCTCCCGCGGGTGGAGCGGGGAGGGGGCCACTACCACGCAGGGGGCGCGAGCAAGCCTTGCCCTCCCCGTCCACACCCAGGCCTTGGCGAGAGAGCGGCTGGCCTTTCCAGGCCAGTGACTGGGGATGATGGGACTTGTCCAAGGCATCTGGAGGGCAACACACTGGGGTCAGGCCGGGCTGGGCCGGGCTGCCCGGCGAGGCTTGCTTTGGGAAAAACCCGCGAGCCGGCGGCCCGCTGGGAGAAGCCCGGCGGCGCAGGGACGGAACAAAAGCCGGCGAGGAGAAGCCCGCGCCCCAGAGGCGAGCCCGGCACCTGCCCTTTGTTCGGCCCGCGGCACCAGCGGGGGCTCCGGCAGGAAGCGCCGCTCCTCCCCCCTCCCCTGCTCCGGCTGGGCGGAATGATGGGGAGGGGCCGCGGATCTGCTTCCTGTTGCTTCCCCCTCCGTGTTCTTTGTGTCTGGAACAAAGGCCTGTCCCACGGAGGGCTGAGCCGCCCCTTCGCGCGGGAGAGAGGCGATGTTTGGCTTGGGTGGGTGTGCAGGGATTGCGGAAGGGGAGGCCGCCGCCCCCCCCGGGCAGGGAAGAGTGGGGCAGAGCAGCTGAGCTCTGGTGGGGTCCACGGCCGGCCGGGAGTCACAGGCAACGCCCTCCTCCACCCCCCCCATCTACCACGGCTGAATGGCGAAGGGGCCCAGTGCTCAGATCAACCCCTTTCCCACCCACGGCAGCCCCTTCCAGCAAAGGCGATCCTCTCACTGCGGAAGGCAGGAGGGCCACCCTGCGCGCGGGTTTAGCTCTCAGGCACGCACTGTCTGAAATGACCAAAGTCAGGGCTGCGGCATTTCTGGGAATGGCTGCTCTCTCACACGCCCAGAATCATGGCTGCTCGTAAGGACTCAGTGGTACTCTGGGCGTACGCAAAGACACCTTCGGCGTCTTTCTCGTTCTTCTTTCCGCTCTGCCTTGGCAGCAGGGGCGGCCCTCGTGGGGACGGGTGAGGCGGTTGCCTCTGGCGGCAGACCCTGGGAGGTGGCGGCCAGGTGCTGGAGGAGGGGTCTGTGCGCCTGGCCACCCACGCTGCTCCTCCAAGCCGGCCTCTGGGCCCGGGGGGCAAGGATGCCCCTCTCATCGGCGCTGCGGACAGACTCCGCTGCCCCTCTGCCCGTTCATGCCTGGCGCGGAGGAATCATCTTTTTCCGCATCTCACGTAACAAAACGCCTCGGGCCCGTTTCTGTGGCAGCAAAAGCGAGCCAGGGCCTGATCCTGGCCTGGGCTGAGCCCTGCTTGCTGTGCCACGGCAAAGCTGCCTCTTCCCTGGGGTTGTCCCAAGCGTTCCCTCACCCGACTCTCTGAGCCACTCGAGCCCCTCCAGACTGCGGGCACCTCTGGCTGGCGGTTAGAATGGAAGGGGAGCGGGGAAATGAGGGGGGGAGGAAGGGGGGGTAGGAAGTGCGCAAAAAAAGAAGGGAGGCAGGGAAGACGGGAGAGAGGAAGCAAAGCAGGGATGACTTGCGAGGAGGAGGAGGAGGAGGAGGAAGGGCTAGCACACACAAGGAAAGCCCCACGTGCCCCATGAGGACGTGGTCGTGAAGGCCGGGCTGAAGCAGCATCCGTCCTGACTTCCTGTTTGTTCTCCGCTGCTTTTCCACGTTTGCCTGCTTCCAAGGCATGAGCTGGCAACCGTTTACACTCCCAGCTGCTTATGAAACTCAGCCGCTGCTGCGCCCCCCCCCCCCCCCCTAGCCGCGTGGTGGCCGCAGGCTGGAGCAAAGCTGCCGCTCCTCCGAGTCCCCCCCCGCCCCCCGCGGGTCCGGCGTGGCCAGGCCCCCTGGCCGTGCAGCCCTGCCCTCCGCGGCCCCTCCCACAGCCGAGTGGCAGCGTGACCAGCGAAAAGAAGGGCAGGCGCAGCCCCGGCGAGAAGCGGCCCAGTTCCTGGAACGGCGAGTCGCGCAGCCGGCAGGGCCGTGGCAGCGAGCAGCAAGCAGCGAGGCCGCGAGGCCGGCAGGCCGGCCGGCCGGGGAGAGGACAGGGCGGCCGCAGGACTGGGCTGCTGCTGGGCGATGCGGCAGGGAAGTGCTGGAGGGAGGCAGGGGGGCGGCTGTGGGCGCAGACCCCAGCCTGGCCAGCCCGCCTGCTGGGCCACTCGGGCGGGAAGTAGCGGACGGGCCCAGAGCACTGCTCCATCCTCCCCAGGTTGCCAACACGGACCGGCAGCAGTGGCTCTCTGGGGCTTCCGGCCCCCGTTTTCCCAGTCCGGTCCGGGGAAGCCGGGGACCGAACGTGTGGCCTGCCCTCCCACTGTGCCGCAGCCCTTCCCTGGGAGCCCCACGGGGACCAGCTGGGGCCGCTTGCTCAGCAGGGACTGGGTGACAGAAGCCGCCCCCTCATCTCCTGCCACCAGAGCCGCCAGCGAGGCTGAGCAGCGGAACTGCTCTGCAGGGAGAGCGGGAGAGCCCGTCCCAAGCCCCCCCCCCCGCCATCCCCCAACCTTCTCATGGAAAGCTCTGCTAGGGCCAAAGGGCCATCTCCTCTTAAGACGACCTTCCTGGGTTTTCCCTGCCGCTTCCAACATTTCCTTTGCCGCAGAAAGTCCACAAAGGGGAAGACGGTGGAGGAGATGCACGAGGCCTTCTCATCGGAGGCGCTCAGAGCCTTCTGTGGGGAAGCATCCAGAGACTGCAGGAAAGGACTGCGCTTGCCCAGGCGCTTGGGCAGCGGAGGGAGGGCAGCCCTGCACTCGCTTCCCAGAGAAACCCCCACCGGACCGGTGGAGCTTCCTGCTGGGCAGAAGGCACGGGGTCGCCCTGCAAGGGCCACTCTGGCCAGAGAAAGGAGGAAATGCCCCCGACCGGAGATCCGCAGCAAGGTCCGTGTGCCACGCCTTGTGTGTGGACATCGCATGCCTTTCCACGGGGCCCATCATGCCAAGAGACGCCCGGGGGCTTCTCCCTTGCCCCCTGGGGAGGGCCTCTTCCCTGTGCTTCGGCTGGGCCCACAGAGGGGAAGAGGGAGGGACAGGGCTCGGTCAGGGTGCTAGAGGCTTGGAGGCTGCTGGATCCGGAACCGCTCCTTGGGCGAAGGAGAGCAAGTCAAATATATGATCTGGCCAGGGCAACTTCTTCTTCCTTCTCTTTCCTCCTCCTATATTCTTTATTTACTTATTTTATACTGTTAATTTTAATTTTATATTATTGCATCTCAGTGTATTTTTTGTATTTTTGTATTTATTGGTAATTTATTATGTTCTATTGCATTTCAATGTATCTTATTGTGTTGTAAGCCGCCCCGAGGCTTCGGCAAGGGGCGGCATAGAAATGTAATAATAATAATAATAATAATAATAATAATAATAATAATAAAAAGTCCCGTGGATGGGAAGCGAGTCTGGCTCCTCCCACCTCTGTCTCCGAGGGAGCAAGGAGACGGCTGTGTTTCTCTCCAGCAGAGAGCGCGCGCGAGCGAGAGAGAGATCCACTGCCCCCCCCCCCCCGCCTTGCCTGCTCCCAGACTGCGGCTGAGCTCCTTCGGCAGGGTTGTAACTCGCTCGGCTTCCACTCTGCAGGGCTCAGCTTTATTTGACCAGCGTGCGCGCTCTGGGCGAGGGGCCCACGCGGACGCGCGGGCAGGGGCACCCCAGCAGCATCCGTGGCGTCACGCGGGACAGGCCGCGGCAGGGGCCAGTCATGCGCCCGGGCCCGATTTCCCGCTTGCCCTGTGCCAGCCTCTCCCGCCAGCACAAGCCTGGCACCGTCCAGAGGACTGCCAAGCCGGAGCGGAGGGACGAACAGCAGCTCCCGTGGGCTGGCTCTTGCTCGCTAACCTTGCGAGGGCGTCAGTGGGAGTCCAGGTAAGAGTTTACACGCCCTTGGAAAACCTCCCCCCCCCCCTCGCTCCCTCCCTCTCTCTCAATAAAGGGAGTTGATCAGAGCACACTGAGGGACAGTCTAGATATTGAGCTGGTTCAGAAACCACACGTTCCAAGGCGCAAAGCTCTGCCGATTGAGACCGATGGTTGGTCGATTTACTGCCCCGTTCCTGGCTTTTGCCCCTGCTTCTGTGGCCAGCCCTCCGTGCTTCCGGCAACAAGCCTCCGGCGTCTCAGCTTGCACCTCCTGACCTGCGTGGATGCCTGGGAGCAGTGACTTCGGTGTGAATATGGAAAGGCGAGGCTGTGCCTGGCAGGGGGGGTCCGAACACACAGGAGCAGCAGTGCAGGGTTTGCTGGGCTCGGCACGATGCGCCTCACGCGTCGTCTCCCGCTGGGGGTCCAGTCCCCCAAGCCGTGTGGCTCTTCTCCTGGAGGGCACACGCTCGGGCAAAGTGCAGCGAGCTTCAAGGGAAGTCCTCGGCCTGCAGAAGCAGCGTCTTGACAGAAACTGGAAAAGCAGGCGGCCTCGCGGGACTCTTCCTGGGAGCCCCGTTGAAGGAGAGGAGAGAGGCCGCCAGCCGGCGCTGCTGCTTCTCCTCCCTCTCTGGCTGCCAACGTGCTCATCTGTCTCCCGCCAGGAGCAAAGCTTGAGAGCCTCATCGACGTTTCACGCCACCACCAGAGCAGGCAGGGCCCCTTCGTTTCCGCGGATGGCCTCGTGGCACCTGCTCGGAAGAGCCGCACGCCCTCGTGCATCCCCCGCACCACTCGAGGGCCGTGCAGAGAGGCCTGCGTTGGTGCAGGGGGCAGATGTCCGGTCACCGTGGCTGCGGGAGGAGGGCTTGGCTGGCCCAGGCAGGCCAAGGAGGCCGCTGCTGAGCAGGGGAGCCGGGCAGCAGCTGCGGGAGCAGGCCTTGCCTCCTGCAGGCGTGCCGGGGCTTCTCGCGGGCGCCTGGCGGCCAAAGGCCGCCAGAAGACAAGAGAGCAGTGGCCACCTAGGCGGCTTCTCACCTCCTGGTGCGGCCGGCCGGCCGGCCCCGCCTCCGCCAAGGGTCTCCATCCGCCTGCCCTTCCAGCTCAGCCGCGGGAGGCACTGCTCTCCAGGCAGAAGGCGGCCCCTCCAGCCCCGCTGTGGAGGGCAGGCGCCCAGCCCTGGCCCACCTGGGCGCTCCTCCGCTACCAGAAACACAGCACCACCTCCTTCAGGGTCCTCCTGAGCTCCTGGCTCCGGAAGGCGTAGATGACGGGGTCCACCACCGAGTTGCAGATGACCAGGATGAGGTAGAGGCCGAAGTACTGGAAGTAGCACTTGCACAGGGGCTGGTTGGGGCAGAGGAGGATGAGCAGCAGGTGCAGGAAGAACGGCCCCCAGCAGATGAAGAAGACCCCCAGCAGGATGGTGAGCGTGGCTGCCCCCTTCATCCTGGCGAACGGGGGTGCCGCCTGCTTGCGCCGCAGGCTGGAGATGCGCCGGGCGTGCCGGTGAGCCAGCGAGAACATGTGGATGTAGAGGCCCACGACCAGCACCAGCATGGCGGCGAAGAAGATCACCAGGCACAGGATGACGGCGGCGCTGTCGTAGGCGATGAAGATGCTGCTGGAGACGACGCTGGCTGCCCAGACGGCCGCGGCGAGGACGGCCGCCCGCCGGAAGGTCATGATGCTGTGGTAGCGCAGGGCGTAGAAGATGGTGATGTAGCGGTCGACGGCGATGAGGCCCAGGAAGGAGAGCGAGGACAGCAGGGAGCTGCAGATGAGCATGTCCATGACGTCGTCCACCAGCCGCACGGCGGCCGGCTGCATGTCCAGCAGGCCGTGCTCGATCAGCAGCATGAAGGTGGTCTCCCCCACGTTGCTGGCGCTCACCAGCATGTCCGAGACGGCCAGGCAGCAGATGAAGCCGTACATGGGCGAGTGCAGGTTGCGGTTCCTGAGGATGGCGGCCACCACCAGCAGGTTCTCCACGAAGCTCGTGGCCCCCAGGGTCAGGAAGAGCTCGTTGGGGACCACCACCTGCTGGTCGCTGCAGCAGAGGGTCTCGTTGGTCCCGTTGGTGGCAGGGGGGCCGGCGGTGGCATTGGGGGCCTCCGGCAGCATCCTCAGCGGTGACACCACGGGCATTGGGGCCGCCCCAGGGGCTGCTGCTGGAGGCAAAGAGGCAAAGCCGAGGTGCCCGGAAGCGTGGGATCCCCGGATGGTTATGGCTGCAGGCGAGGCATAGCCGGGCGGTCTCAAAACTCACCGGTGGGCAGTGGGGCCTCCCAGGCACCTCTGGGGCTGCCTCCCGCCCGGGAAGATCCAGGCGTGTGGAAAGGAAGCTGCCGCCACGGGCTTGAGGAAAGCAGCGGACGCCTTCCTTCCAGGGGGCTTTCTTGGCAAGACGTTTCCTTGGACTGCCTTCCCCTGCTGGAAGGCTCTCCCATTCCCCCTTCCCCTCTCCGGGGGCCAGCCCTGCTGCCGAGAGGGCGCGTGGGGGCTGCTTCCCGGCTCCCTCTTAAGCTCTTCTCTCCCACTTGGCCTCCCTTCGGGTGGCACGGTGGCTGCAGCCGTCCTGGCCCAAAGTAATTGATTAGTCGTCCACAGCGGAGAGAGAAAGGGCCCATTCTCTCCCCGGCTTTAAAGTGGAACGCCCGGCTCCTCCTTCTGGGGAGGGCGGAGGGCGATCCACATGATAGCAGCCCCAGCTGAGCGCGGAACGGCAGGGAGGTTATGAAACAGCCGGAGAGCCCAGGCGAGGACCAACCCGTGCCTCGGCCCGGAGGGCGGGTGGGGGCGCGGTGCCGAGGCGCAACTCACTGCCCCGGCGTGGCCCTCGGTGGGAAGCGGTGGCGTGTGGGCCACAGGGAGACCGCCCTCTGGCCAGGACAAAAGTGTGGCCCCGGAAAAGCACATCGGCGGGCAGGTCCTTGGCACGGGCCACGCCCTGGAATGGCGGGACGGGGCGGACTGAGCACGGGCCCTCGGGGAGGCGGCCATGGAGCGGGGCCACTACCAAGGGCCCCGCTCCCGCTCCCGAAGCCCCCGTCTGCCACAGGATGCAAGGAGTGCCTGTTCGATCAGGCTCAAGGCCTCCCTCGCGCAGGCGGCTACTGCTTCCGACGGCTGCTGAGTGGGTGGTCCACTGGAAGTTCACACGCAGGACACGAACGCAAGGCCTCCTGCCTGTGCTCCCTGCAGCTGAGTGCAGGAGGCCCGATCACGGGCCCCCGCCGGCCCTCTTTGCCGGGGCTCTGGGCAAGGCCCGCGTCATCCACCCAAGCGGCACCGCTGCCCCTTGTGGCGGCAAATCCCCTCCCTTTCGCCCATCTCGGCTCTGCTCCCGCGCTGCTCCATGGAAGCCCCACTGGCTGCCTTCTCCACCTCACAGCGCCCCCCACCCCCCGCCTTGTTGCCAACCCCCGCCATGGGAACACCGCCTCCCAGGGGACTGGCCCCAGATCCTCGGTCCCTCGGCTTGCCTTCTTCCGCGTCTTCTCTGACCGGCTGGCCGACACGCGGGGCCTGCCAGAGCCCAGCTGGGACGCCGAGGGTCCTCCCTGAAGCTGCTCCCAACCCATGGGAACGTGGGCACCACGCACATTTCCAATGCCGAGAGAGGCCTGCATCAAGGAGCGTCTTTAAGAAACGCGTTGCCATCGGTCGGGGCACCTTGCAGAGTCAGGTTGTAACACGACGATGCATCTGGAAGTTCAGCCTGACACGGCCCGGTCCGTGTGGGGCGAAGGCTGGGCCGGGCGGCTGGGGCCACGGAGCCTCGCTGAGGCTTGCAACCGAGCCGGCGGACTCGCCAGGAAGCCTCGTGGCCAGAGCCCGCCCGGCCCGGCCCTCTGGCCTCCGGGGGGCTCCCCAGGGACCGCAGGGCCGTGGGTGTGCACTCACTCGGCCACTTCCAGGCAAGCAACACCCGGAATTCGGCAGCTTGCAACTAGTGGGCTGTAAAAATGTCACGACCAGCACGGCTGCCGGGATTTATGCTTCGGGAAACACTTTGCTATTCATGGACTTCCGTTCTAAAGAAAAATGCGAAGTGGTTGTGCCCTTGCCTGACACTCGTGAGCACAGCCGGTCTCCCTTGAAGGAACAGCACTTGGTCTGTGCACCCCAAGCGGGATGCAGCGGGAAGAGGACCCAGGTCCTCTGCCCCGCAGGCCCTCCTCTGGAGCCCTCCTCCTGCAGTCCGGCTCCTGGGCAGGGCCAGGCGCCAGATGCAGCCGCTCACGTCCGTTCAGTGTGGGGCGGCCCTCCTTTTGCCCATCACTCGGAGAAGAGCTGCACCTCGGGTTGGCACAGGCCGCCACCTCCCCAACGAGGGCTGCCCAGCCTCTGCCTGATCTCCCAGCAATGCCCCGAACACGCCGCTCTCATCTCCCCATCTCTATCCTGCCTCAAAGCCCACGCTCCCCGGGCAGAGTGCGGCCATCCAGTTCCACTGAGCAAACGCTCCGCCATCCCCAAGCTTCCTTGAGTGTATTTCCCCCAAACGACGCGCTCAGCTCCTTGCTGGGGGTAGGAAAGGCCAGTGCGACGGGGCACTTGCCTCTCTTCCGCGGAAGAACCTCCCCTTGGGGCCGCAGGCCGATCGTGCCTGTTGCGGACCAGAAACGCCCCACGCCGCTGCTTTCCGGCCGGGCAGACACGCCACCCGGGCTGCCCACACCCTGGCGGAGGCACTGACAAGGAGCGCTCCCCTCTCCCGCACAACGCCGTGGCCGGCCGTCTGGCAGGCGCCCCCAGAGGGCGGGGAGCGCGCAGCCGTGGCCGCCCGACTCGTGGCACGCTCCGGCACCGGTGCCTCCCCAGCAGGCTCAGCCTGGGCGGGGGCCCTGGGGGGCCTTCCGGCGCCGGCTCTGTGTTGCCCGCGGCACAATGGGCGCTGCTGGCAGGGAGTCGCTTCCGCCTCCTCGCGGGGCTCTGAGGGCACTGCAGGCACGGCCTCTTATTCGTGTGCGGGTGAAAGGAAGGCGCAGAGACAGCTCACGGCTGACTGTTTATTTTCTGGCAGGGAGGTGGGGGGTGGCCGGCAGCTGCGGGGCAGGACTCAGTCCCACTCCCCACCCTCCCCGTCCGGGTTGTCTTCCCGCGGGGGCTCCTGGAACTGGATGTTCGCCAGCATGTCCCGCATGGCTGCCATCAGCCTGTTCACACCCTGGTTGAGGTTCTGGCCCGCACCCGGCTCTTCCTCTCCGCCGGCTCTGACTTCGCCCTGAAACACAGCACCCGGCGCGGAGGGGAGCGCGAGCGAGGAGCTCTGCGGGGCCGGCCGGAGCACCCGGCACGCTCCTCCAGGTCACGGGTGGCCCGGCCGCTCCCGAGTTCCCCTGGGCACGGCCAAGGGCATGGTGCCTTCGCCTTCAGACCCCAGAGAGCTTCGCCAAGGCGGAATCCCGCCCGCATGCGGAAGGCGGGCCCTGCTGTGCTCACGGCACACGCCGCCAGAGGCTGCGGGGCCGCTGCAGGTGCGCTTGGGGTCTGTGCAGCCTGCTTGCCGCTGTTCTGGACGGGGAGGCCCTCCTACTCCCTGTGGCCATGGCGGCCGGAGGGGAAAGGCCCTGGCCTGCCCGGGCGCTCAACGGCCGGGGTGTGGACAGATCCTGCACCTGTGAGACACGGCCCACCCCACCCGGAGAGCAAAGAAGGGCCCAGGAAACGGTCCATGTCCCCCGCTGTGGGAGAAGCCTGGCGGGCCCCGGGCCCCTTCCCCACACAACATACCTGCAGGTTGAAGTTTGGCAACAGTGAGCGGAAGAAGAGAGATAAAGTGCTTTCGTTGGCCGGGTGACCTGCCCTGGGAAGAGAAAGAGCAGGCCTCGCTCGTCACGACCGCACATCGCTACCTCTCGTGGGGGTGGGGAGCCGGGCTCGAGGGGGTGGGCGGCTCCACGCCAGCCTTCCCCGGCCTGGTGCCTGCGGGACGCGGGCTCACTCTCTCCGCCTGTCCCTGCTTCCCTGCCCAGCAGGTGAAGGCAGAAGGGTGCGGGTGGCCGTCCTTGACTGGCTGGGCTGGCTGCTGGGCTGGCGTCGTGACACGGAGCGAGTCGCATACGGATTGCTAACAAGAAGCATCCGCCGAGCTCAGGGTGGCGGCGTTCGCTCAGAGCCGTTCCAGGATAGTTCCAGCGTGCAGTGCCCCTCTCCCTTCCGCTCCAGGCGAAACGGGCTCCTCCTCCGGGGAAGTCTGTGCTACTTATGGGCCAGACGGTGCGCATGCTGGGCATCATTTAACCTGGAGCGGACAGCAAGCCTCTAGGCTGAGAAAGCCACCCCCTTCCAGTCCGTGGGGCCCCCCGAAATCCACAGGCAGCCTGGTTCTGGCTCTCCCCAGCCACGTGGCTCATTGCGCCCCCTGCCGACTGCGGCCTTCCAGCTGAGCATTCCAACCCCACCAGGTCCCATTCACAGTCTGAAATCCCCTTTGGAACAATGCATGTGGGGAGAAGCAGGCCCCCGAGGCCCACACAGGAGGCTGGAGCCTCATCCCTCTGCCCGAAAATTCCCAGCCTCTGCTCATGGCAGCGAAGAGGCTTCCAAAATGAATTCAGTAGGTACCACACCAAGCAACCAACTCTATGCAAAGCTACATGCAAACTGCAGGAAAAAAAAGACTGAAGGGAAAATAGACATACGTCCCCAGCTATAGCCTTATTTGAATAAAAATACCAATATTTCCCTCAAAATGAAAACAATTGATCAGCAATCATGAATGCCCAATCAAATTTCCTAAATACAGCCTGTAATTTCTACTGTGTACGTGGGACCGTGTTCCACCTTGAATGAAATACCAGTATTTTGGGGTATTTTGGGGTGAATGTTCTCAAACAGATGCAGGAGGTACCTTTCTGGCCTTGTGTATGAAATGAGGGAATCCAGAGGCGGCAGGGGATCAAACCCCATGATCGGCTGGGACGTGACTTCCTGGGAAGGAAAAGGCAAGCAGAACTGGCTGTTGTTCAGTTACCGAAAACATTTTGCCACCGCCTTTCAGAGGAAAAGGCTGCCACAGTGGCCAGCAAAAGGTAAACCAGAACAGAACAACACAAAAGGAAAAAGGGATTGGAACAGAGGAAGAAAACCCACCCTGACATCCGACAAGAAGCAGTTAGGCTTCTTGGGGGCACGCCGGGCGTCTCACCTTTCCCTCTGCCCCGCCACCACCAGAGAGCCCCCTGCAAGCATGCTAAGAACCGCACCATGTCTCCACTGCTGGTTTCAATCTGGTTTTATGATTCGATGCTTTGCTGCTTGTTTTCTTTTGGCTTGAATTTACACCCTTTCCCTTTCAATATCTGTACTGCGTATTTTTGGTGCACTGAATACCCTTCAGAGAACTTCAGCTACTGAGCAGTTTACCAGTCCAGTAAATGCACAACTTATACATGTGATGAAGCTCCTAGAGCAGAGGAACCCCTGCAGGAATGGCCATGACGGAGCCCCCGGCCGCAGGCCCACGACTGGAGACCAGACGGGAGGGGATGCACTGGCGAGGGCCATGGAGGTGAACGCAGCTGGTCTGAGGGACCGAAGGCAGCCGAGAGCTCTTCCCCGGAGCGGTGAGGGACCCAACAAGGCACAGGGCCCACGTGATGGGACCTGAAGTCCTGGGGTGGCTGTTGCGACTGGGGATGGGGGGCGCCTCAGTCCAGCACACCTGGGAGGCGCCAGATTGGAGGCGGCTGCTGTACAGGCCGTGGACTGGGCTGCGGGGTGCAGAGGGCTCCCACGAGGGACACTCCTGGGTCCTCAGGACTGGCAGGGCCAGGCACAGAAACTGGGGGCGCTGAGCACGGGCAGGATGCAGCTGGCACCTCCTCCCACCCTTGGAAGCCCGTCCGCCCCTCACCGGAGGCAGCGCTGCCGTGGCTTCCTTTATTTCCGAGAGGACCACATGGCGGTAGACGTTCCGGGGGGCGTTCTGGTACCTCGCCTTTCGCCTGCGCAATGAGCAAGAGGGGGGGTTACGTGGTGGGCAGGACCCTTCCCCATGCCCTCCCCTGGGCCTTGGCGGGACTCACTTCTGCTCCGCGTCCTCCAAGGCCGGGTCCCGGGCATCCACCCTTCGCAGCACCGCGTGCACGTTCGTCTCCAGCCAGGCCATGACGGCCGGGTCCTTCCAGAGGGAGTGGGTCCGCCCCACGTAGAGGGAGACCAGCTGGGTCAGGGCCGGAGGCGAGCTGCGGAGGCGAGGGCAGCCTTGAGGGGAGCAATCGGAGCCCCCGGACGGGTGGGAGCGTCCCGCCCGAGCCTCCCGGGGTGTCCCGCTGCGGCTGTGAGGCACCCTTGCCGGCCATCGCCTTGCCTAGGCCCGGGCAGGAGAGGACGAAGCGGGGCAGGCCGACCCCACCCCCTCGCTGGGACTGGGAGCAGAGGCCGAGAGAGGGCGGCCTGCCCTGGGCTCTCTGGGGCAGCCGGCAGGCAGTGGGAGGGAGGTGCTGGCCAGCCTCTCTCTCAGCAGGTGCCACCGCTGGCCCTGCCCGCCTCACCCCCGGCTGCCAGAGCTGGCGGCCACCATTGCCAGGTCGACCCCGCTGCTGCCTAAGCTCAGGGTGAGTTGCCCGGAGGCGAGTCCTTCGGGTCCTCACAGCTCCATCTGCCCCCCACCGGAGCACCCGCTCTCTGCTGCCTTGAGGGGACCACAGAACCGGACAAGGGCGCAACTCTGCCCCCGAGGTGCCCGATGCCTCCTCGCTCCCTGCAGACACGCCTCACCTCAGCTGGGCCTCCAGTCCAAAGAACGCGTGGGAAGACACCGCGGAATCTGGCTGCACACTGCAGCGGTCCAGCAGAGGCATCAGAACTGGAAGGGGGCGGGGGCGGGAGGGAGACGGTCAGGAAGGTCCCGGGCGCCGTGGGGCAGTGCCCCTGCGTCGCAGCCTGGCGTTCTGCCCGGGGGGCTGTCGCCAGGTATGATTCATTCATCACATCTCTAAGGTATCCCCCAACTAATGTTCCCCGGGTGGATTACAGGCAGTTAAAGAGCCCCAGGCACCACGGAGCCGCCCGAAAGAGAGCAGAGCAGAGGCAGCGCGTGTCCTTCCCAGGCTACTCCTTCCAAGCTGAGGCAAACGGAAAGCCAGGAGTGGATGGCAGAGGAGCTCCTTCACCAGCATCCATTAGAAGTGGGCCCTGCGACTTGCGCCTCGTTTGCTGTTCCTCGAAGCACAGAAACGGGTTTGGAACGAGACGCATTTGCTAAAACTGAGGTGCCTTTGAGCGCCGAGCAAACATTTCTGGCCCCTAATCTTGATTTTTTAAGGGGTTTATTTTACGTCACTCTGTCTAGGAGAAGATAGGGTCCTCTTTGTCATGGGCCAGCTCAAACTGAATCCTCTTTGTTCTGAGCAAGATATATTTCTGTTCAACAAAGCAAAACAGTTTTGGCAGCTGTCTGGAGCTTGGGGCAGGAAGAAAGGAGGTGCCGCAGCTGTGCCTAGGGATGCCCAGCATCCCAGGACTTGCTCTCGTCTCATCTGAAGCGAGACATTCGGTGCCTCGCGGGGCAGTGTGGGCACGAGGCAGACAGAAAGTCCCGGGAATGCTGGCTGCAGCAACTCTTCCCCCTACTCTGGGGTTTGGCATCCCCCCCCCCCGACAAGTCTGGCCTATTAATAGAATATACAGGGCTTTATTTGCAGGCAAGCGTGAATAAGGTGGAGGAAGAACGAACGAAGGAACCATCCTTGGCCCCTTCTGCACAGCAGGGAAACCCACGTGGCGCCCACCCCGAGGGACAACGGCAGGTGCTTCTGCAATGAACCCCCCGGGAGCATCAACGTGCAGAGCCGCGCCAGAGGAAGAGCCCAGCACTCCCGCCATCAGGCTGCGAGGACGCTTCCAAAGAAGCCGCCTCCCAGGATGAAGACCTGCAAGCCTCTCCGGCAGGTTCCAGCTTAGAGCTCCAAAGGTCTCAGACACCTGCCCCCACCCCCACCTGCCACTCACGGCCTGACCCCCACGCACGCCACGCAGCCAGGCTCACCACTGGGAAACATGATCAGCGCTTGCTGGATGAGGCCGGCTGCGCGTTCGTGGGCGTGGCTTCGCTCCACATCTGGAAGGTCTTCCTGCTGGCTCAGAAAGAAATATGCCAGAGGGACGGAGAAGGCAAAGTTTGGGAGCTGGGACAGGTTCCGATGACCCTAGGAGGAGAAGGGGGAGGAGGGAGAGAAGCCACAAAGCATCTGGTTCACAACTCATTCATTTTATTCTTCAAATAAATCAGGTTTCATCAGGTTTGCAGACGGGACATACTAAGTCTATGTACGGATTTTCTCTTGCAGTTGTGAGAACTTGCATACTCCACTTCGTAATAGATTGATGTAAACAGTTCATGAAAAATTTGCCTGATAACGATAGCACATAACCTGACAAACAAGTTAGCTGATTCTTTGGGGTTTAGGAAATGCGAATTCTCGGACCTTGTGACTCCAGAGAGTGTGCAAACAGGCACCCAGTGAGGGAAAGATCAAAAAGGAAGGTCGAACGGAAGCTGGCCCACAACCTTCGAGGGAGGGGCCACTGCACAGAGACTAGGCGCCTTCACACATGCACGCACCCCGCCTCGGGCCTTCTCCCATTCAAAGGTTCCACTGCTGCAGCTGCAGAAGAGAAGGTTCCCTAGCCAGGCCCAGAGGCAGCTCTGCGTCTGCCGAGTGGGCAGAGAGCAGCCGGCTGGAGCTCGGCAGGCCGACCCGAGAGCGACGGGGGAGGCTGGCGCGGCAGGAGTGGTTCCTCCTCACCACCCTTTTCCCTGGTGGGTCACGTCTTTTTGGGCTGTAGGCCCGCGGGCAGGGATGGGCTGGTTTACTGGTTGCACATAAGATGCTCCAACAGCCTGACTGGATGAGGAGCGGGATAAAAATAGGAGGGAGGGAAGGAGAGCAAATGGTCCGACTTTCGCTAAGGCAGGCTGGTATATGTCCAGCCCTCCCCACACCCTCTCTCCCCACAGGCCCCATAAGCCCCCCGTTCTCGCTCACGCCTGGATTTGCTTCCTTTCCTCCCCCTGCACTCCATCAGTTCAAAAACCGCCGTTTTTTTCTGCCGCTGGCCCTTCAGTTTTTTAACTCTAGTTTTATTCTGTTTGACGCATCGCCGTGTTTCCATATTATGGCTTCTCGTGCTGCTGCACGCTATGGCTTCGAGGCCTGAACAAAGTAATTGAAGCTCAGCCTAGCGCAAGCCTCCTCGATTAAACTGGCCTGCTCTTGGCGGGGCCACTGCAGATGCAGCCCACAGAATCGCAGGCCTCCTCCTGGCTGATGTTGCTGGGGGGGCGAAGGGGGGGGCCAGGAGCGCAGCTCGGCGGAACGGCCTGCCCTGCCCTGCCCGCCTCCCGCGGGGCCTGCCGCTCCCAGAGACTCACCTCCCACTCCTGGAACACGCGCGTCAGGAAGGCGTACTCTCGCGCTCGGAGCGACAGCAGGTCGAGCAGCAGCAGCATGCACAGCGGGTCATTCTCTGGATCGAGGCTTCAGAGGCGGCGGGAAGAGGGGGGGCGGCAGAAACGGGGGGGGCGGTTACAGGGCCGTTACGCCTGGGGGTGGCAGCAGCCCCATGGCTAGGGAAACAGGCCTGCCTGGAGCAGAGACGGGCGCCCAGCCCAGCCCAGCCCGCTTGCCCCCCACCCCTCACTGCTGCGCCCCCACCCCTAAGAGTCCAGGAAACGCCTGAAGCAGCCCCTCGGGAAGCACCTCAGGAGGAGCTTGCAGAACTCCAGGGCGGTGCGCGGGCAGCCCCTCTTCTCCAGGAACGTCATGTGCTTGAAGAGAGCAAGATAGAAGGCCCTGGGAAGAAAGGCTTGGCGTCAACATGCCGGCCCCAGGCGAGCTTCCCCGTAGCCTCTGGCCGGGGCCGAGCGGGGCACGACCGGCGCCTCGAGAGGGTCCTGAGGAGGAGGCACCTGCCCACCCATCCCCGGGCAGTGCCGGCGGCGGGCTCCCCACCTGTTCTCTGGCCTGCGGTAGTCCAACCGGCACGTCCCGCTGGTGAGGCTGAACATCGGGTGGAAGGCGCACTCCAGCGTGTAGAGGGCCCTCTCTGCAAGGGAAGCCAGCGCAGGGGCGGGTGAGGCGCCCCTGCTCCCCGCGCACGCGCCTGGCGCCCCAGCGCCACAGTCCCAGGGTGGGAGGAGCCGGCAGAGCAGCGTGCCAGCTCCTTGCTGGCTCTTCCTGCCAGCAACTCGGCCTTGGGGGAGCTGCTTCAGCTTCTGGATGGAAGGAAGACGTGCACGGCCAGGAAGCCGTCGAAGGAATGGGGGGAAGGGGGCAGGAGCTTCGGAGGGAGGAGAACCGTCACAGCTGCAGCAAGGAAGGCTGCCCCGGCTCGAGTGTCTTCGGCTCAGCACCCGTTTCATGGGCCGCACTGGCTACGCCAAGACTGCGGCCTCCCCCCTCGGACTGCAGAATGGCAGCGCAGAAATCCTGCATCAGGAACCTCCAGGAAAGGGAACGGCAGGCACTCTGGGAAGACCCACCCGTGCCCCTTTACCTCAGCTGGGCAGCTCCTGCAAGGCCCCCATTAAGGTTAGGACGGCTCCCACCCCTGCCTCTTACCCACAAGGTCTCTGGCCATCTCCTGGTCCTCCTGCATCCGACACACATCGCTGAGCTGCAGGAGCGAGTCCACGTGCGAAGAGTTCAGCTGAAGCAGCAGCTGCCGGCAGGCAAGGCGACGGGTGAGTGGACCCAAGGGCCCGGCCTCTCCCAGACCGGGAAGGCCGGCTGCCATGCAGGAGGAAAGGGCAGCCGGAGGGGAGGGGAGGGGAGGGGGGCGCGGAGCCCTCCTGCCCCCCAGCCCAAGAGGACTGGGGCACTCCCTGAACCCACGCTGCCCACCACCCAAGCTCCAGGCGTTGCTAGGGGGCATTTAGGACCCAGATCTGCTGTTGGGTCAGAGGCGCATTTCGCTTCTGTCGGCCAGACCGCCCTCGCAGCGTCCTAGGAACTCTCCAGCCGCCGGCTCGTCAGACAACGGGACCGACAACTGGCGCGGGACTGTCGCTGAACGCTCACATTTCCCGCTGGTGTCTAGACTGCAAATGCCTGGATTTGGGAAGCGTGCACGAACGGGAGCAGTTCTTCCGCAAGACCAAAGCCTCTGCCCCTCTCGGCGCCCGGCCTGCAGGCCTTCCGCTGCATCTGAACCCTCCCATTCCTTTCCGAGCGGTGGCTGCACGCCCAGCTCCCTCACTTCACCGTGTTTTGCTCCGGGAAAGGAGCATTCCTGAATTACAGGCTATGTAGCAAACAGCTTTGTGGCACCTCCACGATAAAAGGAAGCCTGTTTGCTGGTGGGAAACCACCCGGCCCTCTGTGATCTTCGAACACACACATTTTTATTTTTAAAAAGAGATGAAGACAAGAACGGAAAGAACAGGCAACAGGGTTTCATAAAGGGCATCCGAAGTGAAGGGGAATGGATCACTTTGGTCCCACCCAGAAGCCCCCAGGGACGGCCTGCTCAGGAAGAGGCCTGCCGTCAGACAGGGCCATGGGGGGACAGAGGCGCTGGGGTTGCGGGCCTGTGTTCTGGCTGCAGCCGGCTTTGGCACTCGGCGTGCTCCACAGCTCCTGGCCAAGTGGCAACTCTGCCCCGAGGCCTTTGAAGTCATGCGTGGCAGGCGGCGCTCTGAGAACCCAATGCATCCCATGCTCCAAGGCTGGAGGAAGCAAAGGCCACGGGAGGGCCGGGGATGACATTTCTGGCCTGGCCTGGCAGCAGCTTCTAACGGCTTTCTCGCCTGTTTCAGGAAGCTAAAATTAGCAGTTGCCAGCTAGGGATTCCACACCCAGGCAGAGAACGAGCGAGGATAAGACGATGCAGCGCCCATGGCCAGACAAAGGGGGTTCTATCTGAAAAGCGGAGTGCTGCCATTTCAAAGAGCCGTGTTTGTCCTTTTCGTGAAGAGGAGGGTGCTCGGCAGAGGGGCTCTCAGCTCAGTATCTTAATTATGTTAATATTAGGCCAAGAACCAGTCTTGCCCTTGGCCTGTTGAAATTGCGCCTTCAAAGTTGTTGCTCGGTTTAACTCCCTCGGATACGCTCAACCAAAGGCTCAAAGTGGCATCTGTTCTGCTAAATACTGGGAAAAATTAGGCATCTTTTTCTTCAAAGGAGATAAACGTTTATAAATAGCACTGCTGTTTGTCCAGCTCTTGGGTAGTGGAGGCTGCGAGGGGCTCCCCCCATTCCCTGTCAGAGAGGTCCCTGCACAGAAGCGCATGTTCTGGGCGGGTTTCGTCAGGTCAGCAAGACAGGCCGCCAGTGCTGTGGGGCAGTGGGGCATTTTCGGGGCCCCGCCGGGGATTCTCACCACAGGGCCACCTGTGCAGGTGGCCCCTTCCCCACAAAATGGGGCGGACCCGTCACCTCGTCCGCCAACAGCACCCCACCCCAAAACTGATCCCTGAATGTTTTGACTGAGAACAGAGGGAAAGCCCGTGCCCACCCCCACCCCACATTCAGCTTCACTGCTGGGAGAGGGGGCAAATTTATCTGCCCACCATAAAAAGCTGCTTGGGGAAGGCTGGGAGATCAAGAGCTGGCTGCTTTAAAACTGCCTGCAGGGGGTCCGAAACGTCACGCCGGGCCTTGCCCGACGGAGAACCTACCACAAGGTTGTTTGGATCCATGGACTCCACGGCGTCCAAGAATTTGAACTGCACTTGCTGGTATTCTCGGTGGTGCTCGAAAGCGAAGTGCTGCACCCCCCGCTTGGTCTCCAGCAGCGCCATGGAGATCCCTGCAGAGAATCGGGGGAGGGGAGGGGAGGGGAGGGGGTTGTTAATGCCCACATCCGCAGAAGCCCCCAGGTGCCCTGCCAACCCAGTCCCCAAAGGCAGGCCTCGAGCGAGCACGGTTCGCTCCGGGAGCAGGCCAGGAGACAGCACAGAGGCCTGAGGGGTCCCATCGTCCCGAGCAACGGCGCGGAGACTTGGAGGTGCCCCTGAGCCCACCGGCTCCTTTGGCCTCGCCCCTCCCCAGCCACCAGCTTCACCAAAGCCCCACTCCTAAGGCAGGATCACACCTCGCGAGCGCCGGGGCAAAGATCCCTGGCAGTGCCCGCCAGCCCTGACGCCCATCCGGGAGTCCACACGACGCGAGGCCTGCCCCGGCCCCGGCCCCGGACCCGGCCCAGTGGGACTTAGCTGCAGACCCCGCTCGCAAGCTTCGCGTGCTTCCGCAACACCAAGCCTAGTTCTGTGGCCTTTACGAGCCCAGCTCTCCCCTCAGCGGGCGGGCCGGCTGGCATGGGCACCCGGGAACGCTGGCACTCAGGCGGGGAAACGCGCACCCTCCGCAACGGCTCCCGTGGAGCTTCCCCACGTGGCCATGCCAGGAGGGCCTGCAGGGCCCCCGTCCGGCTGCGTGGGGAGCAGCGCCCCACCATGGGGTGCCCACGTGGCGGCCCACTGCCAAAGCACCCAGGCCGCACGCCCTCCCGCCCCAAAGGAGCAGCCACGTGGCGAGGCCGGCCACGAGGCGCAGCTCCGACGCAGACCCGGGAGCCGGCGGGGGCCCAGGAGCCGCGCTCGCTCACCTGCTTTGCTCTGGCGTGGCCAGGTGTTCTTGGGCACCGTCAGCCACGTGCTGCAGGCATACTGCCGCTGCCTCGTCCTCGGCCTGCGGAAAAAGCGGAGCTCAGCCCTCGGGCAGCTGGGAGGAGGAACGCAAAGGCGACAAGGAGGCAACCCTCTCCCGGATCGGCCTCGGGAGTAAAGCACCTCCCCCGAGGGCACCAGGGGAAGCCGCTCCGGGTGTCACGCAACATCTAAGGGGCTGAGCTCCTCCAACAGAGCCCTTCTCTGCACGCAGGCAGGTCGGTTGCTGAGCATTGCATTTCACGCCCAACAGACCGAGAACCAACGCTGGAGCAGCCCCCTTCGGTCTTTGGCCCGCAGTCCACCCGCTCTCCCTTCCTCCTGCATGTAAGCAGGCACGACCTGGTCTCTCCAAACCGGGAAGAGCCGAGCTTTCACAGGCAAACGGCAAACCGCTTCTCCTCAGCAGAGGCTGGCGGTGCACAGCCGGTAGGCACCAGCGTCACGGTGAAGCAAAGGTTGCTACAGGATCACGAACTGACCTAGCAGCCCAGGAATCACACCACCACCGCAAGGGAGGAGAGACCCACAAGCTCGCCCACGCAGAGAGGAAGCACACTCTGTGCCAGAGCCCAGCCACGCCTGCGCTCATGCGAAGCGAGCCGAGAGGGGCAGTATGCACGTGGCCCTGAATTCAGCCGGCCTTTGGCGCGTGGGGGTGCCAACTGGCTGGTTTCTCCATGTGACCAGAGCACGTGGTTCGGCCTCCACGCTCGAGCTCACCTCTGATCACCAAGAACGGCTCGGGCTCCAAAATATCTCTTCAGCTCCGTTTCTGGATTCAGGTTCCTGGAAAAGTTGAAACGCAAATCCGCCTGAGTTCTCATGCAGTGGCACAGATTATTCATGGAGCGCCTTCGGTGTGCAGGGAGCATTACCGGGGGGAAGGGCAGGTCCCTGTCCCGAGCCACATATACTCTGGCGGCTCTCCCAGCAGCCCTCCCCAAGCTGGTGTCCCCCAGGCGTGTTGCATGACGAGCCCCACAAGCTATGTGGGCAGGGGGATTGTGGGAATTTGACAGCCCAGCGTGCCTGCAGGGCCCAGGCTGGAGGAGGCCGATTTGCATGCCGCAGGCTGCCTGGCGCCTCCAAAGATGAAGGGCAGTGCATGCATTCCTTTAAGAAACAAACAAAATAATTGGTTTAGTCGGGTTTCTAAACTCCCGTCAGGGACTTAGAAGTCATGTCAACCCGTGTGACCAAACATGCTCTTTAGACGCGTGAAAAACACGCGCACGCTCTGAGGAAATGCGTTCCTTCAGGGACCCTTTAGCTGAGGTCATGGGGCTTCTGGCTGAAGAAGACCCGACACCCGCACAACACACACACCCTGGCTAACAGGGAATGGCTGCCTTTGTGTAGGAATCTGAAGGCAGTAGTATCACCCCAAGCTCAGAGAAAGGCAGCCAAACCAGAGACGTTCAGGTCCTGTGCTCCCCGGAAGACCCGTCTGCTGATGAAGCACCTCGTTGGCAGCTGCTTGCACCTCCAGGGAAGTTCTCCCTCAAGTACTGGAACGTCCCAAGAAGCGGTGGGGGGGGACCGTCACCCCCACAAGGGCTCACGGGGCAGCGCAAGCACTGCGGAGGAGCCGGGGCAGGCGTGGCGCTCACAGCTCACGCGGGCGGCTCTGCCGGCCCCCCTTCCCTTCAGAATGCCGTACATCCAGCACAAGGGGGAGGCGTGTGCTGCCCTCTCTTGGGCAAACCGGGAAGGATCACAACGTCCCACCCAGCCTCCTGCGGCTCTTCCTAGCAGCAGCAGGAGTGGCCGCACGGGCGTGCCATCTGCAGGGAGCTGCGGCTCAGAGCAGAAGCACCAGTTCCGCTGCAGAGACGAAGCTGGCGCTCAGGTCCGGCCGCCCTGTCCTCCCGCCCAGCTCCACCACCCTCCTTGCCAGGCCAGGCCACAAGGGACCCCGTCGCTCGCCCTGGTCCAGAGGGCTCCGGGGGGGCTGCTAAACCTCCCAGGCCCAGCAGCAAGGGAGACCTCCAGCCTGAGGAAGCTGCAGGTTTGGAGGAGCTCACAACCCCTGGCCGGCCTCATGCCCTTGCTCCTGGCCTGCCGCTGCGAGCTCTTGCACAGAGCGCAGAAGCAGCTGCACTGCCAGCCAGAGACGCCCCTCCGCTGCCCGGCCGTTCAGTGCTGCTCTGCTCTGCAGGGAAAGGGCAGAAGCTGCTGGAGGCTCCACCAGACTCGCCTGCCCTGCATCAGGGCTCACAGGCCGGGCTGGCCGGGCCCAGCGACACAGACGATCAGCTGCTCAGCTGCAACCCGAAGCTCACTCCGGCCCCCTGCCCTTCCGGACCAGCCCAGCCCTGGCCAGGCAGAACCCGTGCGACGGGGTGGCTGGGACGGATGGGGCTCCTCACTGCCCCAGGACGAAATGCCTCCGGCGTCCGCAAACAAGGCTCCCGTGCACGCCGCCTCCTCATGAGGGGCCTCCTCTGCCTCGCTGCCCCAGCCCTTCCCACCCGGACGCGCCTTGGCTGCCGCAGGATCTCGGCAGTGGGACCACCACGGCGCTGGAAATACAGCCCTAGCGTTCCTCCCACCGGGCCTAGGCGCCAACTCCCCGTGGAGTTGGCGCCAACTCCACCTTCAGTCCCCCCAGCAGCCTACACAAGCGCAACCAGGATGGGGGGGGGCAGCCCGGCCCCCACCAGGGTGGTAGTCTCTCCGCTTCTGCTCACAGGGCCTTGCATCACGCACTCACGCCTGGGGAAGAGAGCCCCACCTGTCGTGCGCACTGCCTGCGAATCAACGCCGAGGGGCAGGACAGCACGTCGGGGGCACCCGCTCACCTGTGCTCCACATAGAGCAGCGGCCGACCGTCTGGAATCGCTCTGCCTTGGCTCTGGCCCAGTGGCCCATTGGCGCTCTCGATCTGCCCCAGGATGCTCTCGATGTCGTCCACGTCGCCTTCGTCTTGAGGACACTGTGCAGAAACACAGGAGCTCAGAGTCCAGCCGTGCCAAAGGAACGCACGGTGCCGCAAGACCCACACACAGCTGTAAAAACCGCCTCTGGCTAGAGCTAGCCCGTTCCCGTCCTCCTCCACACTACCAACCCCCTCAGCCTTTTTCCACAGCACTGCTCTCCAGGTCTAGAACAGTATTTCTGTGGGGGCCTCGTTTTTTGGAATGCCAGCCCTACACAGTGGAAGGCTGCTCCCCGGCATGAGGGACACCGGGCACGTGGGACTGCTTCAACCCTGTTGTTCCTGGCCTGCATTCCCATTAAGTTCTATGTGTGAACTGCTTAAGGACAGTGAGAAATTAAGTGGCACGTAATACGAACAGTGTAACAGATAAATGCCTGCACTGGCCACATGCCTCTCGCTGCTCAGCCCCCAGACCTGCTGCAAATTTTACCAGAGTCTCTCCTGACGCATTCTTCTTATTCTTCCTTTTTTTCTTTTTCTTCCGTGGTTTGTTATTTGAAACAGGCTTTTAGAAACAAAAAGGCATGACACCAGTAAGGCAGACTCAAACCAGAAATACTAATGCAAATAAAGAAGCTACTCTGGAGAAAGACATAAGCAGTACTTCTGAGAACCTGTTCAGGACAGACAGTCTGCTTTAAAGCAAATCTTACACTGCTAGAGGAACTAGCACAGTTGGAAGCATTCCAGGCCTTTGCCTTGTTTTCATGCTGGCGTGCTGGAGAAAAACGGTCGCAGTTTTCAGAGATGGCGCGTCCTTCTCTGCTTTCTTTTTCTTGGAGAACTCACATTTGATTCCAAAGCCGTCTTTTAGGGAGCAATATATGGTCCCTAACCAAACTCCAACACCTCCTTCATTTCCAAGGCACTGAGATAATTAACATGACCCTTAATAATCTAAGAGATCCTTTTCCAACCTAACATCTTTCAGATCTGTTAGACTACAGCAGCTATCATGCTGACTAGGAATGATGGGGACTGTAATTCAGGATATTTGGAAGGTACCAGGTTGGAGAAAACTGATCTAAAGATTTCCTTGGCTGCCCAGAGAGCATGATGCTAATGGGCTGCTCTCAAACAAATTCAATAATAAACAAACAAACAGACCTTGCTTATTTTATTGTTGCTTTGAACGTTCCAGTCACCACTGCCTAAAACAGTCCTTGTGGCTTAATCTTTCTGTTATTGTCAACTGCCCTAGAGGCTGGTTTCCAAGCAGAAGGACAGGCTAACAATACTGTAAATAATCAAATTAGTACTCAATTTTGCCAAAGTTTGAAATGTAGGACTTCTAAACAGCTGGTTTGTTTGGTAACATTTTTCACCACTTTGCAACTTTTATTTTCAGCCTGTGACAAAAGCAGGGCTTGGAGCCTGATTCGCACAACATGCTCAAGGAAACCGCACAAAGACAGCTCCTTGTCTTTCCCAGGGGCGCGTGTGAGCTGCTCTGTTGCACAGTTATTTATGTTCGCATTCAGCCACCCAGAGAGAACTTACCATTTGGTCCAGTTGCTCAGCCTCTTCTCCTTCTTTCTGTCTGTCCCTCTCCAGACTTCCAGGTTCCACCTCTTTGTTCCCTGTGTCATCTTCCTCCTGCAGCCTGGAATCATCTTTCTCCTCTCTGAATGGCAGCTCATCCTCTGGTTCTTCACTGGTTATCTGGAACAATTAAGCAAACAGAATTGACTTCACAATTGTTTACTGAAATAAAAACAGAGGCTGTGCTTGCTTTTCCTAAAAGGTGTGAAATGAATGCAAAGGAATGGATTTGTGAATCTGATCAAGGGGACACCTATCAGTCGCTAACAAACAGCTAATGCTTCATATAGAAGAGGCTGCAGCTTCTGTTCTGAACAGACCATGTTAAATAGATTATGGAAAGCTGGGCTGGGCAAGGTCTCTGCTTGGGATTTTGGAGAGTGACTGCCCTTAGGAGTAGCAGTCAATCTCAGGTTAGATTGACCAATAACTAGTAGACTCAGCATAAGGCAGATTTATAGCTCCAACAACCAGACAGAAGGGACTGACTTCCTTTTTCTCTTTTCTCCCATGGAAATGTAGCCCAGTCCTCCAGCAAAACAACTGGTGCAGACTGGTACAATGATTGGTGCAGTCATCCAACAAGATGCAGCACCCTCTCAGCTGGCTTTAAGAAAGGAGAAGCCATGGTAGCCATGGCAGAAAAAGGGAACTTCCATGAACAGAGCTAGTCTATCTCTGGAACACAGTGGCTTAGATCTGGGAGGGGCTGTTGCTGTTAGGCCCTGCCTCTTCTAAGCTCCCCAGAAGAACATGTGAACATCAGAGGCAGACTTATACAGCGTCATATCCTTGGTCCACCGGGCCTTGCATTGTCAGTGCTTCTTCGTGCAAAGCAGGAGCTCTGCCGCTTCGCAAGGACCCTGCCTGCCAGCCACCACGGGATGCAGCATGCTGAGCGAGAAGGGCCTTTGGGCTGGTCCAGCAGAGTAACTGGTTGGCTGTGATAGCGAGCAGCGCACTGCCACGCACAGGGGTAGCCGCCACTGAACATAAGTTGCGATGGGACAAGTGAGGGTGCCTGCCTGCTCGGGACCTTCCCTAGAAACATCCAGCAGCGGCCACAGGTGGGCTCAGGGCCCTTCGCCAACGCCCGTGCTCGCCCCTGGGCCATGCAGGGGCTCCTCCGCTGAGCTGCCACTCACCAGCTCGAACAGGTTGGCGACGCGCCCGGCCGCCGCCTGCCGCCGCCGCCGGCGGCCTCCTGCCGCCTGCTCCTCCGCCTCCGCCTCGGGCCTCCCCAAGACTGGCGGCGGCGGCGGCTCCTCCTCCGGCAGCGCCTGGCCCCGCGACTCCCCTCGCAGCCGCCTCAAGGCCCGCCGCGACATAACGCAGCTGTAGCAGCCCGAGAAGGAGACCCGGCGGACCGGAAGCCGCGAGGACAACCCGAAAGAAAACAGAGCGCCCTGAGCGCCGTTCTCTCCTTCCGTCTCGCTGACTGGCTTCCGCGCATGCGCACGTGCAGGAGAGCCGCGTGGACGCTCCGCGCAGTGGACCTCGGCGGTCCTTATTTCTCGCGAGCGGCGGGCGCGCGAAGCGCTTTTCCCGCGCGCAGGTCGAAAAGTGGGGCGCGAGCGCAGCGGCCCCCTCAAACCCATGTTCCCCAGCAACCGGTCCACACGGGCCCTGCCTCTCGAGGCTGTGCATTGCCGTCCCCAGCCCATGGCCCAGACGCCGCCTTGAAGCCTGGCGGCCGCCGCCGCACGCCTTCTGCGGCTGAGATCCCAGGCGGCAGCAGGGCTGGGCCGGAAGGGGCGCGCAGGGCGCCGGGCCCAGCCGCGCTCCGTGCCGTGCCGGGCTCCACGCCCAGCCCCCCAGCAGGCGGCTGCCCGGCTCGCCTGCGCGCCCCCGGTGCGCGGGAGCCCTCCGCCGGCCGAGCCATGGTCGCGTTGCTCAGGCAGGGGGAGCTGCCGGACGCTCAGCCGCAATGCGGCTTCCTGTACCCTGAGCCCTTGTTCCGTGGCCTGCACGCCTGAGAAGCCTTTCCAGCCCGCCTTTGCGTGACCTCCTTGCAAGTACTCGCAGAGCGCTATCCCACGCGCCCTTCGTCTGCTGAAGGCTGAACACGCCAGTTTTCCCAGTTTCCCCTCATGGGGCTTGGTCCCAGTTCCCCGGTCATCTTTTGTTGCCCTTCCCTGAACTTCTTCCAGTTTGTCTGCATCTTTCTTGAGGTGTTGCATCCAGAACTGGGCATAGGAGCAAAGATGTTTACCTGGGGGCTAGAACTTGATGCTGGAGCAAAACCTTAAGGTGTAGGCTAAGCACTTGGAGCCAGCACCTCCTCATCTCTTCCTGAATCATTTGGTCTTTCGAGCATGTGTTGCGCCAAGCATGTGACTGGATGCTTCCTGTCCATGTAGCCCAAGACCGTTAGCACTGGGTGCGAAGTGTGGGGATCCGCGGGACAGAGGTGCCCTGCCCAGGCCCTTCCCACCCACTCCGCCAGAGCAAGAGGCAGAAGGACCCATCGTGTACAGCAGGGAAGAGCAGCAGCAAAGCCAGGGGGCTCACCCCCATGAAAGCAGCTCCAGCCCCCCGAGTGACTGTCCTGCCCCACTTCCCTCGGCCGAGTGCTGCTGCGCTCTCCCCTGCTCCGCCGGTCGCAGGGCAGCACCTCCCAGCGTGACCCCATCCCTCCCCCGGGAGACAGAGCAGGGAGACAGAGCAGGACGCCCCAAGCAGGTTTGCAATCAGTTTTATTTACAAGGGTTTACAGTACAGGCTGCATATAAAACATGGGCTGGGGGAGGCCAAGGGCAGGCAGGCCCTGCAAGAGCAGGGTGGGGCCCTCCACTTTCCGGTGGGGGGTGCTGAGAGTTCCTGCAGGAACCGGGAGCTCGGCCAGCAAGGCATGCCGGGCCAGGGGCAGCAGCGTGGCCAGCCGAGGGGAGCGCCCGGCAAGTGGTTTGGCACAAGCGGCGCTGGGGCGAGGAGGAGAAGCAGCAGCAGCAGAGAGCTTGGGCCGCTCCCCAGGCCGGGCTGTGCACCTGCTCGCCAGCACCGCGGAAGCGCTGGCTTCCCTCTGCAGGGGAAGACCAGCCCCGTGAAGGCTCAGTCAGAGTGCCGCTGAGTGGCCCTCCTGGCTGGGTGTCTGCGGCTAGGAAGACACTCTGCTGGCCGGTGCTGCCAGGCCAGCGCGCTTGGAAAATGTCACGATGCACCCAGAGGAGCCCAGTGGCACCAGGATGAAACTACAGGCGTGGGCAGGAAGCTGTGCCCCCCCCCGTTCCCCCAGGCCAGAAGAGCCCAGGCAGCTGGGGGCCTGGCACCGCTTGGCAAGGGGTGGTGGCATTTGGCAGAGGCGAGGCAGCGGGGGAGCAGTGGTGAGGCGCGGCCGGTCACGCCTCCTTGTCAGCAGAACGGCTGTCGCTTTGGCGATGGGCGAGCAAAGCGGCTTTCGCAAAGCCCAGGAACGCTGGCTGTTCCCTGGAGAACACGGGCGACGCCGGATGGGTCCAGGGGAACGAGCCCAGAGCCACAGGGCTAAGTGGCCGAGGAGCCCGGGGTCAGCCCCGGAGTCAGCTGCCCTCCAGGGGTTCTGGGCCACAGCTCCCAACATCCCTATCACTAAGCACGTGGCCGGGACTGCCGGGAGCCGACGAGCCAGCCGCTAACCCTGGGGCAGCAGTTTGATCCTGCGGCTGGCCACAGGTGACCAAACGGCCGGCTGGTGGCAGGGCGGCTACCAATTCTGCCGCCACAGAAGGCGACCCTGCCACACACGGTGGCCGCCATGATGTGGCGCCTGGCCTTGGGTGCATCCAGCACCAACCAAATCCCACTGCCCTCCCCACTGCCTGCCCATCTGCCCCCACGGCCTGGTGCCCACGCCACACAGCAGGCAGACATTGTGTATTCTTTGTTTACATGCTCACAAAATTAGGGATTTCATCATTCATTGTACACATAAGACATGTTCCTGAACAGTCTAAGAGGCAGGGGGCTGGGAGAACCTGCCCCTTAGCCGAGGGAGAGTCAGAAAGCAGACCCGGCCAGTCTGAATGGACTTTAAAACACCTCTCGCTGCCTGGACTGGGCAGATGCTCAGGCATGGAGCGGGAGGGGAGGGGCGAAGCAGGCGGTGGCTCAAGTCTAGTGGCATGCCGGCGCTTGCAAGGGGGGCCTGTCGTCCGGAAGACCGGGAGTGACCCAAACAGGACGCCCCTTTGGGACTCCGCATGCAGAGGGGCTAGCAGCTGGAAGCCTCCCTTGCTGCTTCTCTGGGAACCAGAACCCACAAGGGGGTCAGGGAACTGCTTAGGGCACGGCTGTTGCGGGGCCTCCGTGTTCCAGTTCCAGTGCTGCAACATGGGGGCCTGGACTCGCCCGGGCGCTCCAGGTTATCCTACCGGGCCCTTTGTCTACTTACAATCCAAGGAAGACTCGGGGGGGGGGGGGGGGGGGGGGGGGGGGGGGCGGGGGGGGGGCACCTGGGGGCAGTTCCTTCAGCAGAATTTGCCAGGCATGGGCGTTCCCGTAAGTCAGAGCAGCCGGTCCACCAATATAAATATAGAGAGTCTATCGGTATGTATATATGTACACACACGGGCAGGAGACGCTTGTGGAAGGGTGGGGGAGGGAGTGCCGGGCATCTGAGCAGATGCGAGTAAGCAAGCCAGCCGAGGGGGGCGAGGGCCCCCCCGCAGCCCAGAGTCACGCACAGCTTCCTGCGGCCCAGGGAGCCTCGGCGGCCCCCTCCGCACCGGCCGCTTAACATCGGGAGGCCGAGAAGTAAGGGTCGGGCGCAGGGTGAGCCGAGGCGGACGGGGAGCCGCTCCGGGAGGCGGTGCCCATCTAGCTGGACGGGATGTACAGGGACTGGGTCTTGCGGCTGCGGCACGGCGTCCGGTTCAGGATGTCCATGCTCTTGCGGCTGGAGCTGACGACGTCCGTGACGAAGCCGGAACAGTCGCTGCAAACGTCCTTGAGCACGGAGCCGTGAGCATAGATGTACGGGAACTCCTCTTCCACACTGCGCCAGCTCGTGCCCTGCAGGGAGCTGGGAGGCGAGATGGGCCGGGGAGAGGGGGTCACCCCAAGGCCTTCCTCTGCCCATGAGCGAACCAGCCTGCGACCGGCCCCTCTCTGTCGGGCAGGAGGAACCTCAGTGGCCGCCCTCCCTGGCATCTGTGGAGCCCGGGCCGGCCTGACTGGCAGCAAAGGCTCCCCAGGGCCCCGGAGGCGCCTCCTCAGCAGTGCCAGGAAAGGACCCGCAGCCTCGCGCATGCCACCCTAGGCCCCCCCCCCCCAATCGGGGGACGCAAGGCTGAAGCGACCAATGCCGGGAGCACAGACGTGGTGCGAGACCAGCCGTGTTTCGGACTCAAACACCCCAGGCTTGACAGTCGGGGAAGGTCTGTTACCAGCACCCAGAGAAATTGCCGGGCTATTTTTGGTCCAGGTTTTGCCTTCT
The DNA here is from genome assembly GCF_004798865.1 of Varanus komodoensis. Taxonomy (NCBI): domain Eukaryota; kingdom Metazoa; phylum Chordata; class Lepidosauria; order Squamata; family Varanidae; genus Varanus; species Varanus komodoensis. The sequence goes on along the minus strand of NW_025335550.1, from coordinate 12,026,772 downwards.
TAACCCTCAGAGCCTGCAGAGAGGCAGCTAACTGGCCAGAGGAGCCGGTTTAACCCACCCCACACGCAAAGTCCTCAGCACACAGCCAGGCCTCCCCCGGCATGCAGTTGCTGCCCTCCCTGTGCATGGACCTGGGCCCCGGAGTGCCCCAGAAACGAGCTCCCCGGGCAGAGGCATGAAAAAGGGGGGCACTCACTGGAAAGCCTCCCTCCTGCGCAAGGCGGGTGCCCGGAGGCCAAGCGAGCCCGGCAGGCTCTCGAAGCCCAGAGCATAGACAGGGATGTGGCCCAGTTTCTTGGACGGCATCTTGATCTAGAAGGGCGTGAGAGAGGGAGAGGGTGGCATCAGAGGATGAGGCATGAAGAGCAGGCTCCAGCCCGTGGGAGTCTGTGTGGAAGACCCCGGAAGGAGCAGCCCCCCTGGGATGGGGCAGCTGCCCCCTGAGCAGACAGAGTGGAGCCAAACCAAAGTCTCTTACCTTCAAGCTGCAGGAGCTGCAGACGGACCTAAAAAAGGAAGAAAGCGGATGGGAAGCCACAAACTTTGGACAGGCGTCCCGGCAGCGCCTGCCCGTCCGTTCCTCCAGCCATGGTGCCCGGCCTGGACCCTCCCACCGGGATGAGCTCACCTCTTACAGAAGAGGCAGGTTGGGGGCCAGGAGAACAGGGCGAACTTGGTTCTGCAGCAGCAGCAGATCTGCGGATAGGGAAGAGAGTTGAGCCGGTGGGCCGTGCTGGCCCGGCCCGAGCCCCGCACACCGCCGGCAGCGCCCGGCTCACCTTCCCCTTCTTCAGGCTGCTGTACAGCTCCTTGCTCTGCAGGAACTTCTCCATCTCGGCCTTCACCAGCACCCGGCGCACGTTGACCATCTCCTCCACCGTGAGTGCCAGGCTCTCGACGGGATGGCTGAACTCCTGCTGCAGGACGGAGACGCGGGCTGGCAGGGGGAGGCCTGCCGAGGCAGCGGCCCCCACGAGGGAGGGACCCGGGGGCTTTTGCCTGCCACGCCGCCTGCATGTCCCGCAGGGAGCGCCTTCATGCCGCCCGGCCACCTGCCCCGCCTGCAGCACTGCCGCTCTCCACTCAGCCAGGTGTGGGTCACACCAGTGGCCAGCACAGCCCATCCTCACGGTGGCAGAGCGCAGCCTCAAGCCGCCGTTCAGCCGGATCAGCCACTTACCAGCCACAAATACTTCAGATTGGGATCTGGGGCAGGACCAGGCCCCGCCTCTGACTTTTCATCGACGGAGCTGAGGAGACTGTGCTTGGGGGGGCACGGGCTGCCGCTGCAGGGGGCCTGGTGGTAGCTGGCTGGGACCGAACCTGGAGAAGAACAGAACGAGTCAGCTTTGTTTGGGAGCAGCCGTGACCGTGGGAAAGGCACCTGGGGGACAGCGCCGAGCCCGGCGGGTCTTCCGTGGCTGGGAGGCGGCGCTCCCCGGAAGTTCTGCCTGGGGACACGCACCCTCGAAAGAGGATGGTGCCGTCTCTGCAGAAAGTAAACCGGCCTGGCTGGGCGGAAGGTGTCTGTCGGGACAGTGCTCCCCCCCTTCCAGCACACGTGCCACTAGCTCTACGGCAGAGGAGGACTGGGGGAAGGCGCACTTGCCCGGGCTCTCCACGCTGGTCCATGCAGCGCCGGCGGTACCTGAGCGGGGTCGCGGTTCGGACCCGCTGGGGCCCAAGTGCTCCGGTCCGGGCTGGCCGCTGCCGCTCTCGCTCTGAAACTGGGCCAGGTCTTGCTCCGAGAAGGAGCGGTCGCGCTTCAGGGGCATCGGCGGGCCCGGCACAGCCTCGGAGACGGGGGAGTCTTCCTCCTGCAGAGTGGGAGGGAACTGACTTAGGTGCGGGGGCGGCTTCCAAGCGGGGGCGCAGCGTACGCCTTGAAGCTTGCCGCTGACTCCGACGGGAAGACCGGGTCCCGATCCTTCCCGGAGCCTCCAGGGCCCCAGCAAAGGGCAGCGCCGAGCCCGCACCTCCGAGGCAAACATCTCCTCCATCTCCGCCAGCGTGGGCGCTTTCAACAGGACCCGCTGGCGTTGGCGCTGGGGCGGGGCGCTGGGCTCCATGCCCGAGAGGTTGATGCAAGAGGTCGACTTCATGCTGCTGGAGCAGGCGTCCAGGATGCAGGGCAAGGAGCCAAATCCTGGAAGGGAGAGGGCCTGTCAGACGGGGAGGGCATGCTGTGGGGGCAAGGAGCAAGCGAGCAAGTTCTGCGGGAACCTCTGGTGCGGCTCCTCATCTCCGAGCCTTCAGGCTGGCCTCACACGGCACACGGCAACCCCGCGTTTTGCGCAGGACACTCTTTCCCCTCCGGGAGTGTGCTGAGCCAGTCAGAGCCGCCACTCTCAAAGGCCTGGGTCCCAGCCAGAGGGTCCCCTGGAGGCCCTGCGGCTTCAGAGCTCCTCGAGACGGCCAATGACCACAAGCCAGAGCCAGGCACGGGTTGGAGTGTGACTCGAGGCCCGTCCTAGTCCCCACTCCGCTCGCTGGGTGACCCCGGCCAGTCGCTGCCTCTCAGTCTGACCTACCTCACAGCGCTGTCGTGAGCACAAAATGGAGAAGAGGAGGAGGGGGCTCATGCACAGCAGCTCAGGCTCCTTGGAGGAGAGGCCGAGCAATCCATTCTCACCCTTCTGGTTCTGGAAGCGCAGCTGGACGGGCCGAAGCGTCCGCTCCTGCTTGATCTCCTCCAAGATTTTCTCGTGCAGCGTCCTCTGCTTCTGAGGCTCGGGGCGCAACCGCCGCTCTGAAGCCTGCGGTGGGGGACAAGGCCAGAAGAGCTGTGCCCACTTCCCACGCACCCACAGACCCCTGAGGCCAAAGCTCCCTCGAGAGGTGGGAGGGAGCTCACCGGTTCATCTACCCCTGCAGACACGGGGCCCACTAATCGACCCACCGTTTGCTCTGCCATGTGCCGGTCGCATGTTTCATATTTAACCCCGAACCAAAGGAAGCCACGGCCCTGCGTGTATGAGAGCTGAGCAGTGCTGGCAAGGGCAAGATGGTCATTCAGGAGGTCAGCACGAGTTGGGGACAAATTGATGGATCGTAACAGCAAAACGACCAATCAGGCACTGCTATGCGACGCCCACATGTGGACACTTTCAATCGTGGGTTAAACAACCCACAGTTAACCCAAACCTAATTGTAGGTTAACTGCGGGCTGTTTAACTCATGCTTCACCTATAGCATCAGAGTCATGTGGCAACTCCTAATCAATGTGATTGTAGTTTGAATATCCAAAATGGCTGCAGAAGGTACTCAGGACATACCATGGGAAATCATGGGTTAATTAACCCACAGTTTGCCAGCATTCTGTGCAAAGCGGATCACTGACTGGCGGGGCTTCAGGAAGGATAATCTGCTGCCGAGGACCAAACCCAGGGCCACGCATGTGGAAAACAAGGGCAGTGCCACTGAACTCCATTCCCAACCAATGGCCATGCTGGTTGGAGCCCATGGGATTTGTAGCGCAAGATATCTGACAGGAACTACCCAGCTGGACTCTGTAGTTAATTAGGGAGCCACGGACTAGAGAGGCCACACTTGCTGGCCCCATAAAGCAAGGCAGGTGGGGCAGCCGAGACCGTCCATGCGGCGGGAGAAGCCGTGGCTGGAAGGGAGAGCGTGTGCTGTGCGCAGACAGGCCCCGTTTCTGGCCTGGCGTGTCCAGCTAGCAGGATCTCGAAGACGGAGCAGGGCATGGCCGCAGTGGCCACCGCAGCCAGCGGGCGCACTGCCGCCCCACCGCTAGCCCAGTGACCGGCAGGAGGCAGCCCGTGCGCTCATGCCGTGAACCCCTTAAAGCAGCCCGCCAGGGCTTACGGGAAGCGGACGCAGCTCGCCCGGCTTGGCTCACCTGCCTCAGGGGCGGACGGGACCTGATGAAATCCAGTATGAGCTCGTGGGCGTCCTTCTTCACCCGCGGAGGAATGTCACCGTCCACCTGGCGGAGGTGCCGCAGGAAGGAAGAATTAGCAGCGTCTCTCCCTCCCCACGTGCCGCCTGACGGTGGCCCATTTCCTGCTCTCGCAAGGCCCCTGTCCCTATTTTTAGCTTTTTGTGTTTTGCCTTCGGGAGTTCCTGAAAGGTTTGCCACGGTGAGATGCCCTTCGGATTTCAGGTGGGCCTCGGAGGCAGATCTCGGACCGGGGCAGGGTGTGCGTCCTGCTGCTGGCGTGTATACGTGTCGGTGCACACATGTGAATATCACGGCAACATGCAGCCAGCCATGCTCCTGAGCACCCTCAGCAGTTGCCGGGCATATTTTGACCTCTTCATGAAAAGTGTGCCAGGAGGAAGCACATTTTTCCAAAGTATCTTCAACAGGGAAGAGGGACGCGCGATTTTGGCTGCTGTTTTCAGGGAGAAGCGGGAACTGGAGGATAAATTAGTTCTCCCCTGATACGTTGGACTACAGCTCCCATTACTCCCAGCCCACATGAAGAGGGGAGTTGTAGTCTAACACGCCAGGAAAGCAGCAGCTCAGGGAAGTCCAGAACACGGAATAAAGGCGGAAGCAGGGCTCGGGAAGTGGCTGTTGGTGAGATCGGGGTTATGAACACGTCCCGGTTTTCCTCCACAAAACTCTGGAAGAGGGACGGTGACTTTGGCTGCTCGGCACAGCAGGAAAAGGAGGAAGAGGAGGGAGGGCGCGTCGACCGCTGCTGCCCATGACCCCGTTGCTCACCATGACCTTGCGGAGCTTGTAGTTGCGGGCCCGGATGTCCTGCATCAGCATCTCGAAGGGGGTCAGCTGGAACTCGGTGGGCAGGGGGTTGAACTGCTTCTCCTGGACCTTCTTGAGCTTGACCCCGTTCCGGAGCTCCCGCATCAGTTGGACCCAAAGCCGAGCCTGCGAGGCACACGCGGCATTGCAGCTGGGGCAGGCGGCGTCCACAGCCCGCCCTCAGGCTTGCTCCGGGAAGGACACGGGGCCGTCCACGTCTTTGCCCAGCCTGACTTCACTCTGGCCCCCCTCAGCCTGCAGGCCAGACGCGCCCTCCGCGCTCACAGCCCGTCCCACAAGCGTCCTCCATAAGACCCTGCCCCTTGTCCCCGGGACTGCTCCCCCCGCAAAGGTCTGCTGGTTTTGTGCAAGCTTCTTCCACTCGAAAAGTCAAAATGCCTCTCTGCAGGCCGGGTCCCTGGCATTTTGTGGGACTGCACTGATTGTGGCTGGCAGTGATTTCGTGGGTGAGGGCCATCTTTCTGTTTTCCTACTGAATTATGGATTTCTATATTGTGTGCGAGGAGCTTTAAGGCTGATCTTTGTGGTGGAAACTAATGTATACACTTAAATAATACATACTAACTTAAGCAATGCTCAAAAAGCAGTAATTCAATTAAGGATCCTAAATAAACAGGCAGCAGCGTAATCGTAACAAGAATTAACCGCCGCAACAGCGTGGAGCTGGTGGCTTCCCCTGCCGGCACCGGTCGGCCGTCCGTGGCTGGAGCGCTGGTCCCAAGGGCTGCTCCAGGGCGGGCTTTGGCCCTGGGTGCAAAGAGGCCCAGCCCTGCAGGAAGCAGCCGAGGGCTGCTGGGCCAGGGATGGCCTGGGCGGCCCGGTCCAGCAGGAGCCGGCCCATGGCTGGGAGGCCCGCCCCCTCTTCCCCAGCGCCACCCGCCCCCACTGCTCAGTACCCAGTCGGTGTTCCTCAAGTTGTCCAGCTCCGCCGCGGATCGGCCCCTCAGCTCCTCGTCCTCGTCCTTCAGCCTCGTCAGCATCTGCACGACAGGCCGAGAGGACCGGTTAGGTCTTGCCACTGCGGGCCACCCGGCGCTGTGCCCCGAGCGAGCCGGGATTGGTGCGGTGGCAGGCCTGGCGCTCTCAGGGGCCCTGCTGGGATGGGGCCTCGCGGGCTACCTGAAGCACTCCCCCCCACCCTTGAGCACCGGTGCGCCCCTGGCCCCACCCCAGCGCACACCCCGCACCCACCCCGTGGTGCGCTTTGTCAAGGCCACAAAGCTCCGCGGAGCAGCTCCGCGCCAGGCTGCGGTCGCCGAGGCACTTGCGGGCATTGACGAACGCAGGGGCAGGCGGACACCTGACCCCGTTAAGCCACCCTCCCTCTCACGCGTTCGTAATCACTCTGCAAGGAGGGGCAGCCCCCCTCCTCGCTCTCCCCGCCTTTCCCCTCAGGCCCGGCTCTGGCGAGCCGCTTTTCCCGAACCAACAAACCAACAGCATGGAGATGGGTGGTGGGGCCAAGCTCCCTGCGGCGCTGCGGAAGCACCAGGAGCCGAACAAGCCCTCCCAGCCAGCATGGCCCAGTGACCACCAGCCCTGCCCAGGGGCTGCAGAGCAGGGAGGGAATTGGGGGCTGGGGGACGGAAAAGCAAGGGACAAGAGAAAGGCCGTGGCGCTCGTCCTCGCCTCTCCTCGACAGGGACGGACGGACGGTGCCAGCTGGGGTAGCTGGAGCGGTAATCCAGTGCCCCTGGGGGAGGGCAGCAGGCTGGGGAAGGCGGCAGGTCCCGTCCCGCAGGCCGAACAGTCCTCCGCGTTGGCACTGCAGTCTGGAACCTCCAGGTTCCGGAGAGGAGCCAGAAGCGCCCGCACCGCCCAGGATGGGCTTTCCAAGAGACACCAGTGGCCCTCCCTGGATAAACACTGGGCTGGAGAGCGCCCAGTGAGTGCCACGCGCTCGGCTCGCCACGGCGGGCTCCTGCCCAGCGAGGAGTGGCAGGCCAGGGGACGGGCGGCGATCCCGTGCCTCCGCTCTGCCTCCTTCCCGAGAGAGGGCCTCTGCTGCGGAGAGGAAGGACAGGCAGCGCCACGAGGGCTGGCCTGTGCCCCATTTCTTCTCCCCGTGTGTGACCCCGGGGGACCCCGGTGCTTGCCCCGCCCACGTCTGGCACCCACCTCCTTGGTGTCGCAGATCTTGGCCAGGAAGGCCTTCAGCTCCACCGTCTCCAGGAAGAGGGCCCTGCACACCGCCTGGTAGTGGGCCTGGGCCTCCTGGGGCTGGGTGAGGCGGGCGGCGCAGAGCCGCATGGCCTGGCTGAAGGTGCGCACGGCCCGCAGGGTCCCTTCCGCCAGCGCCTCCTCCTCCTCGTCCTGGCCGCCGTAGCCCTCGTCCCCCGTGCCGCAGCCGCTGTCCTCACAGTCGCTGTTGGCCATCAGGTCAATGAGGCGCTCCAGCTCCGGGCTGAGCTCCCGCTCCTCGTTCTCGCCCAGGCCCCAGTCCAGCGCCCGGTAGATCGCGAAGCCCAGTGATTGCACCATCTGCGAGTGGGCAAGCGAGCGAGCAGCCGTGAGCTCCGGGTGCCGAGGATAACCGGGCGCTCTCGGACGGAGGGTGGGGGCCAGAGGGACCTCTTTCAGCAGGGAGCAGGCCAAGGCTACGCCCCCCCCCCCCAGCAAGGCCTGTTATCTAAGACGGGGTGAGGAGCCTCACAGCGTGTCCGGCTGGGGCTCAAGTCTGGCCATCAGGCCCAGAGGACAGGTCTCTGTGCAAAGTGAGCACAGCCTGGTTCCTACTAAAAACAGCATTTGGAAACGAACGCCAGGATCTCTTTGAATTTCACGGGAGGGAGAAACGGCCGACAAGCTCATCCCATCAAAGGTGGCCAGTTCTCCAGCTGCAGTGAATTCTCAGGCCTCCGTTCCTCACATCTCTCGCAGGAGGCGGCTCCCCCTGACAGGGCACGTGTCTCAGCAGCTGGGGAAGGACTGCAAATTGCCTGTGGCCGGAGGACAGAAACCTTCCGCCGGCATCAGTGGGCGTTCAGGCTCAGAAACAGCCCTGGCCCCCTGGAGAAGAGGTTTGGGCCAGAGCCCTCCGTGCCGCAGCCCCTCCGTCATTTTGGCTGACTCTTCAATTTTGAAATGAAAATCCTTTCCATTCACTGAACAGCAACAGAAAGGTGAGCAAAAGCAATAGAAGGCGGCTGCCCCCCCCCACCTGCTGCCCAGCCGGGAACACTGTGGGTCCATTATTTATCCAGAAGCCAAGGGGAACCTGAGCTGCCCCCGGGAGCCGGCAGGCGCCGACGGCCAAGAGACGCTGGGCACCTGGAGCAGGAGGGCTGGTGGCCTGTTCTGCCCATGGGAAAGTGAGGGGGGAAGCGAGGCCCAGTCGTCCGCCAACCTGGGTGGGGGCAGAGGAGAGCGGGGGAGGGATGCTCCAGGTGCAAATCAAGGGACTTGCACTTTGCCCTCCAGAGGATCTGGAAGCAGCCACGGTGCAGGGGGGCCTCGCGTGCTTCCTGGCAGGAGGGAGACATGCCAGCGCCTTTGAACACGCACTTTGGAAGGTGGCTCCGACCTCTGAGGACGCAGTGAAGGGACCTGCTATTTCCCACAAGGCACCGGCAACGTACCTGCGCTTCTGCCGAGGGCGTCAAGGTCAGCGGGAGCTCTGCAAGAGAGAATGACAGCGTTACGATGCCCATCTCCCGGCCACGGCTCAGAGATGGTTCGCACGTTATCTGGTTCCCCCGAGTGCCAGCCAAAGGGAGCCCTCCAAAGCATCCGGCACTGTTCCCGCCTCACCCCACTTGCAGATGCCGCCAGAGGCTGGACCGACCGCAGAGCCTCTCCTGCGCTACCCCCAGGGAAGCTCTCCTGGACATGTGCTTCTTCCCCTCCCGGGGGAGTCGCTCCTCCATCTCCTGCCTTTGACTCAGTCAATAAGCCACTAAGTGGTTGCCCTTCCGGAGGGGCGGCCCTGTGCAGGCGAGAGCTCCGGGAGGGCCAGCGAGGCCTTCCTGCTTAAGGTCGGGGGGCCTCGCTCTGAGAGGGGCCTGCGCCGAGAATCAGGACAGCCTGAGGGCTGCCGGACCCCTAAGGACCGGCTGCCTGCAGCAACCATCTTGGGGGGGGACTTTATGCAAAGTGGCTGATGGAGTTTGCAGAGGCCGCGGGCTGCAGAACCCCCTGCCCCAGAGTGAGCTTGGGGGAGGAACAGAAACGAGACTTCGGCGAGGAAGGCGACTGCGAGGCTGCCCTCAGTCTGAGACCGTGTGGCACTGTGTCACAGCAGTGCCGTGTCTGCTGCATCGTCTCCCAGTTTGTCCCAGTGCCAATCCATGGAGCCAGTTCTTAGGCTGGGAAGCTCCAGATTTGGGTCCGGGATGTTTGAAGGACCGTCTCCCTCCGCATGGCCAGGAAAGGGCCTCGCGCATGCGCGAGGCAGACAATGATGCAGGACCAGGCCTTTCGAGTAGCAGCACCCAGGTTATGGCATCCTCTCGCCAGGACCTTTGGCTCTCCCTGCACCTTAGTGAGGATGCTATTTTATGACTGTTTCTGTTTTAGGTTGCTTGGGCATGTGCATACAGGTCTTGCTCGCTCCGTGCTGTCCCTAACAGACGGCACACTGTTGCAGGGAACTCTGTGACAAAATGCAAGGATGAGAGCAGATGATTTAACATCAGCAGAAACTGCATTAAGACGCGCGTAAGAGGAGCCGCCTTTCTCGGGAGATCATTTCCCAGGCTGCGATCAATGCAGCTTAAGGGCTTGGCATGAAGAGGCAGGGCCATTAGGCAAATGGAGTGGGTCTCCAGGGGTCTGCCCCATCCAGAAGCCCCAAGAGTGGTTAGAGGCCGAAGGGGCCGCTGCAGCCTCATCTGGGGACGCAGCGACCCTGAGCCATCCCGGCGAAACCGAAGATCTGCTTGGCCCCGCAGCGGAGCAATGCCAGACACCACAACAAAGGAGGCGCAGCCCTAATTCCCAGCCTTGCAAACCTGGCACTGCGCCTGTGGGCGGAGAGGCCGGGCCTCCTCGGTTCCCGGCACCTCCCGGGCCTCCTGCCCAGCACGCGCTGACTGCCGGCCCTGTCACCAGGCAGCCCCAGAAGGGGAACTGTGGATGCCAAGCCGGAGGTATTTCTCTTGGCATTTGGAGTAGGTTGCCACAGGGAGAAGAGCAGCCCGGCATCCCACCATCTGCAGGGCATCTCCCAGCAGCCCAGCTGGGGCTGAAGCCCAAGCAGCTGGACGGCACCAGACCAGGAACAGCCGGGCGGAGCTGCACAGGCCTTCTTCAGTGCTAACCCATAATGGGAGGAGGCTGGAGCACAGCTCCAGAGATGAAGCCCCTTCACTGGAGCTTGATTTGTGCCACCATCAGCCCAAGACTCCCATTCCAATATAGTTCAGCAGCCAAGAGTACCTCTGAGCATGTGGCCAATGTTTTTCCTTCACTGCCAAAAAACCAGAACCCACACCAGTCAGGAAGAAGAAACCGGAGTTTCAGGAAAGTGACTCAGCTGAGCTCCCGGCCCTCTTCCAGGAAATCAAGCATCGCATTTCCCTTCCTTTCTGTGAGGCCCAGCAGAGGTGTCTGTGCTATAGGTCACCCCTGGCATGGCCCACTCTCAAAACATTTCCAAAGCATGCAGAATTCAAGAGTGCAGATTCCAGCAGGCAGCAAACCACCCAACAAAAAGGTGGTGGGCCCCGTATGGCTGCCTGGAGTGGGGAACCTTGCCTGCAACTCGGGAATACGCCTGCATTACAACGGAGGGGCTGGCAGAGGTGGAAAGCACCTCAAGACGGCGCCCCAAAACAAAATGAGGGACCAAGGAAAGCACAACCCGCCTGTACCTGGACGGAATTTAAAATCTGTAACCAGACTTTAAAATGTGAGGGGTTTCGCCATAAAAAGACCGCTTCAGGAGCCCTTTGTCTCGCTTGGGAAAACTGTGCCATGGGCATCGCATCCCCTACATGTCTCTTCAGATGTCAAGAGCATGCTCAGGAGACGCCGTGGATGCTGGAAAAGATCGTGCGAGGAAGAGCAGAACCCCTCCCTGCAGTGGGAAAGAGGCCTCGCTCCATCGCTGCCCCCCTTCCTTCAGGGACCACTGAACAGATGCTGCTCTTGGCCTCCTCCCCAAGCCGCGGAGGCTGCGTGCGGGCAGGTTAGCTCTTGGGCCAGAGTGACGCTCAGCGTGCCCGCACTTCAGCAAGAGGTGAACAAGCAGCCAGTCTTTTGCACCCGGTGGGAGCCTGCGTTCTGGAACCGGGCAGACCAGTTTTTAAATGCACTCTTTGCAGTGCGTCTAAGTAAATATTATCAGAACAAGCCGCAGAGCAATCCTTGCCTGCAAAGATTCCACCCACCCCACCAGCCACATCCCGCACAAGACAAATCTGCTACTGGAGAACAGTCTCCACCTAAGTCCCGGCTGTGTCTCCACGAGGAGCACTTTGCAGCCGCCGACCCCGACAATCCGGCTTGCTCTTGGCCCTTTGCACCCCCCCCCCATTTGTCAGGCTTTGCACACATGGTGGGTGGTTCAGCCATTGGGCAGAAGGCCACAGCCTCCCTGGCGCATTTCCGTCTCCACACCCTTCTTGTGGGATCCCTGGGAGAGCCTGGGGCTTTGGAAAGAAGGAGCGGGGCTCCCAGGCCAGGGAGCAGTCAGGCTGTCGCCCTGGAGGGGAAGACGCGCTGCAGGGCCACGCACAGGATCACGTGGAAAAGCAGTCGGGGCAATCTCTTTTCCCCTTCCCAGTGCCTATCTTGGGATTGGCGTGGGCACGCTCAGGGCGCGCTGGCTACCCTGCAGTCACAACCCGGCAAGGTGCGCAGTGGGGAGGTGGCTCCTGAGCCCCACAACAAGCCGTAGGGCACAGATGGCTCTGAAGCCGCCTGCGCGGCACACCTTCAGGTGCACGGCAAGTTGTGCGCAGTCGGGGTAACTGGGCAGCTGGCGCAGCGTGCAGCAGCCTGCGCGGGAAAGGCTGCTGCTCTGAGCTGGCTTCTCCGGTGGTCACGCGAGCCTAAACAAGGCCTGCGTGGCTCGTGGTAATGACAACAGAAAGTGTTCGTAGATGTTGGTAGACTGGCAGCGAACCCCGTTCATAAAGGGCAAGGAAGACCAGGAGTCACTGGAGCAGAGGAAGAAGCAATGAACCTCTGGGATAAGAGGCTTCCCGGAGCTTCCCCTGGGCTCCCGCACGTAAAAAGGTGAAGGGCAGTTTTATGCGGTCCTGCCTGGCCCTTCAAGCTGAGGAACCCAGAAAGGCGGGTGGGGTGCCAGTCCAGTAGTACATCGAGCCTTCCTCAACTGGGTGTACTCCAGATGGTTTGTGCTACAACTCCCATCAGCCACAACCAGCTTGGCCACAGCTGGAGGGCAGCAGGCCGGGAGGGGATGCGCAATAAACTCCTCCTGGTCAGTACTCTTAAAACAAACCTGGCATGGCCCTGCTATATCTGCCCGTATGAACCTTCTGGGTGCCGAGGTTGGCTGCGGGGACTTTGTTCTGTGGGTCATTGTTTGGCAAGGCCAGGCCAGTTGGCATCCACATCCCCCTCGCCTGAGATTTCTTAGATGCCACTCTCCAACAAGGCTGAAGTTGCCTTGCAACAAATTTTTAAATGCTGGAAGCACCGGTTTGCTCCATGACCTCCATCCCCCAAAACGGCATCAGTGGCATTTCACGAAGAACCGGACGGAACGAAGGCCACGGCAGCGTGGTGGGGGCAGAGGGGCGTGCTACGTCCCCCCCCCAGCTGTGATGTCCCCCAGGTGACCCTGGGCCAGCCGAGCCCATGTCCCCAGGGGAAAGAGAGTCAAGCACTGCCTCCTGATCACCTTGGAGAAAGGGCAGGACAGGACTGTAACATGCCAGTAAAAGTTGCAGCGAGAGCTTTTCTGGCAGCATGATTCAGCAGAGGCACGGAAGGGCCCGGCGTGACAGCAGGGGCTCCCGCTTGGACAGCCGTGTAGGCTGCGAATTAAATTTATTTGACCAGGCAGGAGCTGAGATGGCCAAAATGCACACAAAAGCAAGCACTCGGGCCTGAATTTGGTCTGCTCTTGAGCTTCTTAAACCATTACAGGCACAGTGGAGAAAGCAGGAGGCAAAGGTTTGCAGAGAAAGGACTACCTAATCCAGCTCGCTTTTATCTCCAAACAGAAGCCTTGGGTGTGAGCGCAAAGCCAGCACTGTGCGCATCAGCCTGGCGAGAGCCACCAAGGCCTCGGCTCACTGGAACCAGGCGGAGCGCAAACATCCCCTCAGCAGAGAGGAGAGCTTGCAGGAAACCCGAATGAGACACTCCTTGCATGCTTGTAATTTTCCTGAATGATTTGGGTTCCAAATCCTGGAGTGTTAAAGGAAGGCAAGGCAGCCCTTCATCCGGGTTACTTTTGGCCCACAGAAACCATCTGCTGCACTGCTTTAAATGGTGGGGCAGCCTCTGAAGGCGCTCTGGGAATTCCAGGCAAACCAAAACACTGCTGCAAGGAGCCAGTCCTCAGGCTCAGGGCACCTGTGCTTTGCCGACTGCAGCAGCTCGCAGGCCGTTTACCCCCGAGCTGCCGGTCTTTGTGGGTCAGCCTGTCCCCAGGAGCCCCCCAACACCTGAAGCTGGTGGGCTGTTCCGGGGGAAACGCTCCAAAGGGAGGCTTACAAGCACATCATCTCAGTACCTTTCTTTGAAAGAAAACCTCCAGACTCTTTAATCTTCCGTGAATCGGCCTTATGCTGCTAGGCCTTTGTTTCAATCCTGCTACCTGCTTTTCCGCTGCCCTTTTTATGGCAGGCGTTCAAGGTTCTTGTGCTCCTGATTGAAATTTGTTTAACGCTTTACAAGCCACCCTGGGCACCTGCTCTTCAATTCACGGGCAGTTCTTCTGATCTCCCCTCAGCCTTGCGATGAGGCCAGTTCAAATTAAAGGGGCACCTCACTTGCATTCCAAAGCAGCCACGGGGGGGGGGGGAGTTGCCTCATCCCTCCTGTTACCCCCCCCCCCCGCTCCAGAGGGAGAACGAGCGAAGGCAGCCAAGTTGCAATGCCTTGGAGAGTGCACAGAGTTGTGGAGGCAACCCGCACGAGTGCCACGTGGGGCTGCTGGTGTGCATGGGCCGAGGCCAGCGAGGCATCCATCCAGTCGCACCAGATCCGTGCAGGAAATCCATCTCCTTACATACATCACAGGCATTCCGAAGAGGCGAGGCCTGCCCTTGCAAGACAGGGTGGCCACTGTGTTTATTCAACACAAGAGAGAGAATCCAGTGCTCATTAGGACCCAGAGGCTCCACCCAGCTCACTGGGGCAGGGAAGACTTTGGACTCGGGTGAGAGAGAACCCGCGCGGCAGGTGGAGAGAAGGAAGGTCTGGAGAACATGAAGCCTCCCAAGTCCGGCAGAGTCCCTCGGGACACGATTCTGCCTGCCATGTGTGAATGGCCTCCCAAGACTCAGGCCAGAAGCAGGGCTACCTGCCTCCCCCCCCCAGGAGCCGCAAAACCCGCACAAACATGTCATCTTCCATTCTGCAATCACTGCACCTGCGAGTGGAGACCCCTTGCCTGGTGCCTAGAGGAGGAGAACCCCCTAAATTAGACCAGAAATGCTTCGGGTGGCTTAGTCTCAGCAATCTGTACTTCCCAAACTTGCTTTAGGAAAAATTATGAGCAGGTTCTACAGGAAGGACAAGAAACAGGGACTGAAAACACCAATTCCGGCCACAGGGTATGTCCTCGAATGCCGTCAGACCTGGTCTGTGCCCTCTCCATTTCCTTCAACTCCTTGGGGGCAAAGCCGTTCCATTATTCACCATTTGCACGGAGTCTGCAGCCTTCCCAGAGCAGGCACTCGGGGGTTTTGCCCCAGCCGCAACTGCTGTTGCCTTATTGTAACATTTGGAGTGCCCCCGAGTCACTCAACGTTTTGTCCCAAATAATCAGAATTCCCCGAGGAAAAAACAAGCCCTCGAAAGAGAGGAGGAGGAGCTGCCAGTTCGCAGCGCCTGGCGCCGCGGAAGCAAGCGAAGCCCACCCCGCGACACTCTCCGGCTTCAGGCGCCCATCGCCAGCTCGGAAGAGCGGGGCACCCCGAACTCTTCTCCACCCCAGAACGCTGCCGCCTTTCCCTTTACGAGGAAAGCCCACCAATCCCCCTGCGGGACCCGTGGAGACAGTGCACACGAGAGGACAACCCGCTCGCGTCCTGCGCCGAGCCTCGTTCTGGCGGGAGGGAGGCAGGAGCGGGCCGGGCCCCGGCGCGCCCGCTTCTGCCCCGCGAGGACGAGGACGAGGACGAGCCCGCCCGCCCGCCCGCGCCCCCGGCGCCCGCTCGGACGGGGCGAGGGCCCCCCGGCGCGCCCCGCCCGCCACTCACCGGCCACGCCGAGCTCCCCGCGGGCCGAGACGGCGCCGTCCTTGTGCAGGCGCAGGTCGGCGGGGTCGCGGATGCGCCCGGCCGGGCCCCAGCGCGGCGCCGGCGGGCCGCCCTCGGCGGCGAGCCCGCGGCAGCACTGGAAGCACACGGCCCACGCCTGCTCCTCGTTGACGGGCTGCTCGTAGGCCTTCAGCACCTCCTCCAGGGACAGCTCCTCCGGCGGCCGCTCCTCGCGCCCGCCGCCGCCCGCTGCCCCGGCTCGGGCCATGGCCGCCGCCCCATCATCGGCTCCCGCGGCGCCGCGGCGCGCCGGCGGCCATCGCAGCGCCGCGGCCGGCC
>NW_025335550.1:11976455-12011237 GCF_004798865.1 Varanus komodoensis | reverse complement strand
GCGGGGGAGGGCCGGGCCGGGCCGAGCCGGGCTGGCCGCCGCCGCCGCGCCGCTTCGTCATCCGCGCCCGGCGCAGCCTATGCGGAGCGGCCGGGAGGCGGGGACGCGGCGGAGCGGTGCGCAGCCCTTGGCCCGCGGTCCGGCGGCCCGCCCCCTTTGCGGCGCCCGCGCTGGGGGCAGGCCGGGCGGAGGCTTCCCAACGGGGCGCTCTGGGGGCTGCCTTCCGCCCCTCTGGGCAGGCAGGAAAAGTCCCCGCTGGCATCTCCCCGCACCCACCGCAAGGACGCGGCCCGGGAAAGCCTGGCGGGGGGGCCCTGCCCCTTGAGCCGCGAGGGGCTCGGCACCCGGTGGCGGCCCTGCCCTGCCCAGGCGAGGCCTCCCTCCACCAGCAGAGGGGGCCAGCGGGAAGGGGCGTCCCGGTGAGGAGGGGGGAGAAGAGCCGCACCACCCAGCCCAGCCGGGCGAGAAAAACTGGCCGGTCCCCCCCCAGCTCAGGCGCGGCACCCGAGTGGAACTCCAGTGGCAGCGCTTCGGTCCACAAAAGCACGCGAGGCTTTTGGGCGCCTAGGGAGCAATTTGGGAAGTGACGATACATGCAAGGAGTTCTGTTGTGGATCCACAGATGCACACAGACTTCTGTATTCCAAAGAGAAGGCTTATGTGCGTGCAGGGACCTGAAGGGTCTCTCTCACCCAGAGAGCTGATTTGGCTGCCCGACAACGCTTTCCCTAGCCGCACAATTTACCTTCTCTCAGAGGAAAAGATTCACTTAATTGAGAGATCTCAGACATTTCTGCAAGCAGCTGGATTTCAACACCAGGGCCTGGTTCTGAAACACAGAAGAGAGTCTACTTAAAAAGGCTACTGCACAGCTATAAAAATATGCACACACATCCTAGAAACAGGCTGTTATGCATCTATTGATAATGGAAAGATACTTCACCTTCAGAAAACTTGCAAAATTTATTTTGTTGTTTTTTTTAATATTTGAGCCAGCTCTAGAGTCATAGATCCTGCCTTCTTTCCTTTAGAAAAGGGCTCCTTGGCACTGAACTTCCAACATCAAGGCTCAGGTCTGAAAATACGGAAGATGGAGCAGAAAGTGTGCGTGGCGGATCCACACCAAAAGCGTGGCGATTCTGAATGAGCAGATGGAACGCGTGGCTCCAACGCGCGGCATTGCCAGCTTCGGGGGCACTGAAATGAACTCGTGTGGACCCAGCAGCTGCATCTGGGCCGGGGCAAGGACCCCACTCCCCACGCACACCGCCAGCTGCAGGGCCTGTGGCAGGGCCGCCTTCAGCGGGCTTCCTCCCTCAGCGAGAGGCCCTCTGTGGCCACCCGGCCACCCTTGCGCCTGCCTCCTCCTCCCCCAGGCTGGCCCTTGCTCGCCTGAGCACCTGCCTTCCCCGCCGGTCTCCGTGGCGGGGGGGGGGCAGAGAGCAAGCAGGCCGCAATGGGGATGGGGGAGCCAGTCCAGGGGCTCCTGGCTTGGCCCTCCACCTCTCCAGGAAGGCTTACCCCTGATGCTGACCCTGCCCAGTTCAGCGGCTCGGACCTGGGCCAGGTGTGTGAGAGTGAGAGAGAACGCCCATTGGTCAGATGCTCCATTTGCTGTGTGTTCAGGCTGGTCTACTGCAACAACGGCCTGCTGTGCCCATGGAATGCGATCGCATGACACCGAGGTGCCGAAAGGAGCAGTGGCAAACAGTGCTGTGTGCACACAATCCTATACGCAAACATCCCTGCCCTTTTGCAGCTTTGAGGAGGTATTCCTTTTTTTTTAAAGCTCAAGAGCACAAGTGCTCATGTCGCCTTTTCAAAGAAGAACAGGGCAGCCTTTTCCAACTTGGTGTCCCCCAGACGTTTCCGCTCCCATCAGGACCAATCTTACGTGCGAGGCAAATATTAAAAATCCAACATACTATTGAAAGGGTGTTCTAATTAGCCTCTCCTAGCAAGATTTCAGATGGTTAAAATGCTGCCTAACTTAAAAGACAGCATGAAAACACTCAACAGATAAGAAATACGAAGGTGAACTTGGAAGTCTCGCACAGCAACAGTTTTCTGTCCAGAGGCAACTAGCGGATCACCCAGGTCTGGCTGGAAGCACAGGCCTGCCTTGAAAAGAGAATATCCCAAGGCAGAGAAGACCTGGTGTCACACGGAGCAGCACAAACCCTCATCTTGCGCTCACATACCTAAAAATGGTTCCGTTAAAACTGTCACACAAAGACACTCCGATCCAACTCGTCTCTGCCGCGCTTGCCGCTTGTGCGCCTTATCACAAGGGAGCCAGCGACTTCCAGGTGGGGCAGGGAGGGGTCACGCATGGGCCAACCACACTCAGCTGGTCCCCACCGTGTTTAAAGGGCCAAGCAGCCCCTGCAACCGTGGGTGTAGCTACGCCCGGAGGCGCAAGGACAGGACCACGGAGTACCAGGGCTGGAAGCGGCCAAGGCGGCCCCGGGCCCACCCTGCGGCTCACTGCTGGGATGAACCCCTCCATCCCAGCTAGACAGGCGGTGCAACCTGTCCTCCCAGGGGTGCTTTTCCTTTCCTGCCCTTTTGCAGCAGGAAGGATTCCCGGCCTGGGGCTTTCCTGATGCTTCAGGCGGCAAGGCTCGGACTCCCGGCCAACCTCAGCGCCCGGTGGTTCCTCATACGGGCAAATAAACCAGCCTTTCTGGCTTCCGTGTAAGCAAAAGTTTATTGGGTCCACCTTCCCCTGTGGCCATGTTGGCTGAGGCTGATGGGAGTTGTAGTCTCCCAAATGGGCAAGGCCGCCCTCTGCGAATCCTGATCTGCCTCGGGCTAAGAGTCCTCTTTGCTTTCCCACAGTGCCTTCCCAGGCAGGCCGCTGCCTGTTCCTCTTCCGCCCATCCAGGATATACCTCACCTGCTCCACCAGTATTTGCTTTTCTCCGATATCTACGGGCCTTATCGGCTCCTCCCACCTTTGACATAATTGCTTTGGCAACATGTGCAAAAGTGAGGTGGTATCTCCCCCCCACCCACAATGAGTCAGGCTCATGGATTCGAGAACACTCCCTGGAGCTTCCTTCCTCATTCCTTTCAAATGAGCATGGCTGATCCTCTGAGCATAGGCAGAATGCAGCTGCGGAAGGCCTCTCTCTGCTGACAAGCACCACCAGCCAGCGGCCATATTGCAGGGTGCAGCACTCGCCAAATCAGGAGTTGCACTTTTGCCTATGCTCAGAGGCTTTCTTTGCAAAGGGCACGCGCTCAGGAGGCGATGGTGATCGAGGCTCCGGACTGGCATCCCCAGAAAGTGTGGCCAAGTCTTTCACAGAGGACTGTCCTTTGGAGGACCAGATTAAAGGAACTGGAAAAACAGTGGCTTCTGACTCACTCACTTATATTTACATCCTGCCTTTTCCATTCAAGGCACCCTTGGCAGCTCCTAGAATTCTCTTCCTCCTCTTGGTGTTCACCTCACAACAGCCCTGCAGGGTAGGTTGGTCTGAGAGTGACTGGCCAAGTCACCCAGTTGGCTCCATGACCGAGTGGGGACTAGAACATATGGAATACCTCCCAAAACATTTCTTTTCAGCACCAGGCGAAAACCGTTTTATTCTCCCATTATTGTAACGTTTAGTTGGTTTTAATTGTGATTTTATTGTGAATTGCTGGATCCTGTGCCATTTTTATCTGTGCTTGTTGTAAACCTGTCCCAAGAAACTAGTAATAGGACGGTCTATAAAAGCATTAAATAAACAAACAAACAAACCGGCCTCAGGCCCAGCCCTGCGTTTTTTTATTAGATCGACTGCTGCACCGCAGTGGCTCTAAAAGTGTGTGAAGTGTGGCTGTTGCAAAGCACCGTGTGCGGCTGCGAGCTGCGTTCCCCTTCCGCCCTTTCCCCCCTTGGCGACGCGCTTCCCCGGTGGTCCCTCGGCCTGCTCAGGGCGCCCCTCCGCCAGAGCCCCTGCGCCAGACGAGGGGCAGGGCCCCCGGGGGCTGCCCTGGCCGGGGCGACGCAAGGCGATCTCCCCCCAGGACGGCGACCAGCCCTGCCCGCCCCATCGCGCCCGCCTGCAGGGCCGCATGCGCAGGAGAGCGGCGCGGGCGAGCGAGCGCGGCCGCGGCGGAGCGCCTCGCCACCACAGAGATGGCGCCCGCCCGCCCTCTGCGCGTCCCCTCCCGCGCAGCCACTCCCAACATGGCCGCAGCGCCGCTGCCGGAAGAGGAAGGGGCCTGCCCAGCCGCTTCGCTCTCCTATTGGGCAGGGCGTTCGGCCGGCGACCAGTGGCAGTGCAGGGCGCGCGGCTTGCTTGCTTGCTTGCTTGCGGGTTCCCGGGCGGACCGGAGGCGGAGGGGCTCCGCGGGGGCCTCCGGCCGGGGGCGATGGCGGCCGCGGGGCGGGCGGACGGCGGCCGCGGCCGGGCTTTCTCCGCGCTCCTGGGTAGGCGGCGCCTCCGAGGCGGCCTCCCTGGGTCTCCCCAGAGGCCCTCGTTGCAAGGGGCGCTCTGCTCACTCGGTGGAGCGAGCTGCATTCTGTGCATGGTCAGAGGATCTCTGGCAGGGATGGAGGGTGTTCTTCTGTCCGTGTCCAGAGACCCTCTTGACAAGAGGTGCGGGTTTCGCTCTGTGGGAAGATTTGCACTCTGTGCATGCTCAGACCTTCTGTTTAGAAGGGGTGTAATGTTCCTGCTATGGGGAGGGAGCTGCATTTAACGTATCCTTATGGGCGCCCTTTTCAAGGGGTGCGACACTTGCCCAATAGAAAAGAGTCTGCACTCTGCGGATTCTCAGGAGCTCTTTTTACAAGGATCCAGTTCATCCAATGGGAAAGGTGCTGTGCTCTCTGTGTGCTGAGAAGCCCTCTTTATAAGGGGTGCAATGCTCGTCCAATGGGGAATATGCAATTCTTAGCATGTACTCAGAGAAATAAGAATAACCAAACTTGCTCTAATTACAAATATTGTTGTAAAAGTGTACGGTTTGGTTTCCCAAGCTGATATATTTGTGTGTCATTTCTTTCTAGAAGGAAGAGCCAAGAAACAAGCATGCAAAAATAAAAATTTGCAGCAGCTGCAGGAAGCAGCTCTGCGTATTCTGAGTTGCCATCAGAACCTGGGTGACCTCTTCCTGGAGGTGAGGGGGCAGCTTTGCCTCGTAGCAGCTGCAGGCTGAGTTTGCATTTCGGGTTTAAACTGTGGTCTTATATTACTAAAGATAAATATGTCGGGCAGTATTCATTGTTGCTTCTAGTCAGAGTAGACCCACTGAAATTAATGGGACAAACCAGACTAATGTTAGATACTGCCTATAGAATATTTCTGTTAGAAAGAGGATCCTATTTTGATAGGGAGCGCTTGAGAGTACAATCCAAAGTCTGCTTACTCAGAAGTAAGTTACATTAATCCAATGGGCTGTGTTCGGATTTCTGCCTTTATTTTCAATTTCAGCTCAGTTCTACAGTATTTCAGTTCTACTGTCTATTACATTTTCTTTAATAGCCAGAGAACTTTTGAGCTGTGTGCGCTCACATGTGTAGCGTGGCCTTCCCCAGTCAGGCACCTGCTGATGTGTTGGACTATTGATTCCAGTCATCGCCATGTAGCTTGGTTGTTGGCTGGGCTGCCTGAGGTTAGGAGCACAGTGAGAAACAAAACATGCATAGACTTCCAGGTATTGCTCCCGTGTAACACCTTCCTTGTACATCATCTTTCCCTGTGAAGTTGAAGAGATACTCGAATGAAAAAGAAAGTATCCTGATTTGCCCAGGCAGCTAACGGTTCGCGGTGCCGGTCACGCCCAGCGTTCTCAGGCTTGTCGAAACGTCGCTTCTGGGCCAGGCTGACCAGCCGCTTGCTGCATGTGTTGCAAACACCAGATTATCATCTTTTTCTGTTTTCCACAGGTGGGGAGTTCGCGATGTGAACCAGAAAGTTACAGTAATTCAGGCACGCTTGGCAGCGAAGCTTCAGGGCCAGAACTGCTTGTGGGTGGGTGAAAAGAAACCTTGTTTGCTACAGTCAGTGGCTGAAATTGCATTGGCTTATTGAGCAAGAGACTGGCATGGATAAAGATGGGCTGGCTGGAATGACTGCAGCAGCAGCTGTTCCCCAGAGTTTTGCAGCAATGATGCTTCCTCTGTGTTGTATCCAGTGCAGGTTCTACTTAGAGTAGAACAGCTGGAATGAATGGGAATTAATTAGATGGCATTGTCTGCAACCCATTGCAGACAACTCTGTCCTTGGAACTCTCGCTGGAGACACTAGGAATTGAACCAGGGGAGTTCCACCAGCTAGACATGTCCTTGACTTGCTCCTTCTGGATGAAATTCTGGGCTGTGTTTTTACCACAGTGGATCAAGGAAGGACAAGCAGCCGGCCCCCTTGCCTCCATCCTGCACTCACAACCCACTTTATTTTGCATGTTCCTCTCTCTCCTGTTCTAGTGTCGGCCTTGCGGGACCAGGCCTCCTTGCTGGGCATGCCTATAGGAATCTTAGCAGCCAAAACTGCTGCCAGCAACCTTGAGAAGATCTCTGCGGACTCGGGACAAGTTGCACTGCTAAATGCTGAGCAGAGAGTAAGGGAAAAGCTGTTGTCTTTCTGTGTGGCAAGACTGGGAGAAAAGTGTGCTGTGCACAACTTTTCCTCTAAACGAGCCTTCGGTGACAACGAGGCACAGCTCAGAGGGAGGGTCCACCAACAGGATTTGGGCTCTGGGGCACGCCAGTCGTTTCCCCTGTGACCTGGCTGTGACAACTGCTTTGTCTGCCCTCTGTTTACTCTAGAGGAGGCTGTGGGTTGTTTCTGTGGCCTGCTGATGCTGAGCCACCCAGAGGCCTTTAGTGACCGGCTGGCATAGAAGCAGAATTAATGATAAGAAGCACATGCTGGCCGCTCCTGTTTTGCACTAAGCGGGTGTGCTGGATGTGATGGAAAGAGCGACCGGATCCGTCACGTCCTAACCGTGTGGCAGCTTTCTTTTCGTAATGCAGGCTTGCCTCATGAGGGCCTAGCCCAGCCTAAAAATACCACAACTTTTTAATGAAATTATTCCTTCTGGGTCTTCCCAAAAGGACCTTCATTGCAGTTTTGTACAGATCTAAAGAATTCAGCGACAGATTCTTTAGAAGGCAGACCACTGGCTGACTATATTGAATCAAGTCACAGCTTTTTTTTGGGGGGGGGGTGCTTCAATTGCAGAACAAGCTGTCCTGCTTACTCCAGACCTTGAAAGATCTATTAACACGCAATGCTTTCTGCCGTTTGCTGTTTGCTCAAGAAATATGGAAAATGCAGGTAAGAGGGTGAGGTCTACAAGAAAGCTTACTTAAACACGCTTCCTTCTGATTAATAACAAAGAAGCGGTACGGTGGAATACAGTGTGCCTTGGAATTCAGGTTGGGGCCCAGAAAGAGTCTCAACAGAACATTTGTTGGGCTTGGCCGGGTACAGGAAGCAGATTAAACTGTTGCAGAGAAATGCTGGATTCTTCTTGTAAAGTCTGAAAATGTCTTTAAGTGGAAATACGTGACAACCCCTTAAGTGAAGACCTGTGAATCTTTTGGGACTGGGCGACCTCTGCGGGACCGCCCGCCTGGCTGCCGGCCTACTCAGCAAGAGCAGCCAGAGAAGCCCTTGGAAGATGCCACACTTTGGGCGCGTGGAAAGGGCCTTCCTCGTTTTGCGACAAGGCTTTCCGTATTCGGAAAGGAGGCCGCGCCACCCTTTTAAATGTCCGCATTCTTCCTTTATTTTGGCTTTTAAATTGTTTCTGTTTTCCATGCCAAAGCTCCCTGGTTGGTTTACATTTGTTCATTAGTTGTTTGAATATAAACAGTTTTTATGCTTTGTGTAAATAGACAGCATGGAAACACGTGTATCTTTAATTTTAAATGAACAACAAGAAGAAAACTCTGAGACCTGGTTATTTTTATAACTCTTTTTGCCTTCCTAAGGCCGTTTTTATATTTTGCAGCGCTGCTTTTTTCCGCACCTCTATTGCAAGCTGCTTTGGCCGGCTGCGGAACAGTCGCGGAGAAAGACAGGCGATCCGTTCAGACAATCTAAGATGGTGGGCAGTCCCTCAGTGCCGCCAGTGCCACGTGGCACGCAGGCCGTGCCCCTCCGCTTGGGGGGCTCTTTGCGCTGGCTGGCTGGCTGGCTGGCTGAGACTGCCCTGGGGCACGGCATGCGCCCCCTGCAGGATGCAAGTGCCTGCGTTGTCCCAGGCTCTGTGGCCCGCGGCGGCGTCTTTCGGCTTTTGCCCAGGCCGTGCCTCCTGCCGGTCCTGCCGTCTTACTTCGGCTTTCCTTCCCGCAGAGCCCGCTCATTCTGGAAGTCGTGTGGCGGCTGCATAGAGAGGGCATCGTCGGCTTGGAGGAGCTGCTGGAGAGGTAAGCCAAGGGTTCCAGCTTCTGCCTCGGCCTGAGACGTGTCGGCATTTTGGCCACCGTCTGCGACAAGACTGTTTCCACTTGCAAAGCAGAGAGGCCTTGACAAGCACACGAGTGCTGTGCCACGCGGCGGTGGCCACGATCCTGGGCAGCTGCAGGTGCCGCTCCTGGAACCTGAGGAGGAGTTACGGGGGCAGCTGCAGGCAGCCGGGGTGTCTCAGCAGCAGGGCCAGACAGGACGGAATCCGCCCACCCAGCGATCCGCCGGAGTTCCCGAACCCGGTGCAGTCCAGGTCGTGCCCGGCCGCCGGCTGCATGAAGGCCGCTGCAGCCCAGCACACCGGGGCACCGGGTTGGGGAGGGCTCTCCTGGCAGCGACGGTCCGGTTCCCTCCACGGTCTGCTCTTGTTGTGGGCTGTGCCCCCATTGCCTCGGGTTTCACTACCAGGCCGAGGACAAGCAGTGCCAAACTCCGCGGGGTCCTTTCTCGGGGCAGATAGATGCCTTGCGAAATGTTGGGGAATGAGTGGACGATGCTGCTCTTTCCTCCCAGCGCCTCAGACGTGTCCGCGTTAGTGGACTGGCTGTGCAGCAGCCTTCGTCTCGTGTGCCACCAGGCAGAGAAGCCCTCCCTGGACGCGGAGCCCCCCCCGGACGCGGAGCCCCCCCCGGATGCGGAGCCCCTGGGCTGCAGGCTGCTTCAAGGCAAGCTCTGACCAAAAGCAGTGCGTTTTGTGGGCCCCGGCAGGTGTCGGCTTCTGTGGAGACCGGAACCGCAGAGTCGTAAGGTTGCCTGCCTCCTGCAGGCCTCGAGTTCCTCCCTTGTTGGAAGCCGTGTGCAGCGGCTCCCTGATGCGGCCGGTCCCCAGGCCGGCAAGCGCAGGGCCCGCCACATCTGCTTCCCGAGCCGCCTTTCTCGGCCAACGCTCTTCTGCCTTTGCAGTCGGCACTGCAGAAGTGGCTGAATCCCCAGTCAGGCTGGGCGAACCGGCGCACAGCGTGATCCAGGGGGTTCTGATGGGAGCTTTGTTCTTAATTTGTAGACAGTCTGGCCGTGCTGCTTCGGCACGGATTTCAGAACAGGCTCGAGCCGGGGAAGAAGCAGGAGCTGGAGAAGACGGCTGAGGTAAGAGCGGTCTGGCACGGCCCCTGCAGTGGCTCCTAGCGACACCCCGGGTGTCGCAGTGTCGGCATACGTGAGGCAGGCCGGAGCCTGCGCAGCCAGACACGGGCTCCGCCCCGTGTGGTCAGAGAGCAGGGAGGGCGCGCTGGAGGCCTGCCGGGGGCACCGCTGACCTCGCGGGGTCGCTGCTCCCACTCGTCCCCAGGCGATGCTGGGGGGCTCCCTTCCTCCAAGGCAGCGGCACCCGGGGCAGCTGACAGTGTGCCAGGCGGGTGCTTGATCGAGAAGGCACTGAACGGACCGCTGTCGAAGCGCATGAACCGGCTCGGAGCAGCACCTCGCCCAGCGAGCCCGCTTGCATGCCAGAGGCCGCTTGGAGGGTCTCTGGAGGGGCGGCGGGGAGGGACCCTGCCTGTGCCGCCCATCCTCCTGGAGGCGGCTGCCTCTGTCTGTGTGGGCGTCCTCTGGTGCTGGACCAGGACTGGGGAGGCTCCGGTGCCAGGCCTGAAGCTCCCCGGGTGGCTTTGGGCCAGTCACTGACTTGCAGCCTAGCCCGCCTTGCAGGGTTGTTGTGGGGATAAAATGGAGAAGAGAGAAAGCCTTGCTTGGCCCCGTGTTCTTCAAGGGTTTCCTACTCGCATCCTGTGTGACTTTCCCCTCCTCCTCCCGTTCCACAAGCGGCATCAGTGCTTTCTCTTCCCGTTTTTTAATTTAACGACCCTTCGCCCTCATTTTAATGAACTGGCAAATGCGTTTCTTTTTGAGCGGAGAATCGGCAGAGGAGGATTTCAGTTGCTCAGACAGATGTGCTGGAAAACTAATTACTGTATTTTGCATGTGCTGTTCTTGCAGATCTGCCGTGCCGTGCTCGAGAGGATGCTGGCGTGTAAGTGGGGCTGCGGGAGCAAATCGCGTGGGTCTGGAGCATAGCTGCGCTCCAGCAGAGCCGCTGCGCTCCTTCGCGGGGCGTTCGTGACGTGCCGCCGCGTGCGAGGGCTGTGATTAGGGTTCGGCTGCTGCTGCTGCTGCTGCGTGTGTCGGGGTGGGGACCGTTAACGGCAGAGCTGTAGTATAAAACCCGAACTGGCTTGGTCTGTATTCTGTAGTGACCGGGTGCCTTAAAGGAGGTGTTACTGGGTTTTTAATCTGCCATCACCGGGAGCCAATGAAAGGAAAATACACACCTCTCTGAACGGGAGGAGCGCAGCTAAACGTGCCCCCCGCCTCCCCCGCCACTGGCTAATTTTGCCACCCTCCGGTTGAGCCGTCTCTCGCGACGGTGTTGCGGTGGCCAGGTGGGTCTTGCCATCACGGGTTTCTTCTGGCCCACCATCAGAGACTGGGGCGTAAAACTTTGCTAAGCTTTATTCACCCACGGACACCGTTCTTTTTCCGAAGTTTATTCCTAAGTTTATTCGAGTGGGTGCCGACTGTAAACGGGATCTTGGGCAGCTTTGCAGCTTCGCAGCTGTGGATCATGGGCAAGCCAGCAGGTGGTGCGCAGTTCTTTGGGTGGCTAAAATGGATGAGGGTGGCATGTTTTCAGTATCTTTACATTCCAGGAAAAAGTAAGCAACTGTAAGGAAAGAGGTTCCTGTTGCTGTTATATTCCAGTAAACTTGTCTACCTTGTACTTAAATGGCACTGGGTTGGGTTTGTGTGCAGAGCCGAGCCACTCCTGGAATAAATTGCGCAGTGTGGTTTCTCCCTGAACAGCCCAAGGTAGTCCTGACAGACGCCTGGGCTTGCCATGGGCTGCCTCCCTGCTCCCCTCCCAGTGCTCCTCCGGTCTCTGGTTCACATCCCGGGGCCTTTGCAGCAGAACTTCCTCTGCCCTCATCTCGGCCCTCTTCTTCCTCTGATATTCCCCTCCTCATTCCCTGGCTTTTATGCTTTTTGGTGGCTCTGGAAAGTGCAGTGAGGTCACGGTGTGTGCATGTACCCCATTACACTGGGCCAAAATGTGTGGCCTCGTCTGAGCAACGTCCTCCTGTGCTTCAATGGTCAAAGGGAGTAGAAGCAGAGTAGGCTAATCCTGCTAATTCTGTATACTTGCAAAAGACCAACAGAAGTAGAAATAGCAAAATGATAATGTTCGGGGACAATTTTTTAAAAGAAAGGGCAGTGCACCAGGGTTGGCTACTCCAGCGTGATGTCTGGCATTGGTGGAGCTGCAGCCCCTGGCAACACCGGGCGAAACGGAGGTGTGCCCGGGAAGGTGGCCCCAGCAGCCCTTCGGAGTGCAGAAAGCCCCTGGAATAAGTCATGTGCTGTCCAGGTGGCTTGTTGGGAAAAATAAACCGCCCTGTGGAAAATCGCAGGTGGTTGTGCTTTGGCAACTCATTCAGCAGCTGCACTCTCATTTTCCTCGAATGTGTCGGGTGAAATGCCTGCAGTGTATAGCAATGAAAAATTAACAGGATACTTTTAGCTTTTTTTTTTACTAAATACAAATAAAACGAGCGTGCTGAATTAGATAACTCTATAGACAAATTTCTGAAGCTTTCTGAAAATATTTGCAGTGCACATATCCCTGATTTGTGTAGGAACAGCTGCTGCAGAACCCACGGCGTTGGCTGCTCCCTCCTTTTCAGTGGCGCTTGCCAAGGAAACCTCCCAGTGGATTGTGCCCCAATTCCTTCTGGAATGCCAATATTAGGGCAGGCCTTCAAAGCTAGAACTGCAGATGCCAGACGTTCTAAAAGTGGCTCAAGATCGGGGTTAATTGTTTCCTGTCCTCTGCCTCTTAAGAAAGTGTTCATCGGAGGGTTGGTGTTGCAGGAACTTTTATTTTTCCCTGGGGGGCTGGCTGGCGGGCTGGCTGGACGGTGCTGCTGACGTCATCGGGAGAGCTCCGGGCTGGGGAAGTGGCGTGCCTTCTGGTCACGTCGCGTGTCTCAGCTGGCTCCTTCCATGCTTGGGTGCCGTTCTGGCTTCCTTTGCCCGCTGAAGGTGCTCTGTTTTCCGGTCTCCCCAGGGGTGCTTGATGCTGCGGTGGAGGAGAAGCGGGAAGATGCTGCCACACTGAAGGCGGTGAAATGCTGGTAAGAATCCGCTCCACTGCAGAGGTTCCGCGTAGGTGGCTGGCTACGTGTAATTCGGAGGCCTGTGTGGCAACAAGGGGAGCATCCCTTGGCTATCCAAGCGGTTTCTTTCACGCACGGGTGCAAGAGGGCCAGAGACAGAGCAGTGGTTCTCCGGGGGACCGTGCTGCCTTCCCGGCTGCACCCCCTTCCCTCTTGTCACTTGGTTGTTTCCTGGATTTTGTGCACTTCCCCACCCACAAAGAGGCTGAAACACCTCCGGCGTCTCTCGCTTTCGGGCAGGAGGAGCCATAAGCTAAACCGACGCGCCCCCCCCCCCCCGCTCGCCCCTGGAGATCTCCTGCAATTGCATTTGGCCCGCGTGCCGAAAGGGGTTCGGCAGCCCTGGATAAAGGGGCAGTGTGTGCCGCCGCTGCTTCCTTCTTACCCCGAAGACAGAGGCACGCCACTGGTGGTATTGGTCCGGCATGTCCTTAAGGGTAGAAATTCGGCCTCCAGCAGCAGATCTGCGGATCCCAAATTACACCAATAGTACACTTTTACGTTCTTACTTATCGTGTTTACATCTTACCTTTTCCTTGCAACAAACCCCAAACAGCCAGAGAACCTTCCTCCGCATTTCATCCGTTTAATCTGGACAACAGCCCTGTGAGGTTGGCTGGGCTGAGAGCGAGGGACTGGCCCAAAGTCACCCCACGAGCTTCTTGGCCAAGAGGGGACCCGATCCCGGCCCTTCCGATTCCAGTGCTGTGCCACATGGACTCTCGCAGCCCCGGCCAGATGCTTACTCACGGCTGCGAAGAACATCGCGTGAAACTCTGGGAGTGCTCAAAAAGCACTTTTTCGGATTCATTCAAATGGCTTAAATTCGCTGTTTATTGGCGAACGAACAGCGCTATTCAGCGTTGATTTACAGGGCAGGAATCCTGGCTGGCACAAACGTCGTCTTAAATGCACGGTTAAGTGGTCTTAATGGAACACAGCTTGATCTTCCCGGCTGCTCTTCCACTGGAGCGGCCTTTGGATGCGAACCCTGGGCCTTCTATTTTTGACCCTAGCGGAGCTTTACAGCCATTATGGCTGTTCGATTTTCTTTAACCCTTGAGCCGCCTCCTGCCATCCCCGGCCTGTCTGGTTTGGGCAGGAGGATACATTCAGACCTCTTCCCGGGTGTCTGCTCTCTCTCTCTCTCAGCTGCATTTCTCAGCCGGGCTCTTTGCTTTAGCCCAATTCCTTGCCTTCAACAACGAAATCTCAACGTGCTTTCTCCCCCAGAAATGTAGCTGCGGTAAATGGCAAACATCTGCATGCATTCGGGCAGCTTTCCCGCTCATGCCAATTTGGTAAGAAAATAGGAGCCATGGGCGGCGATTCGTGAGGCGAGTCACCGTTCCTGCGTGCTTACCCACCCTGCAGGCTCTGCGTGTTCGGTTCGATGGCCGCCCATAGCACAGTTCCTCCCGACGCTCTGAAGCCGTTCCTCAGCCACACCTTGACCCAGGTTCTGACCTACGACCCCCAGTTGAAAGGTGGGACTCCGGTGGTGAGGGGCGACTCTGTGGTGCCAGCTGGGGCGCTTCCCAGGCTGCAGGGGGCTCAGTGGGGCCCGTGGGGGGGCTCTGGCTTCTCCCCGGAGTGCATGGAGCAGCGGCGGCCAGAGAGGCCCCTGCTTTGACCCCGTCCTTGGCGCAGCCTCCGCATCTCCACTGGGATTGAGCCGCATTCCGCTCGCCAGGCCGGCGTTCCGGGGTGCGGCGAGGACAGGGCCAAAAGGATCCGCCCACACTAGCCCCAAGCTCCTTGTGCGGGCCAAGAAGCGTCGGCGAGGCAGCTCGGCCTGTGAGGAGTGGGGGAAAGTTGTGCGGAAGCCCAGAAACCAGCGCAGGGCTGGTGGCTGGGAGGGCGCAGGGCCGTCTGGGGAGCCCGGGGGAGCGACCATCCTGCGTTCCCAGCCTGAGGCCTGAACAGCGGGGGAAAGGCCAGGCTGCGAAGGAGCCGGAAAAAGATGGCCGGCTGATAGCTGCGGGTCTGGAGGTGCCCAGCCGCCCTCCTCCGTCTCTCGCGGTGCCTTGGGACGCTTGTGGATGCATTTCGGCTGAATGCACCTGTGCACGGACTGGCGGAAGCTGCTCTTTCGCTAGCAGTGGCTAGCAGGACTGTGCAGGTGGGGCGGCTGGCTCTGAACAGCCAGGGGGGCCCACTTCCCCCCACAGGATGGTGGAATTTGGGGGCCCCGCGCGCCTGACTCCTGAGCCTCACTCTGCTGCGCCATGCAGTGAATGTGGCTTTTCGCCCCGGCGCCCTCCGTGCGTGTAGAGTGTGGGCACGGGGGCGCCTTCTCTGCGGCTCCGGGCCCGCCAGCGAGCGAGCGGCCGGGCCAGGCAGGAACTGGGGTTGTGGCTTGGGGAGCTGCTAGAAATAACTGAGTGACCTATTTTGTGACGCAAGGGAAGCACCGCCACGTTTGTTCTTCTTGCACTGTCCTGTGAAAATAACTCCCTCTCCCCCCACCCCCCACCCCCCCGTCTTCTCTGAACACAGTTTCTGATGCCATCAGTCTGCAGAGAGAATGGAGCTTTGCGAGAATCAGCTCGGTGCTCACCACTCTGTACCGCAAAGTATGTCCTCCTAGAGACCTGAACAGGAGTGCCCTGGCCTGGCCACCCACATAATTTTAATCCAGGTTTCTTTCGTCCGTGGTTATCCTGCGGCTTGTTGCTCTTTCTGGTGGACAGCTGAACGGGCTGTGGCTTATTTTCTCCGGCCTGGCTGGCTTGCTTCACTCCTCCTTTGCCCGCCCTCTCCCTGGGTCCCAACTGCCTTTAAGGCACTGCAGCGCTGGTATTTAGAGTCCTGCATGTCCTTGCCCACCACCTCTATAGGCTGGCAAAACAACCCATAAAACCCACGGTTCTGGGCCCACACTTTATGGCAACTGACGGTTAACACAACCCAGAATTCAGAACCCAACAACAAACCATGGTTTCTTTTTCGAGGTTGTTCGTGTATCAACAAATGCTGGCTTGTTGGTAGAGTTGAGTCTTCACATCACGCCAACCCAGAATTCAACAACCCATGGGTTAAATAAGCCATGGGTTAGTGTTCTGCGTGAGCCCTACGCTTCAGCAAAGGCCTTCCTTTCGCTTTTCTTTCCTTTACAGCTTTTGCCCCTTAAATTTGCTTAGCGAATGGAGTTGCACCTTTTGGCTCTCAGCTCACAGTCCCTGTCGCACGATCTAGGCTGCTCAGAAAGAGCACGTTTCAAGCATAGCGAAGCTGGCACTGACGCTGTTCTGGTACTGACGGTTCAGCAGCAGAGCCAGGGCAGCCAAGCCACGGCTCGGCGATTGTGCCAAGGGGCTCGCAGCACCGTGTGGGTGTGCAAAGGGGACCCTGGGAAGGAAGCGGGGAGGCTCCTCTGGGGCTTTTCATTAGAGGCAGGTTTCGTGCTCTTGTGGAAGTACGTTAAGGGGAGGGGAGGGGAGGGGAGGGGAGGGAAGATCCCCCTTGCTGCGGGGACAAGCACCGGCTATGAAAGTGGGCATGGACCAGCTTTGCGGCTTTTGAGGGCTTTCTCCCTCCACCCCCTCCAGACAGGGCAGAAGGGGCCTCCGTTTCACGGCGCTGGGAGCCACTCGCCCCGGGTCCGTCTCACTCAGGGCTTCGGCCCCTGACTGGCCTCAGCTGGGATATGGCGGGCATTTTTCTCTCCCACTGGGAGATGCTGGGGACCGGAGACCGAGCGGGGCTGCCACTGCGCCTGGGCCCGCTGGGGACGCCCAGGAGCGGTCTGTGCAGCTCCTTTCCCCACAGCTCCCAAGCGCCCTCTCTGGTGTCCCCGTCTAGCTGTTCGTGATGTTCAGAGCAGAGGACTTGATCCGTCAGCTGCAGCAGGTCCTGGAGACGAGCGAAGTGAATTGGCGCCACGTCCTTTCCTGCGTGTCCACGCTGCTCATCTGCCACGCCGAAGCAGAGCCACTGGTCAAAGGTGTGGATGGAGGCGGGAGAGGGCAGCCCGGCCGTGGGCACGGGAAGCTCCTTGCTGCGCAAAGGCCGGAATCCGTGGAGGACAAGAGCCGGCGTTGCCCGCCCCCGAGTCCTGCAGGTTCAGTCTTCCAGAGGCAGCCGCAGACGGGCCACCGTTCTCTTTGCAAGGAGCCCCAGCTGCGTGGTGGTGTTGCCAAATGCCCCCGCAAATGTTTAGAGTGCGTGGAAAATGCCTGCCATTGGCAGCCTGCCTCAGCCGAGTGAGCTGGGGTTCAAGTCCCCGCTCAGCCATGGAGCCCCCTGGGTGGCTTTGGGCCAGTCACCGACTCTCAGCCCAGCCTACCTCGCAGGGTTGTTGTTGTGGGGATAAGATGGAGGAGGAGAATGATGCAAGCTGCCTTGAGCCCTTTGTAGGAAAAAGGCAGGATATAAATCAATAGATAAATGCAGGGCATCCTCTGCCCAGCCATGCCTTATGCTGCGCCTGCAGCTGGGGGTCGTCCCGCAACAGGCGCCTACAGTGCTGTGGGGGCCGCGTTTTGCAGAGGGAGGCGCCCCCCTTCCCTTTGAAAGGTGATGCGCAAGAGTGGAAGATGGGAACTGTAAAACTCTGGAAGCATGGCTTATATTTTCCCGATACACATTTCCTTATAGTTCCTGGATATTGGTTCCACGGCTTTCAGCTGCCTCGCGCCCTTTCCACTGGCATGAAAGGTTCTGTAGCGACTTAATTTGGTTTATTTTATCTTAAATGATTTTTTAGGCCACCCTGCAGGTTGGTGCAAAGGCATTCTTTGGGTGTACATTCTGGTGTGACTCCCGTATCTGCTTCCTCAATGTCTCTATCAGAATAGCTGCCCAATTTAGGAATGTGCCAAATGTTACTGGGCTGCAGTCTGGTTTTTTGAGTGTAGGACTGTAGTTCTGCGTTTCCCCTGAGACCCGTAATGAGCTGGTAGTTAGTTGCCTTGTGCCTCTTCCAGACCTCCTGGGCCGTCTGTTGACAAAGGCTTTTGAGAATTACGATCTGGAAAGCATGATTACGGCGTTCTTAATAGTTCGCCAGGCAGCCCTGGAGGGACCAGCGGTCTTCGTGCCTTACTCAGAATGGTTTAAGGTAAGAGCCACTTCCGGGACGCGCGCGGCTAAAGGGGCGAGCAGAGGGACTGCGCTTGCCGTGAGCACGGGCTGCGGGGCCCCTCGGGCTTCGCGGGGGTGGATCTGCGGCAGAATTGGAGCCGGGCTGCATGAGCAAGTGGGGCAATCCAGCATCGTTATCAAAACACTTGAGGGGCCGCACCACAAGCGCATGGGCCGAGTCAGCCCACGGCGTCCCAGTCTGTCCCCCAGGACTGCCTTCCCCGGCCTCCTGTCCCGCATTCTCAAATGCTGAAGTGCTTCGAGGTTGCCGGCAGCCAGAGCGTTACGCTGAAAGAGGCGGGCCCTTCGCCTCCGGCCCTGCATCCCCAAAGGCTCCTGCTGCGAGAGGCTTGGCAGCCCCGCCGGAGCGGCTGGTCGGCGGCCGCTCTGCTTTGCCGCGGTGGGGAGGGCAGCGAGGGCTCTGGGGCCAGAGGGGGTCCCGCGCTTCACCCCCGCCGTCTCGCTGCAGGCTGCTTTTGGGAGTGCTGGCGGCTTGCACAGCAGCAGCAAGAAAGCCTCGGTGTTCTTCTTCAAGTTCCTGTCCGACCTGGTGCCCTTCGAAGCCCCGCAGTACTTGAAGGTGGGACGTCGCCTGCGTTGCCCTGCCTTTCTGCCGGCTGCTCTTAAGGCCGCTGAGGTTCGCCTCACGGTCCGGAGGGTCTCGCCGGGTCCTGGTCGCTTTATTGTTGATTGTTTTTAATGGTGCCTTAAATATTTGTATGTTCAACTTTTTGTTTGCTTGTGAGCCACAATACTAGCTGGTGGACAGTATAGACGTGGGATTACTAAGTGGATAACATAATGCCATATGGTGGAGCTTCCCACCAGCAAGTCCCGGGAAGGTGAATTCCCTCATGGAAGGAAGCCCCGGTGTTCCTCTGCTGCCTGCCTGCCTGCCTGCCGGTCTCTGCCGCCCACCCCCGAGAATGGAGGCGCTTGGGGCAGGGAGCAGGAAGGTGGCCCTGCTCTCGCTGAGGCACTCTCCCGGCACGGCTTGCTGTGCCCGTGGCTGTGCGCCTTGGAGAGCCCATGGTGCACGTGGACCTCAGGCTGCTGGGAACTGAAAGGGCTGCGGCCGTTGACTGAAGCTTTCCCCGCGCGCCCTCCAGGTCCACATCCTGCACCCGCCGCTTGTGCCCAGCAAGTACCGCCCCTTCCTGCTGGAATACGTCACTCTGGCCAAAACCCGCTTGGCCGATCTCAAGGTAAAAGGCGCAGCTGTGGTCCGAGGGCATTCCAGATCTGGCCGGCGGAGGCTTGGGCTCCCTCTGCAGGCCTCCCCAGCGGATCCCACCCCGGCCCAGAGGCCACGCGGTGTAGGGAGAGGATCCCCTCTTATTTCCATCCACAGGTCAGAGTCATCCCCCACAGGGGAAGGGGCAGGGTGGGTGCAGCTGGTCTCCAGACAGCAGCAGCTGCAGAAGCTTGGCCCCGGGGCCGGTGGGGCGCCTGAATCATGCCTCCCCACCACGGCGCATGCCAAATTGGGCGGGCGACGTCCATGCACATGGCTCCGTCCTGCTGCAGCCACGGATGCCTCCTGGCCAGTGGAGGCTTCAGCCCCGTTCCCCCCCCTCCAGGGCTCAGTCGCCCAGCTGCCAGCCGCGTCTGCTGCTCCAGGTGTGCAGGGACGGGTGCGACGTTTCTGCAGGCAGGGAGGCACGGGGCGCCTTTCCCTTGGATCGGCCCCTGGAAGCGCCTTCTGGGCTGAGTCCACACATGCGCCATCAACGCACCCTCCCGTCTTACCCCGCCTCAGCTGTGCTTCTCTTTCTGCTGATACCTTCCAGGTTTCCATCGAGGACATGGGCCTCTATGAGGATTTGTCTTCCACCAAGGAGGCCGTCCAGGTACCCAGGGCCCCGCACACCGGCCCCTGGAGGGTGGTCGCCAGGCCTGGCGAACAAAGGGACGGTGTGGGAAGGACTTCTCGGTAGCCGTGATTTCAGGGGGGCAGCTGGTGGTCAGAGGCTGCATCCGCCTCTGTTCTAGGACTTGCTTTAATATTCCGTGGATTCCCAAGACCCCGTGCCCTATTGCAGTCCTGTGTGGGAGACGGTGGCCCTTGATATATGACAGTACGCTATAATGACCTGAAAGGCCGTCACAGAGAGGAAGGACTGGATCTCTTCTCCATCCCATGGGACACGGAATACCTGGCTGAAGTTACAGGAAGCCAGGGTCGGGCTGAGCATCAGGAAGGACTTCCTGATTGCTAGAACAGGGCAGCAATGGGGCCAGTTAGCTAGGGAGGCTGGGGGCTCTCCCACGCTGGGACCCTCAACGTGCCGCTGGACAGCCGTCTGAGAAGGACGGTGCACCCTGGCGTCCTGCACTTGGCGGGCGGTTGGACCCCAGCGCCTTCCTGGCCCCTTCCTGCTCCACCGTTGTGTGCTTCTGAGCTAATTGGTTCAGGGACAAAGCTGCTTTTCGGTGCTCTCAGCGCATTTTCTTTTGCCTTCCCGCCTGCTCTGGGCGTGCACCAGCCCCAGTCTCAGGCCCTTCAAGATGCTGAAAAGGCCGTCCAGATATTTGAGACCACCAGGAAGATCCCAGTGAGCGTGATGGAAGCTAGGTATGGAGTCCTCACCGCGGTTCCCCAAAGGATGCTATTTCCGTGGCAGATCATGGAACGTGGGGAAGGAGCAGGCGGCCGGTGGGAGCCGCTTGGGCTACTGCAGAGCGGCCAGTGACTCGCGAGCCGTTTGCGGCTGGGGTCCTGGAGGGCGGGAAAGGCCACAGAGGCGGGGCTGGCGGCGTCAAAAGTCGCCGTCTTTTGGCATCTCCCTCGCTGTGAAGCCACCCTGGAGTGGAACTTACCGAAGGTCCGTGACGGTCCTGAAGTCCCCACCGTTGGTATTCCGCAGATCCTGTGAGATTTGTTAATTGCCTGTTTTAAGGCCTGCCAGAAATGTGGGTCGGGGGGCTTTGTTCCCACGGTGATTGATCCGTTGCACCTCGGCCTTCTTGTGTTTCAGTATTTTCAGACGCTCCTACTACATTTCCCATTTTATTCCTGCGTTGCTCATGCCACGTGTGGTCAGTATCCTCCTCATTACCACTGTTTTAAGGTGTCAAATGCAGTTGTTAAATCCTTGTTTGCTAATTTATTCATGGCTTTTATTTAAAAAGTTCTCTCCCCAGTCAAACCCTCAAAGTGAATATTAAGTAGATTTTTTCTGCAAAAATTGCAGCTTCCTGAAATACCCGATTCCCGCATGACTTTGATAGAGTCCCTCAAGAGGTAAGGAAGTCGGAGCCTTCCCTCCTCCCAGGTTTCCGTGACGCGTTTGTGCGCCTCTGATCTGAGTGAACAAACGGTGGCTCTTTCCGAGCAAGGGGCTGGTGCGGCGGCGGCGATCGGGAGCCTGGTTTGGGGCGACGGGATTAAACTGCTTCTCTCCTCTGAACCAGGGCCGAAAAGATTCCTCCGAACATGTTCGCCAGATACGTTGAAGAATGCCGGGCTCTCAAGGAGAAGCTCCTGCCGGGTGAGCCATGCGGGGCCTCAACACGGCAGGGCTGAGCGTGGTAGAATTGCGTGGCCGCCACTGCAGAACGACGGCGTCTCTCCAACGGGGCGCCGTATCTGGGCCGCGGGGCAAAGGAACGGCCCCGCCAAATCTGCCCTGAGCCTCCACTGGCGCGTGTGCCTGCCTGCGGCGGAGTTTGGCCGCCTGCCTGCATTATGCTCCGGCCTGAGCCCCTGAACCAGCACGAGAGAGAGGGGTGGGCAGTGCCACGTGCCATGCCAGCCCCTCACCACAGCCTCGATCAGCCGCGGAGCATCACATCCCGTCATCCTCAGCCAGCACTGGTGTTGATGGAGGTTGCAGTGCAGCACCTCTGCACGGTGCCAAGCTGGGGAAGGCTGTTCTAGAGTACGTGGGAGAGGAAGACCTCGCGCGGAAAATACTAAAGAGCACCGGCCAAGACGAGTTTCCCTCCCCTTTGGGGCAGAGGCTGCGGCCAGTGGGACGGAAGCCCTGCGTCCGACCTGTGGCGCTTCCAGCGAGAAGGGCCAGGGGGCAGGTGACAGGGAGGGGGCCTGTGGGCAGGTAGCGGGAGCCGTGGCCTGAGGCAGCCTCCTTGCTCCGTAGGTGGAACCACCGGCCTGGGAGTCGGCGATCGCGAGGGGCCCCTGGAGTCGCTCAGGGCCGAGCTGGAGGGGCTGAGAGTGCTGGCTGCGGACGAGAGCAGGCACGACGGTGCGTGGAGGCGGGGGGGGCGCGGGCAGCGAGCGCGGGGCAAAGAGCGGGTTGGCGATACTCCGTCCTGGCACTTCTCACAAAGAGCCCGGGGCAACCCGCGGCCCACAAACAGCGGGATCTGTTTGCGGCCCTCATGCGACAGGCAGACACTCAAGCGCAACGAAACCGTCGCTGCAGCGCCTGCGGACGGACAGACGCTGGCCGGTGCCCCCAGACCCTCTGAGCAAATGCGCTCTGCTCGGCGCCGGAGCAGTGGCCGAAGCTTCTGCCGCGGCAGCTGGGGTGCTGGCTGGGTGAGGGGCGCGGGCTGCGTCCCCCAGGCCGTCGAGCACGGCACCTCCCCCCGCGCTGGCCAGTCCTGGGGGAAGGCTGCCCTTCGGGTGCTGCCGCGGCTCCCGAGTGGCGCAGGGCTTTCCTTCACAAGCACCGTGAACGGGAGCTCCCGGCAGCTGGGGCAGAGACCCTGGAGAGCACTGCCTTCGTCAGCAGAAGGTGCGGGCCAGCCTGGCGAGGCCGCCCCAAGAGTGCCTCGTGACTCCTCGCTTCCCTGCAAAGGGGGTGCGTCCAGCCCCCCCCCCGTCAGTCTCCCGCACGCTTGCCGGACTGCCTCGCCGGGCTGGCGGCGCATCCTGCTGGCCGGCACACGGCCCTTTCCTGCTGGAGCTTCTGCCCCTTGTCGCCCGCTGCAGGCGTGCCCGCGCAGATCGCCGTCATCTCCGAGAAGCTCTCCCGCGTTCTCGGAAGCGCGGCGGAGGGCGAGGAGGCCGCGTCCCCAGGTCCACGGATGAAGCTTGACCTTTCTGCTCCCGAGGTTGAGCGACAGCACCAGGAGGTACGTACAGAGGAGCTGCAGCTACACAAGCCAGATCACGATCCCCAAAGGAAGCGCGTGGCGGGAACTGGCGGGAACTTCTGGATGTTGCCAGGCCACCGACACCCCAAAGCGCCGGGGCTTGTGCGCAGTGGAGCGGCCGCCGGTGAGGCTGGCCGGGGGCCGAGAACGAAACCGGGAGCAGCCTGGGCCTGGTCGCACGCGGCAGCCTGTAGGTGCAGCAGCCCGGGCTTTGGCGCTCCTGCTTGGGAACCGGCCCTGAACACGAGAGCCGGGCACGGGGAGCCGGGCGCTGCTGATCTCCCACTGCGTGCGGTTCTTCGGGGGTGGTCGCCGCCGGGAGACACTGGTGTGTTTCTCTTCCAGGTTGTTGATCTTCTGCTGTCCTCGTTCTGCCAGAATGTAATCGCGGCTTCCTACTTCCTCCCTCCCGAAAGGTAAAGCGACACTGGCTCTGTGTGTGTGTGTGTGTGTGGTGCGGTGCGGATGACGCACACCCTGATCTCCCGGCTGAGCCGGGCAGTGATGGGGCCGCGGCGTCTGTTCTCTGCAGGCAGGGGGCCTGGCCGTCCCGCCTGGTGAGGACGATCTGCGGGTTCCGTCGGCTGCTGCCCTCTTTGCTGGGCCGGC
Source organism: Varanus komodoensis (assembly GCF_004798865.1). Taxonomy (NCBI): domain Eukaryota; kingdom Metazoa; phylum Chordata; class Lepidosauria; order Squamata; family Varanidae; genus Varanus; species Varanus komodoensis. Next base: position 11,987,893 of record NW_025335550.1, on the reverse strand, counting down.
TCTGCCAGCTTCTGTGCCATCAGGTGGGTTCGCTGGCGTGACGCGCCGATGCCTCGGAGGGGAGTGCGGGGCGAGCCTCTTTTCACCCAGAGGTCGGTTCGAGTTCGGAGAAGTTTTCGGGGGGCCCCGTCCAGGGCTGGGCGGCGCTGGGGCAAGGGGGCAGGCCTCACCCCCCAAGCCCAGCCGGCTGTAGCGCAGCGCCCTTCACGCCTTGACCCGGGGACCTTCTGCCCGGCCGTTTGCAGAGCCGCTCGCTGAACGAAGCTCAGGTCGTGGGCCTGGCCACCCTGGCCGTCCACCTGAACGAAGCCAGAGCCCTGATCCCGGAGGTGGACCTCTGCGCTTCCTCGGCTCCGTGCTCGGCCTCCGTGAGGGGCCTGTCCGTCCCTGAGCTCTGGGATCATCTGTTGGTGTGCAGGACGGGAGAGTCGGCCGTCTTCTGCATGAGGTAAGCGTCCTGCTCCACCCCGCGCTCTGCATGTGAACTTTTCCTTGGGAGTCGCTGCTTGGATTGGATCACAAGCCCGTGTGTGGAGCGCTCGCTCGCATCGGTTTTCTGCAGAGTTCGAGACGTTTATGGCCGTCTGATCTGTTCCAGTGCTGCTTGCCATTGTACCGCGTTTTCAAGCTCATTACATAGTAGGGATTTCATCCAGAGGAGAGCTGTTGTGGTGTAGCGGTTCGTGTCAGACGAGAAGCGGGGAGACCCGAGTCTGGATTCCGGCTTTGGCCGTGAAGCTCCCCGGGGGACTTTGACCCCTGTGCCGCTGCCCCCATTTTCCTACTTCACAGAGTTGCTGTGCAGCGAGGTTGGTTGTGGGCGAGTCCCTTGGAAGAAGAGTTAGGTAAAAAGCTGGCAGTCGCCAAGGGACGGGAGTAACTCCACAGAAACGCGGGGCCAGACGTTCCCCTTTCTTCGTAGGTTTTGTACGGCAGCACTAGCGTACTTCTTGTGCAAGTTTTCCTCCCTTTCCCATGACGAACGGTGCCGCTTGCTTCATCCTGGCTTTGTCAAAAAGGTAACCCCCCTGTTTTTGAAGCGAGCCACAGGTGGGCGCATGGAGCTCCGGTCCAGCGCGCACGATTGTTGTCCTTTGCGCAGGCCTTGTGTGCTGCGCTGACCTGCCCCGTCTGTTCCAGATCACACAGACGGGGCCCCCACCCGATGCTGCCCCTGTGTGGGCCAGCAGCCCACTCGCTTCCCCGGCGGGGAGGAAGAGCTTAGAGCTGTCCTCCGACTCACTGGAAGCAGCCGTGCGGCTGTGCATGGCGTCTTCTGTCCTGCAGCTCCAGTATCTTGTGCCGCGGTTTCACTTGGAAGCACGAGGACATGGATTTGGAGACGGCCTGGTGGAGCTTCCCTGGGAAACGTTCTGCCAGCCTACCCCCTGCTCCCGGGAAGCAGCGCTCCGCTTGTGGAAACAGACACATTTCAGAGAGCTCTTGTGGGAGAGCGCGTTCCAGGTAAATGCGGCAGCTCTCGGGGGCCTCCCCCTGCCAGGCCCCGCCTGGGGGCACTTGGGGACTTCTCTGGTGGCACTGCCACGGGGCACAAGCAGCAGGGGGGCCAGGATCCGGGGAGCCAGGGCTTCAGCAGCCCTCGGAGTGGCACGGTCCGAGGGGAGGATGGAGCAGCAGTTCTGGAGCTGTGCTGGAAGGAGCTTTTGCGTGCGATGCGGCCGGACCTCTCTCAGCCGCAGCAGCACCGTCTGCAGGGCAGCTGCTCCCGCGGCCTCCCTGGAAACTCTCTGTCGGAAAAGGGCAGCCCCTCGGAGGCGAATGCCCTTGGTGGGCACTGCTAGAAAAGGAATGGCGTGCAAAGGCCCTGCGCCCACAGCTTGACCGCCCTCGGGCTGCCCTGCCCCGTCCTGGTCACCACGTCTGAACGAGGATACTTTGGAGCCGAGAAGGGAGCCGAAACGGGCAGCTGAGAGGCCGCTTAGCTGCAGCGGCCTCCTTGCGTGGTGCAGAAAGGCGGGGCGCAAATCGGCGAGAGGAGGCGGCTCCCCGTCCGCCTTCTCCCTCTCGCGTAATGTTAGGGGCTGTGGAGCAGACTGGCAGGAGGTTCGGGGCAGGTGGAGGGAGGTCCCTCACGTGGCCCCGTGCTGAGCCCGGGCGTTCTCCTCTGCGAGGGGCAGCGCTGAGGCGGGGGGGAGTCTGCCGCCCGCTGCCTCCCCTCCACTTGCGGAATGGCGACGCTCCGTGCCGCTCCGCAGCGTTGCAGCCTGGCCGGGGCGTCCCCCGTGGGACGCGGAGGGCCTGCGCCGCTTCAGGCCTGCGAGGTCACCAGTCCCTCGACCCCTGCGTCAGATGGCCCGACGGCAACGCAGGACGCGGATTCTGGCAGCCGTCCTTTTCCTGGGCCAACTCTTTGCTTCTCTTCCAGCTGACGCTGCAGGAGTGGCTGCTGATGGAGCTCGGAGTCCATCCTGACGGGGACGTGCTCTCCGCTTGTGAAAGGTGGGGGCCGCGGGACCCTAGCTAGCAGCCGCGGGACCTCCTGCCACCCCCCCCGGAGCGGCGGAGCCTGGGGACTGCGAGGTGCCCCAGCAAGGCGAGGTGCACCTGCTCCCTCGTAAGCGTGCGCCTTTCCGCGCGCAAGTAAGCAAGCCCGCCGCCGTTCGACTCCTGGAATACCACTAAGATTCTCAAACACCTTGAGAGCAGCTTCCAGTCTCTCTTCAGGGACTTGTTAGCAACTGCACTGTGGCGTCTGGCGTGCCACAGGCTGGCTTTCATTTCGGCTACGGGCCTGGACGGCCTGTGGGTTCGCAAGCAGCTGCCTGCCCCACGTCTCGCCCTGCCTGGATGGCCGCGTGGGGGCCGTTCTCTGGGCCCTCAACTGAATGATGGAAAGGCAGCCTTCCCCCGCCAGGTACGAGTTCCAGCACTGGGCTCTGCATCAGCACTTCCTGCCAGCGCCTGCCGCCGCCAGAGGCTGCGACGGAGACCTGAGCGAGATGTGTGCTGTGCTCCTTGGCACCATCCTGGATTTCTGGCAGAGGTGAGCAGCTTCGCGGGGCTTTCCCTGTGTGGCCGCAAGGGCTGCCTGGCTTCTGTAGGTGTTTCCAAGTGAGCACCAGATAGCCTGCAAAGCGTCCGGCTCGTCTCTTCCACCTGTGGCTAAACAGCTGGACAAACCCGTGTGGTGCTAGACCTGGGGGGAGCTTGCATGTGCCCGGAGTCGAGATCCCTCTTCTTGATGAACTCCTTGCTCCAAGAGGCCTCTTTTTAAAGGCTTGGCTTGTTCACTTATCTATCGTTACATTTATAAGCCCAGGAGCTCCCTGGACGGCATGCGGCGTACAGCTTCTCGTTCATTGCCTCGTAGCCTCGCTCAGAGAACACCCATTGCAGCTCATAGGACGTCACCGTCTCGGGAGCCGGGTTTCCCCTTACCCGATTCAAGCAGCAGACAATCCTTCTGGAATATAGCTCTTTATTTCCAGTCCACCTAACAAACTGGAGCCACGAGATGAGTCCCTGTGCATGCACAAAGTGATTTACTGAATCCAAACTAGAAACTGCTTCTGAAGACCCTCCCCCTGTGGAGAAGGGACAGCCGCCTAGATCAACGCAGGCCCTCTAATGGGGCAGCCCCCCAGCCTGGGGGGGCCAGGGATGGGACTGGGCATGGAGTTGTCCGTTCCCAGGGCCTGCCCAAGCATTTGGGGATGGCTGCCTCCTCCCATCTCGATCCGCACAGCCCCGTTTCCCAGCCATCCCAAGAGACGGTTAACAGTGACACCCAGTGAAATCAAGCAAACCTCTCAAAATAGGTCTGAAGGATTTTCCACATAAGGGCTTTATTATGCATTTGCCTTGTGTGGGTCCTTTGACCGACTGTGTGACCTTCCCGTTTCACTTCTCTGTCAAAAGCGCGCCGTCAGCAGGGATTTTTAGATCGGGACACGTGTCACTCGTGCCTGTGAAAGACAGCGCCTTTCTCACGTGTGCAGCACCCGCAAACCAATGTGCCACCCCGAGGTGATCCAGCAGGAGCGCAGGGCGGGGCCTGCTCTTGGTGGGGCCCCAGTTCCGTGAAACGAAACCGCACGTAGATTAACTGCTTGGGGTAGACAGACTCTGGGTGGGATGGAACCCAGTCTGTGTTCACACCGTTGCAGATGTAGCGTTCACACTGGAATACTCTGGAGAGTTTTCAACAGCTCTGCACTGCCCCGGTCCCCCGGCAGGGGCAGCCCACTTCTCTAGTCAGAGATTCATCCCCTCCTCTGTGGTCTTTAATTTTAGGTCCGAACTGGACAAGTGCATCCACCCGAAAGACTCCAGGTGTTCCGTGCCCCGTGGGAGAGGAAACCCTGAAATACACTGCAGGTTGCAGGTAGCGTGTCTGTGTCCGCTTGTTCCTTCCTCCTCCGATTCCTTCCACTCGCTCGGTGTCGAACGAGAAGCGGCTCGTTCGTGCAGCGTCGTGGGGCGCGTGTTGCTGCCACCGACAATCTCGGCACGGGGCTGGGGCAGCGGGTGGCAGGGCTCTCGCTTTCCCAGCGCCTGGACGGGCTGCCCTCTTGGTTGCAGGAGATGCTGCTGGAACTGGAGCGCCGGAGAGCCCCCCTCGACTCCTGTGAGAGCAGGGGGCACTTCCCGTTCTGTGTCTTCCGGGAGAGGCTGAATGCTCTGGGGACGGGGTCTGCCGTGGGCGAGCGGCTCCCCTGGCAGCAGGAGCTGCTGCTTCAGCGCCAGTGAGTCTGCACGGCCGGCGAGCTCACGGGGTGCGGCAGCGGTGGAGGCTGGCGGGCCAAGGCCTGGCCGCACCACTTCCTCCCGGGCTTCTCTTGCGTGGTCCGGTCTCGGCCCGCCTGCCGGCAGTGCGCACGTCTGGCTTGGGCACCCATTAAGGCGGGTGCGGGTCTTGCTCAGCCGGGGGCTGAATTCCCTTATGGAGAAGCCCAGTGGTGCACGGACCTGAAGGCAACAGGATGGGCCAACATATCCGAAAAAGCCGCATTTCGAACTCGGAGCTTTCCCTGCCAGGCCTCAACCCTTGGATGCGCCTCTCAGCCTTCTAGCAAAGAGCGCGTGTGGAAAACTACCGGGCAGTTTGTGTCTGGGTAAAAGAGGGTGCTGGGAGAAAGGGGCTGTGGCCGTCTGGGGAATCCTGGGGGGGTGCGGGGGGGGGGGCTCTGGACCCGAGGTTCTGCCTCCCAAGTTGAAGTCTGCAGCAAAAAGCCAGAAGTGGGGCGGCGGCGTCCTGACGGGAGCTGCTCCCTGCTCAGGGCCCTCCTGAGTCTCCCTCCAGCCGTTCTCGTTGCGGCCCGGCACCGGGGAAGGAGCACCTCTTTGGACTGCGAAGACTTCTTCTCGTTCGTAAACACGGAACTGGTGTGTATCCCGCAGGTGTGCTGAGCATCAGCGGCCTCCGTCGGCCGCAGTGCCACTCAGAAAGCCGTTGCGGGGCTTCCGGTTGGGCCCCCTTTCCAGCCGTGCTCTTGTGCGTGGGGAGGGGCGGCCTCCTCCTCCCTCGGGCAGGAAACGCCTCCCGGTGCTGCCGGGCCCCCGATGGGAAGCTGCCATCTCGGGGGGGCCCGGCTGGCCTGGAGCGCATCCCCCGGGGCCCTCTCCTCCCCGCCAGCCGCTCACGAAGTGTCTCTCTCTGGCCTGTTGCAGAAGAACGTCTCCTCCAGAGGCTACGCCCTCTCTTACGACATCACTGCTCACTTCTTCAGGGTACCTGCGACGATCTCGCTGCTGCTTTCCCCTGCCACGCAGCCCATTTCCGGGGAAGCAGCTTGACCGCCCCCCCCCCCCCAGTCTGTGTGTTTGGCAGGGCACACATTCCACAGTTCAGGCATCGCCACTCGGCCGCCGGAGGCCCATTCCTGCCTCTTAGAATGGGGAAAAACTGCCGGAAGTGGGAAAACCGCCTGCAGAAAAAATGAGCGACTGGCTGCGGGGGGGGAGGCACGACCCCTGCAGGCCTCCAGAGGGCCGGATTCGGGGCGGCCGGGCGGTCCTGGCGGGTGAGGGCCAGTTGCCGCTGCGTGCAGCTTCGAAGCGGGGCTTCTCCGCGGCCCCAGGCCGGGCTGCGGCCCGCACCACGCGGGTGCGTTGCCCTGTGCGGGCACCCAGACGCCTCTGCTGTCCTCCAGGGCTTGCTGGGTGCCAGCTTGGAGTGCGAGGACCCCGCACGGGAGGTGACCGCCGTGCTCGCGCTGTGCCAGGCCAGAAGCCCCGTCATCCTTTGTTCTGCAGCGGTAAGAGGCCTCTGACCTCGGCTAGATGGTTTACTCGCTCCTTTAGAGGTATTCCGAGATCCCTCGGCCGCAAGCGGTCTTCCTCTATCGCATGGTGACCAGAAAGCCACCTTCCTTTGGAGGCCGCGGGGTGTGGGGGCGGGGGGGGGCCTTCTTCTCCAGCCACAACTGCCCGTGATCAAGTTTGCGACCCGAGCACAGCTCATCGTGGTAATAACGATGGTGAGCCAACTGTGTTGCTTCCTCTCGGTTGCTGGTGCAGCTGCCTCGGTAACGTCTAACAACGTGGCTGGCTGCAGCCCGGCGAAGGGCTTGGCGCGCTTCACGCCGCCGTTGCTCAAGCGGTTTCGATCTTGCTTTGTCTCTTAACACGCGACAAATGCTTTACTCCAGCCTCCCCCAGCCTTGTGCCTGCCAGACACCTTTGGACTGCAGCTCCCAGGATTCCCAGTCAGTGGTCCTGACGGATGGGGATTCTGGGAGTTGCGGGCCAAATGCCTCTGAAGGCCAGCGGGCTGGTTTAATCTGTATATTATTGCAACACGCCCAAAAGGGCAGGCGCAGCCGCGTGGGCGGAGGGGGGGCCGTGCCCGGTTCCTCGGAGAGAAGCCCTCCGTCCGACGCGAGCGGGGGCCGGGCCGGGCCGGCGTGTGGCTGACTTCCGCTTCCCGGCTCGGTGCAGCGGTGGTGGAGGCGGCTGGAGCCGGTGCTCCGCTCGGAGTGGAGGAGACTCTTCGGCGCTGCCCCGGCGCAGGGACTGCGCACCCTCCAGGAACTGCAGTCCTCGGTTAGCGGGTGAGTCCCGGGGACCGCGTGCCGGAGAAATAGCCCTGGGGCGGGGCGGGCTGCAGTCCGCTGCCCATCCATCACTGCTCACGAGGGCCAACGTGGCCAGGCCAGCTGCAGGCCCAGATGCCGTGCCTCTGCCTCCTCCCTTGCGAGGCAGGTGGCGCACCTGATTCAGGCGCCTGTCCTCCGTGAACAGCCGGCCTTCACGGTGCTCCCGTTCCTCCCTCCTCCCTGTTTTGGCGCCTCCTCCTAGCTTCCTCTCATCAGAAGCATCGTTCCCGCGCTCCGACATACCGTGGATTTCCGCCGCCTTCCTGCACTTCACCATCCAGCAGCAAGCGGGGCAAGAAAGACCGGAAGGCCTGCTGAAGAGGCTGGGGGCTGGAGCAGAACAAGTAAGGGACGGCGCCTGCCCTTCTCCTCCCCGACGCCCTGGCAGGGCCGGGGAGAGTCTGCACCAGAGGCCACCGTGGGGTGTTGGGGGCCTGGAGGGAGGCGCTGGCATCGGGGGCCCTGCCAGCCGCTGAGATCACGCGTTCGTTCTCTCACCTGGCAGCTCCTGGGGTTCCTCTTCTTCTTCTCGGTCGTGGATCTGGTCTCAACCAGGGTAGCCCCCCAGGTAAGGCCACCTGTTCCAAGCCACCTGCCTGCAGCAGAGAAGTAGGGGGAGCTCTTCCGACCTGTCCTTCGCTGGTTGTTTGCAGAAGCAACCTTCATTTGGTTTATATTATACTGAAGTTGTGTTAAAAGCCCGCTGGCATGTTTAATGCTCATCCTCAGAGGACTCCTGGGACGGGGGTCGCCAGTACCAGCCCGATCGTTGCAGAGGAGCGACGCCAGGCTGTGGCGTGGCCGTTTCCCGAAAGGCTCCCCGAAGGCCGTTCCCCACCACTTCTGCGATGGCAGAAATCCAGCCAGAGAGGTGCCCTCTGCCTCGCCTTTGTCGTTTGCAGGAAGGACTGGATGCCCGCAAGAGCTTGGCCTGGAGCTCGGAGGTGCTTCGGCACCTGGGCGATCGAGGCGTGTCCTGGCTGGCGCTCTTCAGCTCCGCAGAGGAAGGTGCCGACGTGGCTCCGTCTGCTCCACTTCGGGGTGTGAATCCCCCACAGTGTCACACACGCCCTGCGTCTTCTGATATTGCGGGCCAGAGCCCTCACCGGATCCTGCGCAGTGCTGTGTCCGAGCAACACCTGCGGCTGCTGCCCTGGGCCTTCTACAGGTGAATGCAAGAGCTGTGCTGGCCTGTGACCGAGCTGCTGCTTGGGGGGATCCGGGGAGGTGGGACTCCAGGGCTGCCTCTTGCTCCGAAGCAGCCGCTGCTCAGAAACCACAAGCCCGGCAGTGTCCCAGGTTGGGAGGAAACCGCTTTCCTCCTGGGATGAAGCATTTTGGGATTCTGCCATTTAAAAAAAAAGCTTTACGTTTTGCATGTTGATGGTTTAGCATCTTTATGATTTGTATACTGGCCGAGTGTATTTTAAGATGTTAAGGATATCATTACTTTAAAATAACATTGCTAAGAAACCAGCACCTGGTTTGCAAAAACCGCTGGGGGCAGCTTGGCCCCCTGCAGCGACACCGCGCGGCCGCCTCCTTCCCGCCTGGCCGGCTAACTGGTCGTTTCTCCTCCAGCGTCCTGCTCACCGTGGAGGCCGAACGGCTTCCCAGGGAACCGGCGTTTCTGGCTGTTGCCGTGGACATGTATGCGCAGTTGCTGCAGCTCTTCGTGGACGGGGACACGGCGGAAGGAAGGCTGCCTGCCAGTGCGCCCGTGAGCCCTCGGGGTCGGGTCGGCCCTGCCCTCTCCCACTGGCACCCCCACCGGCTCCTCCCCGCCCTGGCTGCCCGCAGCGCTGGCGATCGGGATGCCCGCAGCCCATGCCGTGGCCCCGCTGTGGGCAAGTGCGTGCGCGCACGGTGGCAGGGGGACCGTGGCCGTGCCCTGGCGGAAGGGCCCCTGCGGCGAAGGCTGCGCCTGCCGGCTTCGAGCCGAGCACGTCTTGTCTTTCAGACAAAGAGACCGCGGAGGCCTTTTTCCAAGGCTTCCAAGGGGTTTGAATATTTAGCAGGCGGGGCAGGGGCCCCGTCGTTCACCTCCTTCACCCGCCCAGGGAGCTGCGTGGCGAATGGGGCGGGCTAAGAATCCCATAAATAGATAAACAGACCCGACGCACAGGCTTGAAGCAGGGGCAGATTTAGGCTCAACATTAGAAAGAAGGGAGGCTGGAGGACGGCTGGCCCTTCGCTTGGCTGGGATGTGCCGCTTCCGGTCGGAGGTGCGCCTCCCCAGCCAGATGCCCGTCCCGCTGCTGTCGGCTACTCTAACAGAGGGAATCGTAGTCCCGCTCACCTGAAGGGCATCAGGGTGGGGAGAGCTGGCTGAAGTACTTGCCCGGCAAAACCCCTTTTCGTCCTGCAGCCTGTGAGCTGAGCGGGAAGGAGCTGCGGGGTCGCTTGACTGGCTCTGTCTGTCCTCAGGAGGACTCGCTAGCGCTGATGGGGAGAGCGCGGCAGTTCCTGCTCTGCGCCATCGCCCGGTGCCCTCGTGGGGCCCCCTCCAGCTTCCAGCAGGTGGGCGAGGCTCTGCTGGCCAGCTGGGAACTGCAGGGATGCGGGGCGGGATGCGGGGAACGGCCTCGCCCGGAGAGCCACGGCCCAGGGAGGGCGAGACGTGGCGCCTGCGCTGCGCTGCCAGGCTGCCGAGAAGCGCTCTGGGTTAGACCGGCCTTCCCTGGCCCGTGCCGGGAGCCACGGTCCACCACCGGCCCAGGTGCTTTGCCGGACACGGAGGGGCGTGTGCTCGTGGCAACGACACGCCCTGCCCAAAACACAGGGCAGGCAGCCCTTCCGGGGGAGCGTTGCAGGTGAGTGGGGCAGAGCGGCCGCCGAGGCGCTTGCTCCGGAGGTGTGGCAGCTGGTCCCGCTTCCCTTCGCAGGCCCTGGGCCGCTGCGGAGTGCTGGACCCAGAGATGGAGGCCACACTGGTGAACTGGGGCGCAGGCAGAGACCTCTCCGACGAAGAACCGCTGCTCTTCTGAGCGCCACAGTCCGGCCGGCGCACCGGCCGATTCCTTGCACGTGGCACACGAGCGTCGGTGCGCACAGACAGAAGCGAGCGTCCCTCCCGGCCTGCTCTGTCCATGGTACTGTGTAAATAATTTATTACAAGCATAACCATGACTTTGTAACAATAAAAATTAGGTTACAAATGTTCTGGTTTTGTTTTTAGATTGGCTTTGGGATTTAATTTAAAACAAATTGTCTGGGTTTCAGTCGGGTTTCCATGACCTTGACAAGCGCCCTGCAGCACCTGCCTGTGACGACGGACTTGCCCACCTTTAGAACAGGTGTGCCACCTTCCTGGCCACGCTGGTCAGGGGAGGCAGCGCAGCCTCTCCCCTTCGGCAGGGCAGCGTTGCTCTGCGAGGCGCTGCTGGACACGAGCGCCAGGAGAGGATCGTCACAGCAACGGGAAGCCTTCCTCGAGCAAGCGGGAGAGATTTCCCCGAGCCCCTATTTGGAGAACCCATAAAAATACACTTAAAACTCCCCCTCGAGCGTGGCTTCCGCAAGGCCGGGCCAGGGCGCTTTCCTCCAGCCGCTCCTTCAGGTGGGCTCCTGTTGGGCGCTCAGTTCCGCTTTCACGGGCTGGCTTTCGGCAGTCCCCACAGCATCCGGCGGGGCCTCCGGCTCGGGCGCCCTCGCCTTCTCCTGAGTCTGGGTCAGGGGGTGCACCATGGACATGTGGACGTTGAGGTTGTGGGCCTTCTCAAAGCGCTTCCCGCACTGGTCGCAGGCGAACTCCAGCTCCGTCTCTGCTTTGTGTTTGGTCATGTGGTACTTGAGAGACGCCCGCTGCCTGCACTGGAACCCGCAGATCTCGCACCTGCGGAGGGGAGGAAGAAGGCGGGAAGCGGAGGAGGCGCCAAGCCTTCCGCGCCGGCAGGATCGCCCCTGCCGCCACCCCCGCCGCCCGTTTTGGGAAGGTGAGTTGGATCCCTCCTCAAGCCCCCCCGCTTTATGGCAAGCCTGGATTTCGAGCTGCCCGGGGCACCCTGCCTGGTCAAGCCTGCTTCTAGGTCAACGTTTGGATGTCCGGGAAAAAAACCGGGAAGCGCTGGGCCTGCACCACCCACTCCCAGAACGGAGTGTCTTCCGAGAAGAGCGACAGGTCGGTGCTTGCGTTACTCTGCTTGTAAGCTCCCTTTCTATCGTCTTGGAAGTTCTGCTCCCTCATTTTCCAGTGCAGGAGGCCATGGTGCCCCCAGGGAGAAAGCCCCAGATCCTGTGTTCCCTCGTCCAGTCACAGGCAGTGGGGCATGGTTAAGACTGGCCCCTTGCGGGAACAGCGCCCTAAATACCTGCGTTTATTAGCCCTGCTCCTGGCGTTGTTGCTGGGCTGTGGCTGCGCAGGTGAACTGCAACCCCCCC
>NW_025335550.1:11968834-11976355 GCF_004798865.1 Varanus komodoensis | reverse complement strand
CGGGCAAGAAGGCAGTGCACCTACTGGAGGGGCTTTGCTCCCGAGTGGCGCATCTTGTGCACGGAGAGGTGCTTGCCCTGCTTGAACGTCTGGCCGCACTCGTCGCAGATGTAGTTCCGTACCTCTGCAGGAGGAGAGCCGGGTCAGAAGTCGCCGGAACCCTTCCCGCTTCTGGCATGCACGGGCGTGGGAGAGGGGGCCTTTCTGCTGCCGATTCCCCGTCCCTATTTTTGGCGTTCCTCCAGTCCCTCTGGGGTTGCGGCCAGAGTCCCGTCGAGCTCACACTCTCCAAGGAAAGGAGCCATCCGACGTACGCAGGAGGGGTTTGAAAAGAACCCCCGACTGCCTAATGGCAGGTAAAACCGCCACCAAGAGCAACATCATCACATGCTTGAACGCTACACGCTGCAGAGAAGCAGACACGGGGGCCTGAACCGCCCCCCCCCCCCGAAGACAAGCCTTTGAAGAGGATTTGGGGTGGGGGGCCAGAAGAGGAATCCTCTCCCAGCCTCTTCCAGAGAGTGCTCTGGGGCAGGCCGCCCTCCCTCTGCGGAAGGACCTGCTGACCTTCCCCTCCCAACGGGCACCACCCACCGCACGGACAATGTTCAAGGCGCTGTGGAAGAGGGAACGAAGAAGAAAACAGATTCTTGGAAAAGGAAAAGCCGCCGAGCTCTTGCGGAAACTGCTCGCTGCTCCAGCTCTAGGCTGGTCTGGTGCGGGGAAGAAGCCAGTGGCCCCGCACTCCCCCTCCGCCTTGGTGGTTCCCGCACTCAGCCTGGTGAATAACCGCGCCCCCGCTGCCTCCAGCGCCCTCGTCCTCATCCTCATCCCTACGCGGGCGCAAGGCCGCCCTTTGCGGCAGCACGCCCCCCGCCCTCCCGCAACCTACCGGTGTGAATCAGCTTGACGTGGCGCTGCAGGTACCGGTCGATCATGAAGACCTTGTTGCAGCCCGGGTGCGGGCAGGGCCGCTCGCGCACCTCCTTGTGGTGCTCCTTGATGTGCTTCTACAGCCGGGGGGAAACGGGGAGCATGACGCAACCAGTGTGGGGAGCCCCCTCGGGGCGGGGGAGCGCCAGCCTCTTTGCCGGCCCTGCCGCGGAACCGCACATGGGCCCGATCGCTCGCCCGGCTGCTTTGCTCCGCAGGGCCGCCCTCGCAAAATGAGGCCACCAGCCCGTGAGAAGACGGCAGTGGGTCAGGTTATTATTTTGTTGCTCTGTGGCAAATGGTCAACGGCCACGACCTCGTTGTTAGAAGGAAACGTGGCGTCGTTAATACTCCGTGCGCGGAGCTGGTTTTGTGACGGAGGAGGCCTGGCCCTGAAGACACAGCCGCTCCGAGGGGCCAGTGCTTGGGCAGCGGGACGGGGGCCAGTCGGCCCGCTGCACCGCACGTACCTTCATGCCCTCCGGGCCTCTGTACACAGCCGTGCAGCCCTGGTAAGGACACTTGTAGATGGTTGGCAGTTCTTCCCTGGAAAAACCGGAAAACAGGCCAGCCGTGAGGAGACCCGCCGTCCTCCGGGGATCTGACCCTCTGGAGCGCTGCGTATGTTACCTTTCACACTTGATCTTTTTTTTCCAGCCAGGTTTAGGTCCCGGCTTCTTCCTTATTTTGGGCTCTTTCAACTTTGCTTCTTTGCTTTTCGCTCTCCTGCTGTTGGGAACCCTGGTGGGGAAGGAACACAGTGGCCGCTGCCTCAGCCGAGCGGGTCACACGCATGGCAAAACTTAGCGAAAGGGGAAACAGGTCGCCCCCGACAAAGCCAGAAGTGGAAGGAGCGGGGAAGGCGTGCAGAGCTCTGCGGGGGCTGCAGACGGTGCTCCCTCCTCCAGCCCTGCCTTGTGCTGCCCCCCCAGGGAAGGGAAGGGAAGGGCCCCACCTCTTCTCTGGGTAGGGCTCAAAGGAATCGTCTGAAGACAGCGTTTGCTTGTTGTCATCACTGAGAAAGGAAACAGGTTCTTTACTAAATGGAAGGGCAAAAGACGCTTCGCTTGGCGCTTGGACTGGGGGCACGTGGGGTGGAATTCAGCAGACAGTTCAGGCCAAGGAGAGCGAGTCTGTTTCCTCCTTGATCCGCTGTCCTGAATTCGGGAGACATCGCGCTCCCTTTCTGTAAAAGAGGGTGCCCAAAGCAAGTTGTGGGGGGGGGGCGCCACGACATCAAACATGTGCCAGGAAACGGCCTCTTGCCCAGGCACCTGGCTCCTCAGCCGACCAACTGGAAGGCGACATTCTCGGGTTTTTAAAGGTGGACACACCAAAACCAGGATCCTTGCTCTCATCCGAGCCAAGGCGGGTTTTAGGACACGATGCTGTTGCCTGTCCAAGGTTTTGAGACCCGACCTCCAAGTCATGCCGTTTGGATTAACTGCCACAGCAACAAGTCCGTCTCTGCCCCCAGTCCAGCCGCCCTTTATCCACCTGACTCGGTGCAAACGGCAACGAATCCATCCCTGAACGATTTCGAGTCGTTTGCAGGGTGTGAAATGGGCAGATGCGGCTTCTCACCCTAAGACACAGCCAGGCCTGCCGCCGCTTCCCAGACCAGTGCTCTCCAAAGCGCAGGCTGCAGCTCCCACCGCCCCTTCCCCAAAGGGGCCCCCGGGACGCCGGCCCCTGCCTGGCTCGAGATCCCTGCCGTCAGTGTCATGCTCGCAAAAACAACATGGCAAACCCACTCTTCTCTCACCCCTCAGAAAGGTCACTGAACTCGTCTTTTACCCGCTCATCCGATGCTGCCGACAGAGCTGGCGTCTCGCTCGGGGGTCCTAGGAAAGCGAGGAACAGCAAGCATTATGGGGGGGGGCACGGCCCTGGAGAGCGACGCCCCCTGCACCACAGGCCCCTCGTGCCCAGGACAGCTGCGTGGGTGGCAGCTGCCCCGGGCAAGTGCCGGCTTCCCCCAGAGGAGGACCGGGCGTTTGGGTTGAGGAAACGCACAGGGAACTCCGTTGGCGGAGCAGAAATTAAAAGCAGCGGCGAGGACACCTGGGCCACAGAACGGGGAGGCCGGCACGCAGCTCTGGGGTCACACGCAAGAAGGGCCGCCCGCCCCCTTCTGCCGCAAGATCGGAACTGGTCTGCACGCGAGCCAGGCTGCAGGAGAGGGGAACGGCTGTCCGGGGAAGGCCTGAAGGCCAAACCTGCCCCAGGAGCCCCGGCTGGCCCCCCGCCCTGCAAGCTCACTTACCGGGGCTCCCATTGAGGGGGCAGACGGGCTGCGCCTGGCTTTCGTCCTGCAAAGGCGCTCCGGAGGCTTCCTGCACCGTGGGCGCCTCCTGGCGCTCTGCCTCCTGGGTTTCTGTGCCGAAGGGAGGCAAAGCCACCCCGCCGCTTGCCGGCTGCTGGCCAGCCGCCGTCCTAGCCGTGCCGTGCGGGGGCTCCGGCACGGCCCCGGCAGCCCTCGGGCCGGCGGCGTCTACCCCGTTGCCCGTCGCGTGCTGGGCGCTCGGCTCCCACTTGACGGCGGGGCTGCCGTCCGCCAGCACGGCGCTGCAGTCCGAGTCGGTGCTCATGACGTAGTCGTGGCCCTCGGCACAGCCCCACACGGCGCGGATGATCCCGCAGTACTGGGAGGACAGGACGCTCTGCAGGTGCGGCGCCACCTGGCAGCGCTCGGCGTGGTGGTGGGTCCACAGCACCAGGTTCCGGATGCACTGCGGGCTGGACGTGATCAGGTCTGCTGTTCGCGGGGAGGAGAGCGGGAGGGGCGGTCAGGCGGCTCAGAGAGCCCCCCCGCCTCGTCGCGGGCGTAATTAGCGGGCAGGGTCCGTCCCCGCGCACGAGGGTCCGCCCCCCACGCCAAGCGGGGCAGCCGGGCGGGTCTGCCTGCAAATGGCTGCCGGGCGGCGCAGGCCTTTCTCTGAGCCGGCGTGGCTTCGGGACGAAGCCCCAGGGCGCTTCCGAGGCAGAGGCCCCGGTGTGAGGCTTCCTCAGCAGCGCCCACAGTTCTCAACAGACTTCCACAGAAAAACACAAGCGGGAAGAAAACACGGGAGCGTTTCAAGTAGGTAACAACATCTGGACCTCCTGGAAAATTTCTGGAACAGCCTCTGGGGCTGCCCAGGGCCAGAAAATGGCCTTCCCAAGGAGCTGCTTGTTTCTTCCTATGATCTAGGTACCTCATTCGGCAAAAAAGCCACCGCAAGTGCTGCATAAACACTGAAAACAAACTTAAAAACAATAAAAAGAACAGCACAAGAACATGAAAAACGGGAGCTGGTACCGGCATGCCACGCTCTCACGGATCTCCAATGGCCCGGGGGCAAAGCCCCCTCACAGCCATGGGGGCAGGCACGGGGGGGGGCGCCTCTGTGGCAGCAATGCAGCAGCCCTTGGCAGCCCGGGGAGCAGCATTCAGCAGCGGCCGAATCGCTCCGCTTACCCAGGCAGGGAGCGTCTCCTTCTGGGCCAGGCAGGTGAGGCTGGACCACATGGTTCCTGTGCACAAACAGAGGGCAGCACAGATCAGATGCCTCCCGGAGAAGGCAGGCTGTCCTCTAGGAGGAGCAGCTGCAAATTGCCACCTGCCTCGGTGGAAGGCAGCTTTCCTTGGGCGTTTGGCCTTGCCAAGAAGCTCACGCAAGTTACTAGTCCACAGTGTGCTTCACTGGCTCGCATGCCAAATCAGTTGTGGCAGATCGACCCCCAAGAGGGGACAAGCCGATCCTTCAGGCTCGGAAGAGGCAACTGCCACGCGCCACCGAGGCGTGGCTGCCGTGGGCCTCCGGCCACCCAGCCCAGCCCCGCGAACGAGGAATGCCGCTCCACCTACTTTCCTCGCGCCTTGAGGTGGCCGGCGGGCGAGACGTTCACCTTCTGGATGAAGGCCCTGAGGGTGCTGCGGCACTTGTAGAACTGCGCGTGGCACTTCTTGCAGACGAACGGGGGGAGGGCCGGGTCCTGCCGGACGGCCACCCCCACCAGCCGCTGGAAGTCCGTGAAGAAGACTTGGTCCAGGCGCCGCTGCTTCTCCGAGCTCTCCCCCATCACGGGGACCTTCCCGAAAGCGTTCCGCAGGCTCCGCGAGGAAAACTTCCCGTGGCACAGCCGGCAGTACCCCGTGCTCAGGCTCCGGCTGCTCCCTGCAGCGACCACAGGGAGGGCGGGGGTCAGCCCGGGGGGCCAAGGCGTGCGCCTGGGTGGGCCGGGAGCCCCTCCCAGACGGGCCTGGGCCACCGCTGCAGCGCAGGGCACCCCCCTGGGAGAGGGCATGGCACCACCGCCGCTTTCGCGCAGGGCCAAGCGGCAGCCGGGAGCCTACGCCGAAGGAAGCGGCACAAGCCCACCGCATGCCTCCCCCGAGCCGAGCCGCACGGGCTGCCCCGGCGCCACGTCCAGCCGCTCCTCGAGGACCCGGAGGCTGCTTTCCACGCGGAGGTGAGGTGCCCGCTGGCGGCAGCGACGGGCCCCGCATGCGGGCGCCTCTGGAGGGCAGCGGCTCGCACGGCCGGCTGGCCGTGGGCTGCCGAGCCGCGGTGGCGCAGGGCGGGAGGCCGGCCCGGGTCGCCGCTGGGACCGGGCGCTTGCGGGCAGTGCAGCGCTCCTCCCAGCCCGGCCCTCCCCACGGGCGCCAGTCACTTGCGCTGCTCAGACTCCCGCTGGCAGGCGCCTTTGCCCCCGAAACGCCGCCCCGGTGGCTCACGGACAGCGACCCCGCGACTGCCACGGGAGCAAGGCGCTGGGCCGGACCTGAGCGCCGCCGGCCTCGCCAGCAGCCGCAGCGGGCTGTGCCTCGCTTCCCCTGCAAAACCCCGCCAGCAGCGCCGCCTGGGCCCGGCCCCGGCCCCGGCCCCCTGGCTCCCCCTTTCCGGAGAGCTGTGGGGGGAACGGGGCAGGCGCCCTTCCTCTCCGGGCGCTTTGCCTCGGGCTGCTCCGGCCCCAGAGCCGGATCAGCCCCTGCTGCTCCGCGAGGCTTCCGGGCGTGAAAGCCCCGGGCGGCCTTCCCGGGCTCTGACGTGATGTCAGCGGCTTTGCGGCTGCCCGGCCAATCAGAGCCCTCGCTTCCTGCAAGGTGTCACGAGTGCCGCCGGCCCCTCCCGGGATCCCTTCCGCTCACGGCCCTCCTCAAGTCAGCGCGTGTGCGGGGGGAATCGGGGCGGAAGGCTGAGTTCGGGGCCCGTTCTGGGCAGCGGCGATCGGATTCCTCCTCGAGCGCCTGAGACTCCCCCAGCCCTCCAGAAGCGTTCCCCGAGCCCAGCAAAGAGGCCCATCGCCCCCGCACCAAAAGGGGGACCCCCAGCGGGCCCGAGCGAAGGCACTTTGGTCCCCAATCCTGGCCGATGGGCCCCAACTTTGGGCAGGCTGTGGGCACACTTGGAAGTTGGACTCTCAGGGGTGCTCTCGCAAAATGGCTGCCACGGTGGGCGCAACCGCTCGCAGGGCACCCCGTGCCCGGCAGCCAAACTGTGGCAATTGCAAGCCAAGCCGCTTGTCCTGAAGGTGATCAGGACGGCGGGGTGCACTTCGCATTCAGCAGGATTGCATCCCAACTAAAACGCAACAACTTTAAAAGCCTAACGAACTAAATAAAGCCCAGCAGGGGCCGGGAGCCTTGTGGATGCCAGAAGAGATGCCCGGGCACACGCCTCTGTGTGCTCGTGCCAGGACGGAGGGCCCTGTCCTGGGTACTTTTTGAGGGTTTCTTAGATTAAGAGCAACTCATCTACCTGGTTTTGGGCCAAGAATAAGCCCAGGGCAGAGGCCCAGGCATTGCGATCGGAGCCGCCGAGTTGCTTCCCATCCCTGCCAGGGCAGTGTGGAGCCAGCTGCAGCCCACAACACGCCCGTTGAATTGGACCCGAGAGCTTTTGGGGACGATCTGCAGGCCAAAACAGTTTTGTAAATACGGGCCAAGATGGCGCGCAGGCGGCTGCAGCTGCAGGCAGACCAATGTGTGAGTCGGCTTTGCTGCATCACCAAACGGTGCAAGCAAAACTCCTTCCATGTGAAGCGCCGGCTTCAGCCCCCTCCTTATCTTCCTCAGGGGCAGCAGGGCCTTGCACAATCTGGCCCAGTGTGGCCAGTGGGCAGGAATGGTGCTGAGGGCACCTGCTTGGGGAAGGCTGGGCCAGGAGACCCGGCAGCAGAAGCTCTCCATCACATCTCCAGGTTGAGATCATTCAAACCTGCCCAGGGGAAGGAGGTGCTGAGGGACTGGCTGGGCCCAGGATGGCCGAAGAAAGCACCGCCTAACGCGAGAGGCCGGCAGGGATGGGGGGAATTGCTGCATGTCGTGGGAGACAGGCGGGCAGTTCTCCTCTTCCCTCCTCTGCCATCTTCCTTTGGTGCCGTATCCTTCAGAGCAAGCCCGGCGGGCTTCATGCATCTGAAGGCTGTAGACCAGGATAAAAACAACCTTCGACTAAGTGGACGAGGGGCAGTCGCTTCGCACGTGCCCCGCGCCAGCCCCGCGCCCTCGGCGCGCAGGCCCTCCCTGCGCCGCGCCCACCGGCTCCGGGCGACTCGCGGGGCCGCGACGGCGGCGCGGCTCCCGGGCGCCCCTGCTCCGCG
>NW_025335550.1:11956041-11968734 GCF_004798865.1 Varanus komodoensis | reverse complement strand
CGGAGACAAGCGGGCGCGCGTCCGGGGGAAAGTACGTCGCCCGCCACGCCGGCGAGTGGGGCCGCCTGCGCTGCTGGCGGGAGACCCAGCAGAGCGGCAGCCAGGCCGGCTCGCACGAAGCGGGGCCACCCCCGACAAGTCCCTGCCTCTGGTCGGCCGCCAGCAAGCCTCCGATGGCAGCCCGAGGAGAGCCGCCATGAGGCTGACGCATCCCATGATGGGGCTCCCGCCATTAACTGCCCCGACCCCTGCTAGGGCAGCTGGCGAGGCGGCGGCAGCACGCCTGCCAGCAAGAGCGGCAGGATGGAGGTGGCGCTTTCCAAGGAGCTCGCAGGGGAAACGTAAGGCCTGCGGCGGAAAGGCCGGTGTCCCGCCGCCAGTCGGGGGCCGCCAGCCGTCGCTGCGCAGGAGGAGGGCGCCCAGGAGGCGGCGGAGGAGGCCGGGACCTCTGTCACCCGCACGCCCTGGAGGGATTCCCGTGGGGTCCAGGGCGACTGAGCCACTTGTCGCCTCTCCGCTGTGGAGGCCTGCAATTCCCATCAGCCGCAGTCGACACAGCAGGGGTGAGGCATGATGGGAGCTGTCGGCCAAAACATCTGGACGCTGCCACCTCGCTCCACAGAAAGGGTCAGTGGCAGGCACAAGAAGCGCGGCGGTTTGCACGCACTTGGCGCACGCCCGGGGTCGGGAGCAGAGCGTTTTGCAGCGGACGTGTGAACGCGCTTTCCCCAACCTGGAGCCGGGCAGATGCTCCGGACTTCAGTGCACATCAGCCCCAGGCCGCAGGGCCGCTGTGGTCAGGCCCGGGTGAGTGCAGAACACCCGGGCGGCAGCCGCCTGGGACGGCAGGCGGGCATGTCGTCCCGGAGGACGCGGCTGCTACGGGAGGCGCGCAGCGCGGCGCGGCGGCGCCTCGCATGCATTCCCGCGGACGCGCCGGGCGGGGGCGCGCGCAGTGCCCGCCGCCCGGGGCGCCGCGGGTCTGGCCAGGGTCACGCGCCCGCGGCAGGCGGGGAGGAGCCGCGCCGCTCCTGGAGGCCGCCCCCGAAAGAGCGCAGGGCGGCCCGGCCGGCGCTAGCCCGCCCTCCCGCGGCCGGCCAATGGCAGAGCGGGAGGCGCCCGCCGCCTGGCAGGAGCCCCGCCTCCCTCCGGCCTCAGCTGCCCGGGTGCCGCCGCTCCAACTCGTCCGGCCCAGCCGCGCGGCAGGCCGGGAAGGTTCCGGGCCAGCCATGGCCGACTCGGCGGCGGCCGCCGCCGCCCCGGAGCCCGCGGGGAAGCCGCTGCAGGGCGCCATGAAGCTGGCCAAGGGCGCCCTCGAGCTGGACGCCGGGGACCGGCCGCGGGTGAGCACGCCCGCGAACGTGTGGGCGCGCCGCGCGCGTCGCCCGGTGCTGGCGGGGCGGGACCCCGTGCCGTCTGCGCCTGCGGCCGCCATGCGCTCCCCATTCCCGGCCGGGCCGGGCCGGGCCGGGCCGTGCGCTGCCCGCGCCGCTCCTGCTCCTGCTCCGGGCGCCGCTTTCCCGGCCGTCACGCCCCTCGCAGGCTGTCGCTCCCGCGCCGCCGCCTGCTTCAAGCTGCTAGTCCCTAATGTGCGCGCGTGTGCCGGCTGTCATCTGCGGGGTGCCGTGAGTCCGTCCGTCCCCCCGCGGCGGCCAGGCGCTGGGGCACCTGGTGGGCCGGGCGTTGCGGCCAAGCGTTCCAGTCTTGGGCCAGCCCGGGGCAGGCGGGCGGGCCACTCAGTCGCGGGGCCTCGGGAGGGCTTGTCCTGCTGAAAACTGTGCCCCCGCTGTCTCCCTCTGTGTGGCAGGAGGCCTACGTGGAGTACCTCAAGAGCATCAGCTTCATCTGCCAGGCCCTGCTGGAGGAGGCAGCCGCAAAAGGTATGCCTCAGTTTCCTTTCCGCAGCGGGGGCATAAACGGTGAGTGGCGGGACAGCCCTGTCTTTGCGGAGGTGAAGGACTGCCCCGCTTTGCTGAGCCCCTTCGTTGTCTCCGCTGGCTTGCTACGTGGGATAAGCGGGGCTTTTTCTTTTAGTTATGGCCCCTTTATCCTGTTCTCAGTCCCGAAAGTCTGGAAACAGGAGGGCTGCTTCCGGTGGGCTTACAATATAGGAGGATGTAATGCACAAGGTCAAGAGGATGAGGAGGGGAGAGGAAGCGTGTAAGCGGTCTTTCAGCAGGGCTGGCGGACTGGCTCTCTGACTGCTCCGAACCCGAAGATCCTTTCAGGCTGCCCAGCTCAGCTCTTCCTGAGTTCCCTTCCTCCCACTCCTGCTCTTCAGTAGTGAAGCTCGGCCCAAACACCAAGGATTCATCCGGTGCTCAGTCTCTCGCAGACGGAGGGTACCTGGAGAAGAATCCCTGCTAGTTTGCTGGCTCTGCAGCGGGTAGAGGGCCGTTTGCAATCAAAAACCAAGGAACAGGAAATGCAACAAGACAAATGTCAAATATTGAGAAATGAAAGAGTTTAAAGAGCCAGAGCGCAGTTAATCATTAGGACAGCTGGTTAAATGTAGATTGTTTGTTAAGGAGGGAGGTCCAGAGGGGGGTTCTGAGTGGAGGGCCACTCCCACAGTGCCTCTTTTCCCGGTGGCCACGGATACGCCTTTGTCGGCAGCAGGAAGAGCTGCCAAAATGTCGAATTGGGTCCAGAAGAAACAGGCCCCGTGAGAGAATCGGAGGCAGCAGGGCCCGGGGCGTTTCTTGTGGGACGGGCAAACCCAAGCCGCCGTAGGGGAAGCAGGCAGGGGGCAGATCCTGGCCGGGTGGTGGAGGAAAGCCCGGAGAGGCCTTGTTCGGCGGGCTCTACACACCCTCTGCCTCTCCCTGCAGCAGACGGAGGGGCCGTGACGTCCGATACCCCCAAGATGCTGAAGGTGGCCGAGCAGTGCCTGGAGCGCGCCAAGAGCAGCATTGCCAAAATCGGTGAGCGCGGGTTGTGCCCCCTGTTCCTCTGGCCCCCCATCACCCCGTGGCCTCCTCTGTGCCCGGGAAGCGGGTGCAGTGGATTTGAGTGGGCATCGGGCGGCCCGGCCTGTGCATGTGTCCCCCCCTCCTGCCCCGATGCAGGCCAAGCAAAGGCCAGGCTGTCCCCGGAGGGAGCGCCGGGCCCGGCTCCAGCCTCGCGGCACCGCAGGGTCTTCTCGGACGAAGGCGGGAAGCTGTCGCCGTTCCTCCCCCCCGAGATGTTCCAGAAGCTGCAGATCACCGACGTGCAGAGCGCAAAGAAGTAAGCGAGGCTCTTGGGGCTGAGCCGGGGGCGCTGGCGGTCCGGGCCCCCTTCCCTGGGCGCCTGCCAACGGCCCCCGGCTGCCGTGGAGGGGCCTCAGCCCCTGAAAGGCTGCTGCTTCCCGCAGAGAGCTCAGCCCGCTGGAGGAGGCATCGCTGCAGAACCAGAAGCTCAAGGCCACCTACGAGGCCCGGCTGGCCCGGCTCAATCCCAGCCAGGCCATGCAGAAGACCTCTCTGGCAAGTGGGGCCCTGGGGAGGGGGGCCAGTCCGGCCCGGGCAGCCCTGCGGAGGGAACGGTGGCCGGCCGGCCGGGAGCAGCCGTGAACAGCGGCTTTGCGGGCCTCCATGCGTCGCTCTGCGTGGCGAACGCATCGGCCCCGAGGGCCACTCACACCATGCTCCCGTCTGTGGGAGGGACTAGGGCCAGTCGGTTTTGGGGGCGCCTCCTCCGTGAAGGCCTCCTGCTCCCCATCCCCTCCCCACCCCCACTCTGGCCCCTCGGGCAGCCGCCCCCCGGCTTCAGCCCCACTCTCTGCTCCGCAGACGCTTTCGCTGCAGCGGCAGATGATGGAGAACCTGGTGATCGCGAAGGCGCGGGAAGAGACAGTATCCTTTCCACTGTCGTTGCGGGGAAGGCATGAGTTTCCTCCCCTCGTGGGGCGGCTGTGAGGGCTCGCCAGGACTCTGCTCACCGGGCCGGGGGCGCCTGGGGCTGGTGCTGGGGACCGGGCCGCCCCATGGCTCCAGGTGTGCCGGGGGGAGCAGCCGCTTCCAGGCAGCCTTGACCCTGCTCCACCAGCTGCAGAGGAAGATGGAGGAGCGCCGGCTGCGGCTGCAGGAAGCTGCCAACAGGTAAGGGGAGGGCGGGCGGCCGTGCCCGGCATGTCCCACTGCCCCGTGGGCCGGGCCAGGGAGGTGCCGCCTTCTCCCTGCCGACCGGCCCATGCCTGCGTCCGCAGGAGGTTCTCCGGCAACGCCGTGCTGACCGCGGAGGAGCAGCAGCAGCGGGCACTGTATGCCGCCATCCTGGAATACGAGCAGGACCACGTGCGTGGGCTCGCGTGCGCCCCCGGCTCGGGCAGCGTGCGGCCGGCTTGAGAAGGGGGGGAGGGAGGGAGGCCGGGCGAGGAGCTGGGGGGCAGGCAGCCGGCTCCCGCCATTGGCCTCAAACGGATCGGGCCGTGCGGGCTGCGTGGTTGCCCCTGCCTTGGGATCGGGGGGGGGGGAGGCGGGGAGGACGCCTTGCTCCGGCGCCACCTCGAACGCCGCGCGCTCTCGGCTTCCGCCCAGGAGTGGCCCAGGGTGTGGAAGGCCCAGATGAAGAGGAGCCCCCCCGACCCGTCCCTGGTGCCCAAGCTCATCTCCCACCTGCTCAGGTACGCGGCCGCCGTCCCCAGGTGCTCCCTCTTGCCCCAGGCAGGCGCCCGTGACTGAGCCGTGCCGGAAGGGCTTGGCCCGCCCGCCTCCCCGAAGCATCTCCGGACGCCCCCGCAGCGGCATTCCTCTGGCCTCCGCGTGTCGCTGGCCACGTGTGGGGTCCCGGCGTGGGGCGTGGGGGGCCGCGCAGACGGTCTCGCGGCTCAGGGTGGGTCCCTCTGCCCCGCGGCTCGCGAACCGCCCCTCGTGCCTTCCAGCTGCGCGGATCACCCCGTCTGCCAGCTGCTGAGGAAGCTGCAGTGCGCCGTCTACAGCCGCATCTACCCGCTTGTGAGCCGCGGCACGGCGGACGCCCGGCTGGCCGGGAGGGCCCTCCGCGGGCTGTCGCTCTCCTCCTCGCTGGACGCGGAGGCCTTCCCGGCCGCGGAGGGGCGGCGCCTGCGCGCCTCGCAGAGCTTGTATTCCATGTTCCCCGTCCGGGAGAACGACGCGCTGACCCTGCGGCACAGCGTCTCCGCCGCGCCCTTCGTCGAGGACCCGGCCCCGGGCCGCCCACGCTCCCCCCAGGCGCCGGCCCGGCCCCCGGAGGAGCCGCCCCCCGCCCCGCCCGCCCCCCGAGAGAGCTCCTTCGAGGACCTCGAGCGCTTCCTGTCTGCCTCCGAGGCCTGGGCCGGGGGGCCCCCGCACGAGCCGCCCCCCCGGGAGGCCCCCTCCCAGCAGGAGCATCTCAAGGCGGTCGTGAAGGAGATCCACAACGCCATCGGTGAGGGGCAGCCGTGGGGCTGGGAACTGGGGGTGGCACCGGACGCGCAGTGCAAGGAGGAGCCCAAGCCCGGAAGTCGCTCTGGGGGATCCGGGATTTCGCGTCTTTGCTTTTCTTCCCGTGTTGCGTTCCGGAGCTCTTCCAAAACAGCAGGCCGCGCTCGCGAAGAATGCGGCAGAGTCTTGCCGGGTTGAGAGAGCTCAGGCTTCTAGCCTGGGAGCCTCTAGCGGTATGGGGCTGCAGATCCCATCATCCCCGGCCAGCCGGAGGGCGCTGCAGCCCCACGCCTGTGGAGGGCACCCGGTCAAAAGGGTGAGCAAGCTCTCTGTTTGGGGAAGCTTCCTGGGCACCAGAGGCAGCCGGGTTCCTTCGCATCCCCCGGCAGCACCGTTCGTTCCCCGCAGCAAAGCTCGGGGGGCCTTTTCCCTGGAGAACCTGCCCCCCAGCATTTCCCCGCCCCTCTCCTCTGCACCGCACGTGCTCGCTGGCCTCAGACCCCGGCCAGATCCCTGTGTGGACCCATCCGAATTTGTGGCGCCGCAAGGAAGCGGATCCCACAGCTGTGCTGCCCCCCGCTGGCCTCCCGCAAGCCAGGTAGTGCGTGGCCCCCGTGGGGTTCTGACAGCGGGGCAGAGGAGGCCAGGGACGCTGCTGCCCGCCGGCCCTGGCCCGGCCCCATGCGCCCTCCTGCGCCGCCCCAAGGGCTCCCTGCCCCTCCCAAGCCGCCTCCGCCCTCTCCCCAGACAGCCTCAGCTCCCTGACCCTGCTGGCCTTCGAGAGCCTCGGCTCGGCGGCCGCCAAGGACCAGTGCGTGGCCTGCCTGGAGGAGGCCTTCTTCGCCCCGCTCTGGGCTCCGCTCCTGGCCGTGTACAGGTAAGGGCGCCCGCCGCTGCTGGCAGAAGCGGGGCTCCTCCGGGAATCCCTCGGGAATGCACGCCCCATGCAGCAGCCCCAGCCCTGCGGCCGCACGGAAGGGCTCGGGGTCGGAGCCGCTCAGCCCGGTGGCTTGTCCCCGGATCCTGGCCAAAGCTGTGCAGGCACCGGAGCGGGGAAGCTGGCTCTCGCGGTCGGCTCCCGGCCGGGGGTCCCAGCGGCCCCTCTCCCGCCCTCTGCCCTCTCGCCCGCTCCAGGGGTGTCTACAGGACGCGGGAGGCCACCCTGGCCAGGAACATGGAGCTGCACGGCCACCTGTCCCCCGCCGACTTCGGCATCTCTGCCAAGCTGCTGCCGCAGGGGGGGCAGCCCCGGGGGACGGGGTCCTATCCCTACTGCGCCGCCGTGCAGGAGCTCGCGCTGCTTCCCCTGGGCAGTTGCCCGCAGAAGAAGCTGGAGTGCAGCGGTGAGTCGCCGGACGGAGCGGGGACCCCGGGAGGCGCCCTGGGGAGGCGCGTTCCCTCCTGGCCTTGCAGCCTGCCTGACCCCGCGGCCGGCTCCTTCGGGGGACCGGCCGGCCGGCCGCGGCACAGCCCTCCTGGCAGGGAGGCGGCCTGAGGCCCTCTGGGTGTGGGACTACACCTCCCAGCAGCCAGGGGAAAGGGCTGCTAGCCGGATCTCGAAGGGTGGCATACTTAACGGGCCGCCTGTCTGTATTACATCTGGCGAGCAAGCTGGGAAGGAGGCCGGTGTGAACCGCGCTGAGCGGGAGTGCCGTGTGACGAGGCGACCCCCTTGCCCCATCCTCCGCAGGGGGTCACCACCCCAGGACGAGCCCCAGCAGAGGCTCCAAGCACGGGCTGGCCGAGGGCTTCCTGGGGTCCCCCTCTGGCAGCCTTCCGTGTTCCCCACCCCCAGAATACCCACGGAGGGAACGATGGGGTCCCCGCAGGAAGCCCTCGGCCAGCCCGTGCCTGGAGCCTCCGCTGGGGCTCGTCCTGGGGTGGTGACCCCCTGCGGAGGATCAGCCGGGAAGGACGGGGCCGGGGGACGTGGCCGGGGGCTCGGGGCGCACGGGGGCGGCTGTCAGTGCTCGCCTTTCCCGCCCTGCAGTGCGGACGCTGCGCGTCATCTGCGAGTGCGGCGAGGAGTACTGTGGGGGCCGAGAGGGGGCGCCCCAGCCGGCACCGGCTGCCATGTGAGTGTGTGCGAGCGCCACAGAGGGCGGCCAGTGTGGGGTGCGGCAGGCAACGGCGTTTGGGGCAGGGGGGCTTGCGGGCTGCCTGCGGCCCCCGCTGCGCACCAAGGCCTTGGGCCGCTGCTTTGCTGGCTGGCTTGCCCCCGAGCCCCTCTGGATCCCTGGGTGGGAACGGGCGGGGGGGGACCTGGCATACAGGGGGCTTTTGTGTGCGCTGGGGGGGGGGGCTGCGGCCTTTAGGACCCTATGGTGGAAGGGGGCAGCCCTTCTGCCGGTCTTCACCCCCACGTGGCCCCTCTGGCCGGCACACCTGCTCCTTCCCGGCGGGGGTGCCTGTGCCCCGTGCAGGGGGGCTTTGCCCACGATGCCCCTGCCCCTCCCCCTCCCCGCAGGGGTGCCCAGGCACAGCTGTGCCTCTGGGGCGGATTTTGGGCCCCTCTGCGGCCACTCTGCCACCTCACGCGGTGGGCCGGGTGTGCCGAACCAGAGCAGCCCCCCGGGCCCGGCCCCCCAGCCTGCCTTCTCTGCTCCCCCGCTGCACAGAGGGGCCGACGACCTGCTCCCGATCCTGTCCTACGTGGTCCTGAAGAGCAACCTGCCCCAGCTGGTCTCGGAGTGTGCCGCCCTGGAGGAGTTCATCCACGAGGGGTGAGAACGGGCCCTGCGCGCAGCCTCCGAGGCCGGCCCTTGTGGTCCTCCCTTCGCGGGAAGCGGGCTGGGGCAGCGCCTTCGGACCCGCCACGCGCTCCCTCGCCGGCCTGCGTTTGCCTTGAGGACCGAGACCCTGGACGAAGTGCTCTGGCTGGGAGAGCTTTCTCCACGCCGCTCGGGGGCCTCAGAACGGGGGGCTTTCTCCAAGCCACCCTGCCCGTTGCCCCGCAAGCTCAGCCGCTCGCTGCCGCAGTGAGAGGCTGGGGGCCTTGCCGCCCGGCTCCCTTTTTCAGCACGACTGAAGCGAAGGGCCCTCGCCGCGCCCTGGAGGGGGCAGCGCCATGAGCTTACACGCAGGTCCAGCGGGGGGGGGGGGGTCACCTTGCTTGTCCCGGATCTCCTGCCGGGGGACGGACTTGCCCGGGAGTCTCGAATTCCCTGGCAGAGAGAAGCGTTTGTTCCGCCCGTTCCTTGCTATACTGCACTCTCCCCCCGGCAGCCCTGGAGCTCTGCTGCACCACAGTTCCTATTATCCCCAGCCAGCAGCACCCTCTGGGGCCCCAGCTGTGAGGAAGCCGCAGCGCCCGTCCGTGCCGGTGTCCTGTGTGCCAGACCGAGCGTCCCCTGCGGCCTCTCTCTCGGGAGCGCCCCGGCCCGGCCTCTCTCCGGAGGCTGACGGCCGCCCCTCGTGTCCCCGCAGGTACCTGATCGGGGAGGAGGGCTACTGCCTGACGTCTCTCCAGAGCGCGCTCTCCTACGTGGAATCGCTGAAGGGGCCCGTCCGGCAGAAGTAGCCGAGCTCCGGGGGCCCCGGGCCTCCCTCCCGCGGGAGCGCCAGGCGAGACGCAGCCGCACACCCGCCGCCGCCGCCTTTCCCCGCCTGCCGAAAAGAAACCTGCTGATCGGGCCTCACCCCCGTCCCCCCATCTGTGCAATATTCCTCCCTGGGGGGAGAGGGAAGGCCGCCCCCCAGCCTCTCCGCGAGGAGCTGCGCTTCCCCCTCGCCGCCGGCACCTGCAGCGTGCTTGTTGGAAAGAGCTCCCCGGAGCGGCTTGGGGGGCGGTCCCGGCAGGGGCCCCCTTGACCTCCGGCCCTGCTGTGCCTGCAGGGCCCCCGTTCTTGCCACGTGGGCCAGGGGCACATACCCGCGAGGCCCTGGCTCAAAAGCTCTGCTGGAATTTTAACTGTGGAACTGTTTCCCCGCTCGTGACGGGGAGGGTGAGGGCGGCGCTCTGCCCAGTCCCAGCGCCCCAGACGGGGCTCGGGCGGGCTCCAGGGCCAGGCGGAGGTGCCCACGGGTGTCTTGCCGTGCCTGGAGACGAACGGACAGACCTCACCGAGAGGAGAGTGTGTCTTGTTCTTGCCGGCTTTCCCCAGCGTACTGCGTACGATCCCGGGGCCGAGCGAAGGGTGGCATGCGGGCTCTCGGGGCGAGTGCGCAGGGATCCGCCAGGGCTGCTCAAGCGCTGCAGCTGAGCCAGAGGGGGGACGTGCCCGGCAGGCTGGCCGTCCGCAGCAGGAGACGCCCAGTGGGGCCTCTGGGTCTCAGCGGGTGCTGCCTGCCCCAGTCTGGAGGGCGTCCTGGCAGGGCGGGTGGGGAAGGACAGGGGGTGTGGGGTGCGTGGCACGAGGGCCAGTGCTGTGGAGGGGCTTCTGGCAAGGGGGCTGGTGGGACGCCCTCGAGCCGCAAGGCACGGAGGCCTCTTGGCTGCTCGGCGCAGCCTTCTCGTGCCCCCCCGGCCACTCCAAGGCCCTCGGCCCCACTGCCGGCTCTCCTCGGCCCTTGCCCGGCTTAGCACTCCAAGGCTGTTCCACAATAAACACTCCTGCCTGCCTGGTTGTTGTAGTCATTGCGGGGCGGGGGGGGGGGGGCTGCAGGTGCCTCCAGGAATCCTCTCGGGCTTCAGGCCAGCTTGGAAAGACCCTCTTGGGACAGGCCGGCATGCTAGATACGGCAGGATCTTTTGATTCAGGGGGCCAACTGGCGGTCTGCGGCTGGCTCTCCACGTGCCGGATGGTGTGGAAGGGCCCCCCCACAGCCCCTTGATGCAGGTAGACACGAGCAGCGATGGGGGGGGGGACCAAGCAACCAACCTGCCCAAGGTCGTGCTTGACCCCCATGGTGGGCCGCCACCCCACCTCACGGAGAAGCTGGCCTGCCGCTTGTGCCTCAGAGGGGACGGGGGGGGGGCCGCAGGGAGCGAGTCGTGGGCCTGCTCTGAAGGCCGGGTGGCAGCCGCAGCCCAGCACCCGCCGCGGGCAGCAGGATCTGGCCCAGGGTGCAGCCCGCTCCCGCTCCCCTCCAGCGCCCTTCCCCGCAATTCCTCCTCTCTCCAAGAGCTGCCCATGGCGCCCCCTCCTCTCCAGTGATGAAAGAAAGGAAGGTTGCCGGATTGTCATTTGTCTGCTACTGCTGCAGCCTTCAACGTGCCTTATTTATGGACTGAATTTATCGAAGAGCCGCCCATCAGCGTGCACGCTCTGGCTGGCCGTTACAATAAAAATACCAATCAAATAACATCAGATAAAACATAACACAGTTAAATATCATGATAAAGTAAAGCGAGGGCGACTGTTGCAAGACGGGGGTTGAGCAGGCAGCCGTGTTGCTGCCTGGAGCGGTGGGAGCCTTCACCTGTTGGTTGCTGCCCTGTCGGATGCCTGCCTGTCCAAGGGAAGAGGCGACCGCGGGCGTCCTCGGCTTTCCTTTCCTGGGCTGCTCGGCGGTGGCTGCACGCCCTGGTCCCGGCGCTTTCCCCGTCTGCCGCCCGCTTCGAGGTCCCGCGGCGTCTGCACGTGCTCCCCGACACGCGCATCCCGGAAACCCGCGCGGCCCGTCTGTGTGTATCGCGCTGATCCGCCGCTCTGCAGCCCGCGGGCTCCCCGGGCGACTCGCGAGAGGAACCAAAAGCGACCAGCTCGAGAGCCGGAACTGAAATGATGGGATCAGCCGAGCGAGGGTCCATCCGGTGCTACGAGCCGCTTCGCAGCCCGCCCTCCAAGGAGGAGGAAAGGCGGCGCGTTGGGCGCTCTAGCCTTCTGGACTCTATTGGTCGGGGTGATTGACGTCCGGCCGGCCCAATCCACCACAAGGGCGCTCGGCGTGCACGGCGCATCTGGGAGAGCATCGGCGGCACCTCCTGTACGGACTTCCGTCTCTTACCGGCGGTCCCCGTGTGCCGCGCTAAAGATTCCCCCACTGAGGCCAGCAGGGAAGCCGCCATATTGTGTGCTTCCTTCCCACCACGGCGCCTCGGCTGGCCTTAAAGGCACCGGCCGCGGGGCTCGGCCCGAGACCGCCTCTTCGTGGGGTGGCATGAAGAGCCTTCCGTTCAACAGTGACGGAGGAGGACTTTGTGGCTGGAAAACACGTGGATGGAGGCTCACTGCGGGGGGAAAAGCGGCTTCCTCATGCAGTGGGAAGGACATGGCTCCTCGCAGTCTAGCGGGCCTCGGCATTATTGCCAAGGCGGGCCAGCCCCCCCTAGCGGGGATGGCTCTGCAGGGCAGGGAAGGGTCCCCTCTATGGGACAACTCAGTGCAGCTCTAGTCATGCCCGGCAGGCCGCCTCCTCATGGGACGGCCGAGTTCAGCGAGAATTCCTCCCGAATCCCGGCCAGAGCCCCTTCAAGGGGTGACAGTGTCTTTAGCTCATACAGGCGCGTTTCCCCTTCATGGGGAAGCCTGAGTCCAGTAGCGGATTAGCCCTTCTCCACGAGGCCGGCTTTGTAGACAGGGGCTCTCTGGCCACGCCAGGCAAGCGACCCCTTCATGGGGGGCGCGTGGCTTGGCGTTGCTGGCATGACTTCAGGGCTGAGTTCCGACATCGCTTGCATCCCGCATCTTCATGGGGGCCGGCTCATCTTCGTACCTGAGGCGATTGACCTGGCTCTTCAGGGGCGATTCTTGGGAAGTGCGAGTGCCCTACGTGTGGGGAGGGAAGGGAAAGGAAAGGAAAGGAAACTCACCCCACAAATGGGAGAAGCCCCTTTCCAGGAGGGGTTAGGACCGTGCTCTTCACGCCCCCACCCCCCGGCACTGCTAACGCCCTTGCCGGCAACGGTGCCTGTACGGAGAGGGCTCCCATTCGTCCCAAATGTGGGAGGATTTGCCTGCTTTCCTGGGATGCTCCCCCTGAACCTGTCCCCTCCTTTCCTCTCCCCGGCCGAGTGTGACAGTCGTGTCCCGCACTGGAGCAAATTTGCAACGATTTGTCTTTTGTTTCCTCGCAAGCGGGCTGCCCGGGCTCCCCGCCTGGCACTACCCCGCCTAGCGCCAGGCAGGCAGGCAGGCAGGCAGGCAAGCGAGCGGCGGCCTTCCGCCTGCGCGCCGGTTAGCGCCCTCCCGTGGCAAGCCGGGCAGCGCCCGCAGGTGCAGGGGCGGAGCCGGAGCGCCTTTCCGCGCGAGCGCAGGCCTTGCGCGAGAGGCGCTGCGGCAGCGAAGCGGTTAACCGAGCCGGCGGCGTGGCGTCACTCCTTGGGGGCGTGGCCAAGGGGAGCCGGAAGCGGCGGGGGCGAGCGGGCGAGCGGGCGCCGGCAGGTGAGCGGCGCGCGGGCTCGGATCCCCGGCGGCCCGGGGGAGGGGAGGGGCGGGGAGGGGCG
>NW_025335550.1:11953207-11955941 GCF_004798865.1 Varanus komodoensis | reverse complement strand
GGCGCGCCCTCGGGCCCTGTCCCTTTCCCGCAGGAGGCGCCCGGGGACGGAGGGCCGGCAGGCACGGGGCCAGCGGGACGCCCGGTCCGAGGGACCCGCGCTGGAGAAGGCCTGTGCCGACGCCGGTGCCGGTGTCACGGCGGCTGCGCCTGCCCCCACAGAACCTGGAGGGCCGGCGTGGGTGGGTGGGAGGGAGGGAGCCGAGGGGCTCAGGCCTCGCTCTCCTCCTGCAACAGGATGAGTTCCGGGGCGGCGCTGCAGGAGGAGTACCGCAGGTGCCTGGAGAGGGACTTCCGCCGGGGCCGGGCCGACATCTGCACCGACGGCGCCCTGAAGGAGCGCCTGTGGCGGCAGCTGCTGGAGGACCCGGGCCTGCACTCCGCCCTGCAGGGCGAGGACCTGTTTGCCATGCTCGCCGTGGCCCTGCGGGGCCAGCCGGACCTGGGGGCGGCGCTGCGGAGCCTCCGGAGGGCCTTCGAGGTGCTGGAGCTGGCCGCCATCCACCTGTACTTCTTTCCCTGGCGCAAGGAGTTCAGCACCATCAAGGTGAGTGCCGCTGGGCGCGGGGGGGGGGGCATGGAGGGCTGCGGGGCGAGGACGGCCGGAGCTCACGGGCGCTTCTTTGCAGACCTTCTCCGGCGTCTACGTGCACGTCCTGCAGGGAGTCGTGCCGGAGGCAGACCTGGCCAGGAGCTTCCGGCGCCTGGGCTACATCCAGAGGGACAGCCTCTGCCTGGAGATCGCCCAGCTGCCCCCGGGGGCCAGCCTGCTCTCGGCCGCGTGCGGCTTCTTCGCTGCCAGGATGGAGTGCGAGCTCTTGGAGCGGCTGGCGGGGCAGCTGGAGCCCTGCGTGGTCAGCCCAGAAGAGCTGCTCCAGGCCCGGCGGGAAGCCCCGGGCAGCCTGGAGGCCTGCGTGGCCGCGCTGCAGAGCCTCGTCCGGCGGCCGCAGGGCAGAGATTTCCATGCAGAGCTGGCCGACGGGATCGATCTGTACAGGGAGAGCCCCGAGGGACCGAGCCCATTTCAGGAGGCCCTGGGTGCCCAGTTGCCGCCACCCCAGCGTCCGGGAGCCCTGTGTGAGCGCGGCAGCCCCCGGCTCCGGAGCAGAGCGCTGCATCTGCGGAGCCCTCGGGGACGGGCGGAGAGCCGCGGCCAGGGGTGCTCGCCAGGCCCGGAGCAGCCCTACGGCAATGGGCCGCTGGGCTCCGAGGAGGCCGACCCGGAGACCTCCTTCTCGTTCATCTCCCTGCGGCGGGAGCTCAGCAGGACAGCCGAGGCAGAGCAGCTGGGGGCCCGGTTCCTGTGCCCCAGCCCGCACTACGACGGCCCCCAGCCGCACGGGACGAGCGGCCCGGCCTCCCCGTCGTCCCGGCAGGCCAGGAGCCCCCAGCTCAGCCCCGCCGGCCTGCGCCGGGCCCAGGGGCTCGCCGCCGGGATGGGCGCGGCGACCGAGCCGCCCCGCTACCTGCTGCACTCGTGCCTGCGCCCGGGCGCCCTGCCCTCGTCGTGCTGCAGCACCTGCCGGCTGCTTCATGGCAGCGGCTGCGACGGGGCCCAGCTGTGCCGCGGCAGGCACCACGTGGAGGAGCTGCAGAGCGAGAAGCAGCAGCGCCTCTGGCTGCAGCGCACGGAGGTCGACAGGCTGCTGCAGGAGGGGACGGGGGCCTGGCAGTGAGGCGGGGGGCCGGGGCCTGGCAGCGCAGCGCACCTGCGCTGGTTCGGGCGAAGTCCTGCGTGTTCGGAGCCGGCTTCCCCTGCACTGAGTTCCGGAGGCATTCCCCACCCGTTCTGAAAACGCTGGGAAGGGCGATGGCGAGGGAACATCCACCCGCAAGCTGGGTGCGTGGTGCTCGTTCCTTTCCGCAGGACTGCCTACAGATCCTGCACCACCATCGCCGACCAGGAGCCCTCCAGCCGCGGCAGGAGCTGTAGCCCAGCACACCTGGAGGGCCGCCCTGCACTCGGAACCTAGGGGATTGCTTGTCCGAAGGGTCCCTTGGTAGAGGAAATCCTCCAGCGATGGCACGGAGCGAGTGGAACTTTCCGCAGCTGCCCCGCAGGGTGCCGGGCAGGATTTCCGAGCTGTCCGCACCCAACGAGGCCTGCTCCCAGTTAACGAGGACTGACGAGTCCAGCGGCAAACACTTCGGTCGGGTGCCGTCCTTTGAACTTTGGGACACAAAACTTTGGGACACAAGACGGCCCCGCAGCTGCTGCTTCCAACATTCCAAAACCGAGCGGCTTCCCGCAGTCATTCGTGGGACGAGATGCGGGTGGGGAGGCTGGAGAGGGCGGAAGGGGCTGTGGCAGAGCCCCGGCTTGGAACCATCGTGCCTGCCTTTTAGGCACAGGCGAGAGCCCCCGTGCCGGGGAATCCGCCGTGGCCCCAGCTGCACGCGAGGCCGGCCCCGTGTCCAGGCCCCTGGCACTGTCTCCCGGGCGCCCTACGCGAGATGCCGTTTGAAATAAAACAGGAGAAGCTGCCTGCGTCTGGAGTTCCCCCACCGCGCGAGCGGGCGGTCTGGGCAAGTCGCTTTTCTTCCGCCGGAGAGCCCCTGCCTTGCATCGGGGCAGCGCAGGGTCTGGTTCGCTCCTCCAGGGGGCAGCCGCCTCCCCAGTGTCAGGCCAGCTGCCCGGAGCAGGGGCGGGGAGGGGCGGTCGGGCTCGGGCCCTGCTCCTGGGTTCTGCAGGTGCAGCTAGTTGCCCCTGACCTGACCGAATACAGCTGCCCAGA
>NW_025335550.1:11946968-11953107 GCF_004798865.1 Varanus komodoensis | reverse complement strand
GGGGGGGGGGGGGGGGCGCGGCCACTGCAGGGTCGTCTGTGGGCTTGCTCTGCTTGGCCACATGGGCAGCCCCACCCGCAGGCAAGGGGCGCTTGGCTTGGCCTGCCGGGATCACAGCGCTCTTCAGGGGGCTCGGCTGTCCCTGCAGGGGGGCTCTTCAGGGGGCTCGGCTGTCCCTGCGCAGCCGCCTGGGCTGCCCAGACGCGGCAGAGGCAGGGGAGCCGGGCGCTCGAGCTCTGCTCCTGGGCAGTCTCTGCCGGCTCATGTTTCGCTGCTGCTGACGGAAGGGCTTTTTTTCTCGGGGTCTGCAGGAGCTTGGAAGGGAAGACAGGGCCAGCCTCCCGGGCAGTCGGGAGAAGGGCGGTGGCCCCGGCGAGGAGAACTTCGGGAGGGTCTTGAGTGGGGGGCCTGCCCAGCCCAGCCCAGCCCAGCCCAGCGGCCACACCATTCGGGGCTCTTGCATGTAAAGGAGAGGAACTGTTTAATAATAACGAGAACAGACTCGGTTACGCAGGCAGCGGCTTCTTCAATATGTACACATCGGACTTTGCAAACAAGCCTGCGGAGCAATGGCAGTCCTCGTCGAAGAAGCGGCTTCTTGCCTGCCTCCCCCAAGGGGCGGGGGGGGCGCCGTGCTCGGCCGGGGCGCTTCGCTGCTGGAGTGCCGCCTCGGCCCACCCGCGGACGTGGCTGGCGCAGGGCTCTGGAGGCGAGGCGGGCCCGGCTCGGTCCCTCCAGCCGGCGGCTGCCTGCGCTCGTCCACTCCCGGATGCTCCCCAGAGAAGGGTTGGGCCCGGCCCAGCCCTGCACGCACCTGGCCGGAGGCCCCGGCGCCCTCAGGGCCGGCTGCGCTTGCCCACACCCTTGGCCCCCGTGCTCGGGGCGGCCCGCTTGTTGCGATGGTGCGGGAAGGTGGGCATGAGGTCCGGCTCGCAGGCTGGAACGAGAGGGGCGGTCAGGCACCTGCCTCGGGGGTGGCGGTGCCACCGGCATGGGGGGGCGGTGGGTGGGGAGGACTTACGCAGGGGCTTCTCCTTGAAGTAGGAGCTCTCCAGGCAGTCGCTGGCCGTGGCTCTGGGAAGGAGGGACGCGTGCTGTGAGGGGCCGGGCCGGGCCGGGCCGGGCTCCTCCCTGCCGGCTTCTGGCTGGGCCAGGAGGGCTGCTCCCCTGGGTGGCCCGGCATCCCAGCCAGCTGCCAGGCGAGGTCCTGGCCACACGCTGCCGAGCACTGGCGCCTGCCCACCCTGCTCCCGTCCCCAGCGGCCGGCCACCGAGCCACCTGTGGCCCCGGAATGGCCATGCGGCCTTGCAGGAGCCCTCGGCTCTGGGGCCCGAGCGGCCCCTCGGAGAGCCGTGCCATTGGCTGGAGGCGCGTCCCACAGGCCCGCCACGGCGCTGTGGGGAGCGGTGCCCCTTTCAGTCCGTAAGCCCGCTGCCACAGCCTGGGCCCCCTCACCTTTTTTTGGGGTCGTACATGAAGAGGAAGTTGAGCAGGCGGAGGCCCGCCTCGGACAGCCAGGGGAATTTGTGCTTCAGGTTGTTGTAGGGCTGCTTGCGCAGGGTGTACTGGCTCACCAGCGGCAGCTTGGAGAAGCCCTGCAGGCGGGGACAAGGCAGAGGCCGGCACTCCCAGGGTGCTGCCTCACACGCGGCTGGGCTCACTTGCGCACGCCGGCTGGAGCACCGGCTGTCGAGGCCCTTCGTGCTGCAGCCGGAAGCTCCGAAGCTGCCTTTGCCGAGCCAGGCCCCGGGTTACCTTGCCCAGTGCCGTTGACTCTGGCGGGCAGCAGCGGGGCTCCCTCTCACACAAGATGCTTTCGCGGCCCCCCATGGAGATGGCAGGCACTGCACCCGACGCCTGCTGCGCGCCACGCAGACCTAGCCACCCGGACACAGTGCGCCCCACGGCGTGGCGTCCACGGGAGGGCTGCGATGGGGGGCACGTGGCTCTGCCTTGGGAGGGTCCCGGCCAGCCGGCTAGGCTGCCCCTCGGCCATTGGCGGAGCCGCGAGGCTGAGGGCGGGCGGCCACGGCACACTCACCGGCCAGATGGTCTCGTTGGGCGTGCCCAGCAGCTGCACGATCATGTCGATCTGCTGGATCTCCGAGCTCCCGGGAAGTAGCGGCTTGTGGGCCAGCAGCTCCGCCAGGATGCAGCCCACGGCCCTGCGGGGGGCACGGAGCGAGCGCTGAGAAGGCCCCGCCCACAGCGGCACCCCCCCCCCGGCTGGACACAGCCTGCCTTGGCCCCCCCCTCGGGCTGCTGCGGTGTGGGGGGCGCCCTCACCACATGTCAAGGGCAGTGGTCTGCGTCGTCGTCCCCAGGAGCAGCTCGGGGGCTCGGTACCTGCGGGGGCAAAGCAGTGGGGGGCTCGGGGGGCCGCTGCACCTCAGCACCCGCAGGGAATGGGCGACGGAGTTCCGTCAGTTGCGCCCGCTGGTAGGCCCAAGCAGCGGGAGAGCCACAGAGCCCATCATCCCTAGCCAGCGGTGGCAGAGACGGGAGGGTTCGGCCTAGACCTCTAGAGGCCTAAACATCTCTGGCTCCTGGTCGGCGTCCCTCCCGTCCCTGTCGCGTCACACGAGCAGGACGCTCGCTCCCCAGGAGGCGCCCACGTCCACCTACCAGAGTGTGACCACCTTGGGCGTCATGGCCTTGGCGGGCTCCCGGTACGCACGAGCCAAACCGAAGTCCGCTGCAAGAGACGAGAGGAGGCCGCGGTTGGCGGTGTTCGAAACAACGGGGGGAGGGGGGCGCCAAGGTCTCACCTGTCTTCACACAGCCTTTGTCGGTCATGAGCAAATTGGACACCTTCAGGTCCCTGTTGTGCAAGGAAAGAGCAGTCCAGCAGGGGTGAAGGGAGGTGGGCAGCCCCTGCCCGCCCCCTGCAGCTCGCCTCAAGGTGCCCCACGACCTGCCCTTCCCTCACCTGTGGATGATGAAGTTGTGGTGGAGGTACTGGAGGCCCTTGAGCACCTGGAGAACGATGCACTTCACCTGCAGGGGCACGGGAGGGGGCGTCACGGCTTCACCCTGTCCCAGGGGCTGCACTGGGGCCGGAGAGCCACAGGGGCACCGGACGTGACACTGAGCCACGGTTCGTGTTAAGCACGGCTCGATGCTCTAGCCATGAACCGTCTTGCAGAGGAGCAAGCCCGCTGTGCCCCATCCTGGTCTGTCTCCCCGCTCTGTTCTGCCCGCCTCCAGTGCGGTTGTGCTTTCAAGGTGCGCTCGCTGGGCACCTGTCCTGAGGCAGGCAGGCCGGCAGCAGCAGGGAGAAGCCACCGTTCCGGGTTCAGACAAGCTTTGCACGCCAGCAACAAACCCCTGCTTTCCTTGGGGTTTGCGTCTGGGAATGAACCATGTCTCGTTTACAGGTTCACACGCAACCACAACCGGGTTTCAACACACCGCACCGCACCACAGCGTTTCATTATCACATGGTTGCTAATTTTGATGATCACTGGCTGCCAGAGAGGGGGCGCCGCTTCCCCCCACGTGCCTCTCGGGCCGTGCTCACCTGAGCTTCGGAGAAGGGCGCCTGCATGTTCTCCAGGAGGCTGGCAAGGTCCTGCTCGCAGTAGCCCATCACCAGGAAAATGCTGCGGCGGAATCACAAACACACACGCACACTCCCAGTTGCTGCTGGGACCGGAAGCGCCCACCTTCAAGCAGCCCCGGGCTGGGGCGGCACTCGGGCCCAGAGCTGCGGCCAGGTGATGCCCGAGCATCGCAGTCTCCAGGAGGCCCCCGTCCAGACGGCGGGGGCACCGTGCGCTGCACCCTCGCCGGCCCTCAGGTTAGCAGTGCTTTGATCACACCAACATTTGGCAGATCCCGTTTGGCTGCCCCATTTTCTGAGTCCCTGAGAGCTGCTCGGGGTTTTGCGCTTTTGGTCCACTTGAGGTGCGGCACCATCAGAGGGAGCGGGGCAAGGCGGGTCTCTTTCCCCTACACTCTTGCAGGAGAGGAGGGCCTCTCAGCACCCCAGTCTCCGGCCCCAGCTAAACCAAGAGGGCTAGGAAGCCGCACTGGGGCTGCCCCTTTCCCTGCGTGCAGAAACGAGTCATATTTGCATACGTGCCTTTCCTACCCGCTGCCCGTCCTGTCCCGGGGTGCTTCTTTCAGGCTCTTAAAAAACGGCATCCTCCGCCCTGACCCCAACCCAGCCCGCCGGGGCCAGGCCAGGCCAGGCGTGGTGGACAGCCATGAGGCGCCGCCACCCCCGAGACGATGGGATGGGTAGAGGGAAGCCGGGAAGTACCTCTCCAGGTGGTTGCCCACCACCACCTCCTTCAGCTCCACGACGTTGGGGTGCTGCAGCTTCAGCAGCAGCGTGATTTCCCGGAGGCTGCTGATGGGGATGCCTGGGGGGCAGACACCCGTCAGGGGCCCTTTCCTGGCCGCGGCAAAAAGCCAAGAGGGCCCGCCCCGCCAGCCCCGCCGGCTCACCGTCCTTCTCCTTGTCCATTCGCACCTTCTTCAGGGCCACGATCTCGTCTGTTTGCGTGTCTCGGGCGCGATCTGAAGCAACACGCAGGGCGCTGCTCAGACTCAGCGCGGACTCTTGGCCAAGCGGGGCGACACGCGCAGCGGCACAAGGAGGTGTGCCACTTGCACACTTGGGCTGTCGTTCCACTAGATGTACGCACAGAGGCGTGCGCACCATTCCATGCCACTTACTTCTGAGTAGGCAAGCACCGGTTTGTTGGCTCCCGTTCCCCTTGGAATGAGCATCCTCTGCTCACGCTTCTGACTGAGAATTATGGAAGCAGATGCGCCCAACTGCGCCGACTGAAACTGGGGGCCCTTTGTTTGACCCAGCCAACACTGGGGCCATGCTGGGCAGTCAGCTCCCTCTCTGTTGCCCTCCCACCACCTTGCAAACAGGCCCTTACTCCAGCAGGCCTCGTGGTTGTAAAGGTAACCCCTGCAGGCTGTGCAATCCCCCCTTCCCCTCTCCATACCTTTTCCAGATTGTGAGCCTGCTTGATTTTACTATGTGTGTGAGCATCTCTGGGGCCCTTTTTAGCCGAAGCGGATAAAAGCATTTTAACAGCTTTATTCTTATGTTGCTGTTAGCCAGGAGGAGCCTAAATGGGTATGTTGCGATTGTTAGTCCCCTTGAGCTAGAGAAACGTAACAAATGCCTCAGCTAGGATGTGTGGTCCCCGAGGTGCCTCCAACAGGAGCGGCCTATCTTCTTGGCCTGTCGCTGCCCGGGGAGGATGCGCGTGTTGCTGAGGCCAACGCGTGGGGACCAGCTGAGCAGCCTGGCAGCCTGGGGGAGCCACGGCCCCCAAATGGCTTCGGAAGTGGTTCCTCGGTGGACCCGCTCTGGGGCTGCCCCAACGCTCAGCTTGAAGCCTCTGGGGGGTCCTCCCCAGCCCCCGGGGCCTGATTCCGTGACTCACACACAATGCCGTAGGTCCCTTCTCCAATCCGGTTGAGCTTCTCAAACTCCTTCACGCTCCGGCATCTCCCCAGCTGAAAGCAAGAGACAAGTCTCGAGACGACAGCTTGCTGGCCCCTTGGGGCAGGCCGCTCGGCTCCCAGGGCACCCGCAGGGGTCCGTGGGTGGGGTGTCCACCGTCAGCCCGTCACCGGAAGGCGCAAAGCCGGCTTCGGAAGGGAGGAAGGGCCTGCCTGCTCACTCCCTGGCCGGCCAGCCGGCTGGGAAATGCCGGAGCTGAGGGGCTGCTGCCGAACGTGACTCCGAGTGCCCTGCCAGGCACGGCGGCCACCCGCCCGAGGTCTTCGAGCAGAAAGGGGCCGGCCACGGGCGAGGAGAGCTGGGGCAGTGGATGGCCTGCGCGGGCATCTCCTTCCAACGCAGCGCTGCCTTGAGTGGCACCCTTTGAAAAATGCCTGTGTGTCATGTGCCCGGGCACAGAAGGCAGCAGCACCGCTTGGCTCTCTTCTGTGGTTGCCGGACAGGGAAACTCCGCCCCCGCCTGGCCCACGGCCCCCATAAACAGGGTCCCCGGCGCAGGCAAAGGACCGCGCCTCATCGCCGCGGCTTGGGGGCAAAATCGCGCCCCCGACCTGCCAGGGGCAGGGCGCATCCCGAGCGCCGCCGCGGGCGGCCGCGCGTCCCCGCTGGTTTGCGCAAGCGGGCCCCGCCGGGCGCGCTTCCCC
>NW_025335550.1:11910729-11946868 GCF_004798865.1 Varanus komodoensis | reverse complement strand
AGGCAGCCCGGCAGGCAGGCGCCCCGCCTCACCCGGTGCTCGGGGGGCACCGCGAAGAAGCCGCCGCCGCGCAGTCGCTTCAGCCTCAGCGTCTCCGGCTCCTGCTCCGCGGAGGCGGCCTCCGCCATGGCCGCCGCCGCCGCCGCCTGGCCCGTCCGCGCTCCGGGCGCAGCCGAGGCCCGCGCGCGCCCCCTGCCGGCCGCCCTCCCTCCCTCCGCGTGGGGGCCGCGGCTCCCGCCCTCCCCAGGCAGGCGTGCAGCGCAGCCGGGGGGCTTCCGGAGGCCGTGGGAAGGAAGGCGACCCGCGTGTTGCCTGGAAGCGACAGCAGCGAAGGGGGGGAGACGGGGCAGGCCGGCCGATCCCCTTCAGAGGGGCCCCCACCGCGGCTCCCGCCCTCCCCAGCTCGCGCGGACGCACTCAGGCCCGCTCCGTTTACGGTTCATCTCGCGAAGGGTCGACGAACTCGAAAATAAGAACCGAAGCGGTTCAGGCTCTCATGCCACTGCTGTAATGGCTGGACTGATGTAGTGCATTGATCTTTGTCCTATTTTAGTGGCATTTTGTTTGCTTTCTGTCTGGAAGCCACCCGGGAAGACTGTTTGGAGGCCAAAGGGCAGGGTGCAGATTTGCTTCTGTAAAGACAGGCAGGCAGAGCCATAATATTAAACATGTTCAAATGCTCTGGCTTGCCATGGCAGGGTTGCTATAGCAACCCAGGGCTTGCTAAAAGGTGTTTGGAAGAAAAGCGAAAGGAAATCCAAGGATCCATGTGCTGGCTCCGCCTTCCACTCACGGCCTTTAGGGGCTCACAAGCCCAAATCCAACCCACAGCGAAGGAGCCCTGAAGGCAACACATTTCAGGGTGCAAGTTCAGCACCGTTCCCTGGCTCCGGGGCATTTAAGCAAGCTTCATGCAGCGATCCAGACACATGTGGGCTCGGGAAGACGGCTTCTGGTTGCCCCCCCTCGCGCCCGACGTGCAGCGCACCTCTCCTGGGCAAACACAAGCCACATGTCCCCAAGCGCTTCATGGAGGGGCCTTCATGGCTCCCTGGCCGGCCTTCCAGCTGTGACGCCTCAGCAGTGCCCAGCAAAGCACACCCGTCCAGGCAGGCACGGTCTGTTTTTAACTGGGGATCTTCAGACATTTACCAAACATATTTATTTGGAAGTGACTATCCAACTCCATCATTTACATTTGGCTGTGCTATGCCCTCCGACGCCTGCTCCACGTGTGTCCGCGAAGAGTGGCCCCCCGGCGAGGGATTCCCAGGCGGTGCGAGGCAGCCCAGCACTGGCCGCCAGCCCCCCTGCCGGGTCCGTGCAGCACCATCGGTGCTCCGGTGCCCGCCCTCACTTCTCCTCTTCTTCTGTCCCGCTCTTGTACGCGTCTATTGTGCTGGGCTTGGAGTGCACGGTGTACGGCCCGTAGTCCTCAGAATCCCGGATGGTTCTGGTGTCGGGGAGTTCATCGGCGAGACTGCTGAGCAGCACTTCTTCCGAGGGCCCCGTGACAATGATCTTCGGGATAAGCTTCTTCTTTTTGGCAAGTTTATCGGCAGATACTGCAAGGAAGGAACAAGGCAGCTCTGAGTGTCAAGGGGAAATGGCGCCACATTCCCAGCAATCCGGGAGCGAACGACGGTCAAGGCAGCCTTGCGCAACTTCGCATCCTCCCGCTGTGTGGGACGGCAACAGGTTGAAGGTTAGAGAAGGCCGCTTGAAGGTGACCTGCTGCAGCCGGAGGGCATGTGCTGACATTCACACATGCGCAACTGTTTCCCTTCTGAAGGAGACCCACTAAATGCTACTGAAGGGATTTTGGCTCTCTGGATTTAACCATCTAGTGCCCACTCTGCCTTCCTCCCAGCTTTGATGGCCTGGGGTTTTGCCTCAGTCGCCACATAAACAGCGGATACGGTTCTCTCTCTCTCCTCCACCACCCTCCCCTGCTCGGCTGGGGCCAAGGGCTCCCCAGCTCACAGCCTCCTCTCTCACCTTCTGCCTGCATCGGATGGGGCGGCGTTTTCTTTGCTCCTTTGGATGTGGAGGGCTGAATGCTTGAGTGCGTGTGCAAGCTCTGGTCTTGAATGGCCTGCTTGGAATCTTTGGTCTTGCTGCTCTCTAGATTTCTATGAATGTGAACTGCAAAGGAAAAATCAAGTGAGAAGGAATGGAAGGGGAAACAATGGTGAGCCAGCACATCCCTTTCCCTCGCTTCTCTGAGGACCAACAACACGAGTCACCTGGTGGGATCAGAGGCTGCGATGAGTCTGTGCTGAGGGTTTCAGACCTCAAGCCCACAGCCTGTTCTTCTCTGCCACTGGGAGCCTCTCAGAGGAGCCCAGCTTTGCACAAGGCGCATCCAGTGATGGAAATTCTCTGCGGTGGCGCCCAACCTATGGAATTCACTCCCCAAAGAGGTCCGCCTGGCACCGTCGTTACTGGTTTTTCGGCGCCAGGTAAAGACCTTTTTATTTAAACATCATTTCAATTGTTAAAACATATGATCTGGCCTGGGCAACTTCTTCTTCCTTCTCTTTCTCCTCCTATATTTTTATTTTATACTGATAATTTTAATTTTGTATTTGTAAATCAATGTATTTTTTGTATTGTTATATTTAATGGTAATTTATTATGTACTATTGTATTTCAATGTATTTTATCATGTTGCAAGCCGCCCCGAGGTTTCGGCAAGGGGCGGCATAGAAATGCTATAATAATAATAATAATAATAATAATAAAAAAATGAACTGGATGTTGGACACTGCCATGCAAAGCAGCGTGTTGATCCGTGGGCAGGTGGGGGAGCGCAGCCCAGCAAGAGGAGAGAAATCTTTGGCATCACTGTGGGTGCCTCACAGCTTACCGGGGCACCCAATGTTATTAGTTTGAAAGCGTAATGGGAAAAAGCAAGGAAGGGGCAGGAATAATCTGGCTGTGGCTGGGTCTGTTTTGGATCTCAGCAAAGCAAGAGAATGGCACGGCCTGGGCCACAGCCTCCCCAACTTTCTGCTTGTTGGCATTCGCGACGAGGGCACCCTCCTCTCTGTCTGAAGTGGCACAATCCGTTCTGCCGCCTCTGGTTTGATAGTTCCATCCCGCAGCTGCCCTTTCCCGTGTAGCGACCAGGCCTCCCCCCACCTCCCAGGTGAAATGGCATTTTCTCCAAACAGAGGGGGTGGGGACCCTCCTCCCACCCACCTTCGAAAAGTCCTAGCCATGAAGACTTTGCTCGTGCTCCTGCCAGCCGGTGCTCGGCCGTCCCCCGCAGCCTCCTTGGCCGTCCTGCTGTAAACGAGCGCGCCTTACCTCCTGCCACATCCTCATGCTTGCTCTGAGACCGCCCCATAGATGAGCCAAGAGGCCTCCCCCCCTCCCGGGCACAGCCGCATCCTCGCCTGCACTGCCTGGGTGCTTTTGTGACTCGGCAGCAGCCACTGCCA
Organism: Varanus komodoensis; assembly: GCF_004798865.1. NCBI lineage: Eukaryota > Metazoa > Chordata > Lepidosauria > Squamata > Varanidae > Varanus > Varanus komodoensis. Next base: position 11,943,422 of record NW_025335550.1, on the reverse strand, counting down.
TCATCATCACAGAAGCAGGGCAGCAGAGGGGAGGCCCTCCTCCGGCCGGCTGGCCGGCCCTGCCCTCCGAGCCGGTGGGCCCACCGAGCCCACCTCGGAGGAGGAGGAGTGTGGCCGCAGCACGGGTCCGTCTGCAGGTGACGGAGGCCGGCCGCGAACGCGAGCAGCCCAGCCGAAGACGCGGGGCCCGGTGGGGAGGCTCAGGGCATGTGGCGGCCCGGGTTCGAGGGGCCCTGGAGCCAGCTGCGACCTGCCCCACCCCACCCCACCCCACCCCACCCTCCAGCGCGGTGGCTGCGTCGCTCGCCCGCCAGCCCTTTAAGTCTCCAAAACGGGCGGCGCAGCGCCAGGACCGCGCTGGGCGGGGGGGGGGGGGTCCCCATTTGGCCGCGGGCCTCGCTGGGGCCAGGGGCCACTCGGCTGGTCCACCGCCGAGGCGGCTGCCTTGCCGCGAGCACAGCGGGAGCCCCGCGGGCACCTCGGCCCTTCCCGGCAGCCGCAGGCGCGGCCCGGCGAGGCCATGGCAGCGACGGTGGCGAGCCACGCCGCCCACCCGCATCCCCATCCTGGCGCCCCCACGTGCCGCGGCGCGGGGGCGGGGCGGGGCGGGGGCGAAGCGCTGCGAGGGAAGGCCGCGCGCGCTTCTCTCCGTTGCCACAGCAACCGCCCGCAGCGCGCGCCCTTCAGTCCACGCATGCGCCTTCGACGACCGGCGTCTTCCGCCAGGTAAGGGTGCGACCGCGCAAGTGGGCGGAAGCGGAAGTGGGAGGGGAGGATCCCGGAAGTGCTGGCAGAAGGAAGTCGGCTGAGGAGCCCAGCCAGGATGGACGGTGAGGGGGCTGCTCGTTCGCTCCTGGGGGTATCGGGTGACGTCCCGCGGAGCCGGGACTGGGAGTGGCGCCTCCACGGAGGCAGTGCTGGCCGCGGGGGTGGCCCCGGGCTTCTCCCCGCCGTTGAGCCCCGCGCAGGAGCGTCGCGTGTTTTCCTTCTCCCTCCGCGTCCTCTTTCCTTTTACGTTGCGTCTTGAGGGGTTGGGGAAGCGCTGTCTTATGCCTGGGCCCTGGGAGGTGCTCCGGGGTCTTTGGCTGAAGGAGAGTAGAATAAGAATGCATTTGTTAATAACTGAATATTGGTGCCGCGCATGCATGCTGCGAATGGCTGAGGCTGGAGGTGGACTCGCTAATGTTCAGCGGGGCTCTTGGCTGAAGGGCCCACCCTCCCCGCCCGAACGTGCCTCTTTGCCTACCTGCCAGGGTTGCTCGCTTCCCTCCACTGGCCCCAGTGCACAGCACCGGGGTCGTGAGACTTGACAGGTGAGGAGGCCCGTATTCAGTCCCCAGCCCAGGAACCTCCCCAGGAAAGCCGTGGCGCCCCCGCCCCCCTGCAGTGCATGTGGAGGCTGGGCTAAGGGCTCGAGTCAGTTGGCTGTGCTTCACGGCCTTGTGCAGCGCTCTGCTGGCGTGTGGGTTGCTCTTGGAGGCACGGTGGGTGGCCCTGTCCGTGGGAGTGGGGGATGCTGGGTTGAGGACCGACCCTGAAGTTCTGCAAGAGATGGATGCTTGGCCTTGGTGTCTTGGCAGCGCTGACGGTCTTCTTGGTACACGGCACTGTTCTTGTTCCGGCTCTTTGCTTGCAGCCCATAGCAGAATCTAGGCCAGCGATGGCGAACCTTCCACAGACCAAGTGCCCAAACATCATTTTAATTGTTAAAACATATGATCTGGCCAGGGCAACTTCTTCTTCCTTCTCTTTCTCCTCCTATATTTTTATTTACTTAATTTATACTGATAATTTTAATCTTATATTTGTAAATCAATGTATTTTTTGTATTTTTGTATTTAATGGCAATTTATTATGTGCTATTATATTTCAATGTATTTTATCGTGTTGTAAGCCGCCCTGAGGTTTCGGCAAGGGGCGGCGTAGAAATGTTATAATAATAATAATAATAATAATAATAACTGCAACCCGAAACCCACTTATTTACCGCAAAGGGCCAACACTGCAATAAAACCTGAAAACGGAGGTTTTAGTTTGTCGGGGGGAAACCCACAGCGGGTCCAAGCAAATATATATATCTTTGCTAGTGCACTGACCAGCCATGCGAAAGCTCAGATGTGTCGTGGCTCATGAGTCGTGACTCGTGACATCACCTGGCACCGCTACTCCTTCTCGAGTGTGCGCATGGCCCCCATGTGTGCAGTTATCTGATGCTCGCCTGCTGGGGCGACGCTGGGGCGACTTGACCCACGTGCCGACAGAGAGGGCTCTGCATGCCCACTGTGGCACGTGTGGAGACCTGGCTTAAGGCAGTGAGTTGGTCAATACTCCTTTGAGCCCCTGGAATTCCAAATTCCCCCAAGCAGCGGCACCCGTGAACGGCATGTTCAAGGCCTTCAGACACAAATCCTTCAGCAGAATCTGAACATGTTTTCTGCAGGATTTCATTTCCTGTTGCTGCCGGCTAGTCAGGTGCCCCAGTTCCTGAGCTCCACCCTGGCTGCAGGCAGACCGGGACTCTTGGCAGGTGATTAACCTCCAGGGAGGTGTGAGAAGGCAGAGTAAGGAGGAGCATGTGACTTTTGCTTCCAAAATGGAGCGCTGAAGTCTGGGGAGAGAGCTGTGGTCCTTTCCAGGGAGGCTAACAGGTGTCTTACTGCATGAGTTTTTTTACTGTATTAAATAATTTAGACTTCACAGAATCAGTCTCATAATTATGTGTGTCGGATGAATTTGGACTCTGCAAAACTTGTGAGAGGCCTAAAAGTTTGTCTCCAAGGTACCACAAAGATTCTGTCGGAACACAGAAGTTAGAAAATATAATTTTAGCCACAAATGGAAAAGCTTGAGGAGCTGGCCCCCCGCGTAGAGCTGAAGGCATTTCATGCATGTAGCTTTCAGTAAAGTTTTTGGTCCTGCATACAGTCCAGCACACTGGACCTTTCCAGATGTGGAAATGGGGAAGAGCACCCGGTTTGGACCTCTCCGGGGCGAAAGGACGGGCGTGCGCGTGAATCCCCTTCCTACTGAGCCGCCTTTCATTCCTGAGATCTTCCACCTGTTCTCTTTCTCTTCACAGATACACTCTTCCAGCTGAAGGTGAGTGGGGGCAGAATAAATGCTCTCTCTGGTCCCTAATCAAGGGCAGGATGCTGTTTTGTGGGTCTCCCCCACTGAGGAAGAGATGCGTCTTCTCGTGGGGGAGCTGTGGAGGCGGCTGCTCGCATTTGGTGAGGGAGCGCTGCCTTTCCCAGGCTGAGGGTTTGCTTCCTGGGTTAGCAGGATGCCAGCCTGTGGCTGTGCAGGGAATGCTGGGAAGGCCCCTTTGAGTCGGGCTGCTCTTGCCATAGTCGCCGCTGAGCGTTCGGCGCCAGAGGCACCTCCTCTTCCACCAGCCGTGGCAATGCCAGCAAGACCGAACTGTGTCCTGGCCCCGAGCCGTGAGCTGAGAAGGGCTGCAGCTCTGCCAGGGAGGGGCGGGGGGAAAGCTGTCCCAAGAAGACCTCTGAGGCCGGATCAGACCCGTGGCCTCCACAGTGGGAGCTGTGGGGAAGTGCACTTCGCAGGCAGCCGAGCTTCTGCCTCTCTCTCTCTCCAGTTTACAGCCAAGCAGCTGGAGAAGCTGTCCAAGAAGGCGGAGAAGGACTCCAAAACCGAACAGGCCAAAGTCAAAAAGGTGAGGGAGCCAAATGCAGAGGAGGACAGTCGTTGTCCGAGGCCACCTGGGAAGGCTGAGCATCTAGCCCTTCCATGCCACCACGCACTTGCTCTCTCTTGGGTTCCGGCCATTGATGATTCCGGCTCGCTGCAGTTCCTCTGTCGCACTTACTGCCCGCTCTGGAGCGTTTCCTCTTCCTTCCATGCTTCCCTCCTTGATCGTTTGGCTTCGTCCTCATCTGGATCACAAGCCATCCAGACAGGGCCTCCTGCATGCCAAGCCGCCCCAGCGCTCACCACACCCATCAGGGAGACTGGGAGCGAGCTCAGGCAGGGCCGGGGGACCCTGCGTGGCACAGAACGCCCCCTCTCGATCACCGGGAGCACGGCTGCATCCAGCTTCTGGTGGGAAGCGTTCATTTTGGGATTCTGCAGGTGCTCCTCGCCAGGGCTGTGCTTTCACGAGGGTGAAAAAGCTGCTCCTCAGAGAGAGCTCTCGCTTCTAAACATGAAGCTGAGCTTCCTGCCGTGAACCCATTTGCAGCCTTTAAACTGCCCAGCTGTGGCCCCTGCGGGAAGCGCAGGGTTGCTCTTGCTGTCAGTTCTCGTTGCTCGTGAGGCCCCTTCCTGCCCTGCTCCGTCTTCGTCCGTTGGCGTGAAAGGGTTCCCGGGAGCTGCTGCGGCGCTGGCGTGGTGCTGGGCTTGTGGCGAGCGGGCCAAGCGGTTCATCCCCAGCCTTCCCGCTTTGCGTGCTCCAGGCTCTTCAGCAGAAGAACGTTGAGTGTGCCCGCGTCTACGCAGAGAATGCCATCCGGAAGAAGAACGAGGGGCTGAACTGGCTCCGCATGGCCTCCCGTGTGGACGCCGTGGCCTCCAAGGTCCAGACGGCCGTGACCATGAAGGGGGTAAGAAGCCCTGCCTTAACCACGGAGTGGAGCAGCCGCTGCCTCCCTCCCCTCGTTGTTTTTCTGCTTAAGCCCACGAGGAAATGTTTCCGGGCTGGAGGCAAGGGGGGCAGGGCCAGAAGAGCAGGCAGTGCCGGCAAACCGCCGCCTCCAGCTCTCCTGCTGTCACTGCGGCCTTGGGGGAGGCGTTTCAGCCCCTCTTCAGTGGGGAGAAAACTGCTCCCACCCCCATGGCCTCCAAACCCTCCCTGGGCTCCGGCCCCAGCTCCGTGGGAGGCCCTGATGGCTTTGCCCCCGGAGCAAGCGCAAGCCTTTCCGGACTCTCCTCAGGTGACTAAGAACATGGCCCAGGTCACCAAGGCGCTGGACAAGGCGCTCAGCTCGATGGACCTGCAGAAGGTCTCCGCTGTGATGGACAAGTTCGAGCAGCAGGTGCAGAACCTGGACGTGCACACGTCGGTGAGTGCCGGGCGCGCGGCGGGGGGGGAGCGGCCGGCGCGCCGTGCTGAGCGGGGCGTGCCGCCTCTGGGGCAGCCGGCACAGCCGGGACCTTCGGAGGGACTTGTGGGCACCCGCTCGCAGCAGGCGGCCTGGGTCGACTGGCCTGTTCGCAGTCGGCTGCTGTGGTCGGCAGGGCAGCTCACAAAACACTCATTTCCCGGGAGGCAAAGGGAGCCGAGGCAGAAAGCCGCCGCAGGGCTCCGAAGCGCAGGGCCTCCTCCTGGGCCCAAATGAAGGTGGCGCTTGGGGGAGCCCTTTGTTCTGCAGCCAGTTGAAACACGCCTTCCTCCAATGAAAAGTGGGGGGCAGGGAGTCTTGCGGGTGCCCGGGCAGGGGTCCTCGGGCACTGTTTTGGAGGCGCCACGTTCCCCAACGGCAGGGTCACCCCTGCCGCTGCCCAGCCTCCACCGCCTCCTGCACCGGCATCCCGCTTCCTGCTGGCGTCGGTGCAGTTCCGTCCAAATGCGAAGGGCCAGTGCGGGAATTTTTCGCACGGTGTGCATACACCTGTTGGGCCCGTTCCTGGGTCCACGGGCAGGAAAGGAGGGTGTTTCTCGCCTTCCGTGGGGCGCTTTGCAGACGGAGCACCCCACCCAGCGTTTTTTCCTCCAACGCGGCTGGAGGGAGGGAGGCTCGCCTCGAGTGCCGGGGAGGCTGGCGCAGGGGAGAGGCCGCGGGCTCAGCCCCGTGCTCGGACGCGGCTTGTCGGACCGCTTCCTTTCCCCGCCCCCAGCTGAGCCTGTCCCTTCGCAGGTGATGGAGGACTCCATGAGCTCCGCCACGACGCTGACCACCCCCCAGGAGCAGGTGGACAGCCTCATCGTGCAGATCGCCGAGGAGAACGGCCTGGAGATCATGGACCAGCTGAGCCAGCTGCCCGAGGGGGCCTCGGCGGTGGGCGAGAGCTCGACGCGCTCCCAGGAGGACCAGCTCTCGCGGAGGTGGGCTGGCTTCCCAGGGCCCGTCCCGCAGGCCTTAATCGGTCGCTGATGTTCGGACGGGCAGATTTATCAGCGCGCTCTGGGGGGGGAGGGCGTGTGAACTGTGTGGGCAGAGGACCTGGATGCTGAAGGTGCGGGGGGCACTTGCGTGGGTCGTGGGCTGGCGGCCCCACCGGCCCAGTTGCTGCGATGGAAGGGTAGCCGCTGGGAAAGGAGCCCCTTGTTCTGTATCCCATCCCTGGGAGATGGAATCGGATGCCTCGATGCGCCAGCCACCCTCTGGCATTCCCTGGCTGAGGGGCGGCTGCGTTGAGCTCCCTGACGGGCCTCTTTGCAGGCTGGGTCAGCCGGCACGGACAGGGAGGCTGCGGCCCCTGTGCTGGCCCCTTTTTCCGCTTGCGGCCCCCACTCGGGTCCCTGCGCTGACCCTCTCGCAGGAACCATGGCAGTCCAGCCCTCGCATGGCCTGTGCTTGCTGGGTTCATGCAGGTCGTGTGGGCCAAGACCCGATGACAGACCCAGGCAGACCTGGCCCCGGGTGCTCGCACCCTGAAACAGCCCCTTCCCACTGCGTCCGGCACTCCCCTCTCCTCCGTTGATGGTCTTCCCCGTCTCACTTTCCTTTCCAGGCTGGCCGCCTTGCGGAATTAGCTGCCGCTCGCCCCCACGAACTGTCGCTTCTGCCTTGTTCACCTATGATTTGTGGGGCTGCCGTGCGAGGCTCCTGCCCTCCTACCCCCCGGTTCTCCCCTCCACGGCCAGAAAGAGGGCTGGCCCTCCCGCTGCTCCCGGCCTCCCCACACGGTGCTGGCAGCCCTTCTCGGAAGGAGCCGTGGGAGGGCGGACGTCTGCATGAGCCCCCAGGACAAGGAGCGGGAGGTGGGGGCCCTTTCCCTGGGACGGCCCCCCTTGCTCCGCCTCCACTTTCCAGGCTGCATGTCCCATCATCCCCCGTGTCTGGAGCCTGCCGGATGAGAAGGACGGGCGCACGGCATTGGGTGAGAGCAAGCCTGTGGGCATCCTTGGGTGGGCCCGGCGCCCCCGTGCCTTCTTCCCATTTCTTGTTCCTTCTTGCCACGCTGGATCCTGGGGGGGCCCCCGGAGGCCCGGCTTGTCGGGAGCGAGTCTGTGCAGCAGGTGGACGTGTCGCTTTCGTGGCAGCTGCTTTGGATTTGCACACCGTCACGTGGCCTTGGAAGACAAGCCCCGGCACCTCCCACCCCCCACTCGCTCCCAGGACCACCCTGCGCCCCCTGCCCGGGCTGCCTTCTCTCGGCAGTGGCCCCTCCTCCCCGACGTTTTCCCGGCCGGCAGAGGCCTCCCCACGCACGGCCCCCTGGGCCGCTCCCCTCGCGGTGCCCTCAGCCCCGGGCAACCGCTGGGCTCCGAGCCTTTTCGGGGGCCAGCCGTGCGGTTCCCCAGGAGGACACGCCGACCTTTGGCAGAGCTGCTCCGACCCTTCCTGCCCCCCTGCAGAAAGCGGCCCTCCCCAAGCAGGTGCCCTCGGACGCATGGGCTGCGGCTGCCGTCACTCTCGGCCCGTGTACGTGGGGCACCGGCTGGGGCAGGCCGGCATCGGGAGAACTCCCCGCTTTGGAGCCGCGTGGGGAAGCCGTTCCCCAGGCAGAGCCTGTGGAGGGGGGGCTCCCGTTTCCTTCCCCTGCCCCCCCGTCGGCCGGGGCCGCTTTGCACTGCACTTAACCTGACAGCCCTTTTGTAGAGAGGCAGGTTCCCCACCTCTCTCTCTTTCTCTCTCTCGGTCTCTTGGGAAAATGTGTCCTTTGCCTTTCTTTCTTAAAAAAAACACATTAAAGCGGATGCCGTCGGTTTTTTTGGATAAGCAGGTCCTCGCGGAGCGGCCGTCCCCTGGCGGTGGCCGGGCCCCTGCGCGCCCTCGGGCCGGGGCGGGGGGCAGTCTGTGTTGCCGGGGTGGCCGGGCCGCAGCCGCTCCCTTTCCGCCCGGGCGCTCAGCCCGGCCTTCTCAGGCCGCCGGGAGCTCAGCGGCCCCTCTTGAGAGCCGGCCGCAAGAGGATTTTGCCCAGGTGGGACGCGCCCCAGCCGCCCACTCGGCCCGAAGTGCCGGGGGATCACCGCAAGCTGCCGGGGGGGCGGTCGCAGGTGCATCTCCCGACGGGCCGGGGCCTCGGTGCTGTGCCAGGGGCGCCTTTGGGCCGTGGCCCTGATGCCACGAGGCTTCCTGCGGCACAGGCCAAAATGGAGGGTGGCGGTGGCCGCCCATGTCCCTTCCGGGGCCCGGCATGGACGGAGCCGTGACTCAGCAGCCCTAAATCCCTTTGGGGGTGGGGAGCAGTCACCAGAGCAGCCCCCTCTTCCCCCACCTCCCGAATTGCATGTGGGGGGGGGGGGGGTGTTTCTGCAAGGAACAGTTTGGCCACCAGAGGTCGCCCTCCCCTTACAGACAGCCTCCCTGTGCCTTACAGCCGGCTCAAGAGCCCGGTGGGGCCCGGAAGCCTGCGCTCTTGGTAGGTGACCGTGGCCAAATACTCGGGGGCATCCCTGAGCAGGTGTGCGGAGAGAGCCATGCGGGGCGGCTCCCCTGCATCGCCTGCTCACGGAGCTTCTGAAGCATGAGCAAGACGATGCTCGGGCTGCACTTTAGAGTGCCGAAAGCAAACCTCCTGCGCAGAGCTGGGCGTTCTGGGCAGGAGGAGCCACAGGCCGGCGACCCTGAGGGTGCTCCTGCCGAGGGCCATGCAGAGCTGCCTCCCTCTGTTCCCTCTGGACGGAGATGATGCCTTCCTTTCACGCTGTTGGGGGATTAGCGTCCCCCCCCCCGCCATGTCCTCTTCCTCTTCGTCAGGCACTTGCTGTTTTTCCCCCCCTTTTTTAAGAGAACTCCCTTCCCTCCTGCCCTGCATGGGGCAGAAACTTGTCACAAGCGTGGCCAGGCCCTTGCCTGGAACCAGCTGAGCCTGCCTGCGGAGCCGCGGGGCGTGCGAGGGAGGGAGGGGCTCGCCGTGCTGGGGCAGCCCAGCCCAGCCCAGCCCAGCCCAGCCCAGGGGACAGGCTGTGCTTTGCCCGTCAGCAAGGCCACTGCGATGAACGGCCCACGAGCGCGTGGGCGCGGAGGAGCACGGATGGCGAAACGGCCTTGGGGGGGGGGGCTCGCCCTTGTGCGCCACAGGCCAGCTGCCCCCTTGGCCCCCCTCCGGGAGTGTGGCTGCCTGCAGGGAGAGGCTGGGCCGGGGCCAGACGCACGGGCCTTGCTCCCCCCGAGGAGCCTCCGCGCTGCAGCCAGGCCCGCGTGCAGAGTGCGTGAGTGGAGGGGCTGGGGAGGCGCGCCCCCTCTCCACAGGGGCCCTTGCAGGGCTGAGCGGGCCGCCCCTGCCCCGGCCGGCGGTGCCGATCTGCTCCCACGCGGAGCCGCAGCCGCCCCGCCGGCAAGCGAGCCAGGCCGTGCGCACCGCGCCTGGTGCCGCCCCCACACGGAGACAGGCTGTTCTCTAAATGCCAGCGGAAGCTGCTAATGAGCGGGCTAATTAGCTCATTAATTGGCTAATGCGGAAGGCTTGGAGGAAGGTGCAGAGCGGGATGGCAGCACCTGCCCGGATGGAGCGCAGAGACCCGCTGGCTCCTGCCCTTGACTGTTGGGCCTGCAGCGTTCGCCTCGAGCAGGTGCTGAGATGAGGGGGCAGAAATCTTCCCCTTCTGGGGTGGGGGGTGGGTTTCCCTTCGGCTGCGGCTGGCCAGGCACTCACGGAGCCGGCCTCACGTGCCCCCTGGGCCTCCGAAAGGGGGAGCACTGCTGCGGGAGCCGCTGGGCCAGGGTGCCGCTCACAGGGAAGGACGGCGCCCGCTGGTCCGGAAGCGCCCCAAGCGCGCGGAGGTGCCCGATGCGGTTTGCTGATCACACGCCCAGCCGGGAAACGAGCGCGGTGAGGGCAAAGGAGGGAAAGACCAGTGGGGGCAGCGGGCAAATGCTTCGTTTAATGAGGCCCTGGTGCCGGAGGCAAGAGGTTTGGCCCAGCCCGGCCCGATGTCTCGGTGGCAGAGAGGTGCTGGCGCGTCCGTCTCCGGTTCCCAGAAGAAGAAGAAGAAGAAGAGCTGCGCATGCTTCTAGCAGAGTGCCACGAGGAGGAGGGAGGACGCGAGCACCGCGGGCAGCAGCCAGGGGCGGTCCCCACCGCTGGGGTAGCCATAGCGGGTCCGGCAGGCGCCCTCCAGCTCCTGGAAGGCGATGGGCGTGTCGTCGGGAGGGACGGCGCTCTTGGCCATGTCGTCCCGCACCTGGGCAAGGAGAAGGGCGGGTGTGAAGGCCTGGGGGGCCGTCCCGGGTGGGCATCCCGGAGCATCCTCCAGCAGGGGCCGGGGCGGAGGGCCACGGAGAGCCCGGCCACGGGTGCCCTGCAGCCGGCGGGCCCCACGCTCACCTTCTCCGCTTCCCTCAGCACACGCAGCAGGTTCTCGGCCAGGGCGCGCTTCACGTCCTGCTCCGTCCAGTTCCTCCTCAGCAGCTCCCCCACCAGGTCCGGGTACTTGGAGACGTCCCCTAGCCCCTGCGGCACCCTGTGTGGGTCGCAGGAGTGCCCAGGCGGGCACAGAGAAGGAGTTCAGCCCCAGCTGGAGGAGCACCACCCCCCCCAGGAAGGGCCTTCGAGAGCCCCTCTGCGAAGACAGACCGGCCATGGCCCACGAGTGTGTGTGCACCCGTTGCTGCCTCTGCTGTGGGAACGGCACCGGGTTTCACCACAGAGATCGCTGTGTGGACGGGCCCGGCCCGGGGCCTGCCGCAGATACCTGGTCACGCCGTCGTAGTCTCCCCCGAAGCCCACGGCTTCTGGCCCAGCCAGGCGCTTTACGTAGTCCAAGTGGTCTGGGCAGCAAGAGGGGCAAGCCGTCAGCCAGTCCTTTGGGAGCAGTCCTCCCCTCCCCGCCCCACCCACCTGGCGCCCCTCACCCCACCTGACGTACCTGCGACCTGAGACAGGTTGGCCTCGGAGCCGCAGGAGACGTAGTCGTTGTAGAAGTTCACCATCACGAGGCTGCGGGTCTTATTCTGTAGCGGGGGCGGGAGAGGCGCCACTTCAGGGCGGGGGGGGCGCAAGGGGGCGGCTCTCGGGCTGGCCTCCCCACTCGCCAGAGTAGGGCTCTCCGTCCTCCCGCCCGAGGCCCTGCGGCCTCTCCCGGCCTCTTCTCCAGAGCCGCGGGAAACCCAGCCAACGAGGGGCTCCACGGGAATTGAAAGCCGCCTCCCGCTGGCAGCCGGCCTCGGCCCGCCTTCGCGCCTCCGGCAGGGAAGGGTCCGGCCGTTGCTTGTCCCAGCTGTGAGTGGACGGCCTGCAGAGGCAGCGCCGTGAGCGTCGGCACGATGACTGAGCTTGCGATGCGCACTGGCGCCAACTTTCCTGGCCTGGAGCACTCCGCTTGCGCTGGCTGAGGCTGATGGGAGGTGCAGTCCAACGCAGCAGGCTGCACCAGGCTGGGGGAGACGGGCCAGCTAGGGAGGGGCCGGGGAGGGGCCGGGGGCCCTCCTCGCGGCTCCCCGCTCGGCTCGCGGACCAGCCCCAGCGGGAGCAGCCGTGGCCGCCGGAGCCACTCACCACTTGCAGGAGCACGTCGTCCGGGACATTGCGCCGCGAGGGGCAGAGCGCATAGGCCGAGGAGTGGCTGAATATCACGGGGGCTTTGGAGATGTTCAGCGCCATCTTCATCGTGCCCACCGAGACGTGGGACAGGTCGACCAGCATCCCCAGCCGGTTCATCTCCAGGACCACACGCTGCCGGGCGGGAAAAGGGGAAGGTTGCTTTGGCTTCCAGGGCTTATGAAATGGGAGTTTCCCTGCAACCCGGTCAAGACAAAACCTTTGGTGACCCGGCAGATCCCTTCTGAGGAGGCACTCCTGGAGGAGCTGGAGGGGGTTGTCCCCAAACTCTGGGCGGTCTTTCCCCACTTTTGCTAAGCAGCATTCAATCCGTCGCAGCGAGTCCCCACTTTCCTTTTTCCGGTTCCGGGCCTGGAGCCTCACCGAGACCCGATTCCAAGCTCCCGGCTGGGGAAGGCAGGCTGGCGCATCGGATGCTTGCTGGCTGCCGTGGCTGCTCCTGGGCCACGCGTCACGCCAGGGGAGCACTGTGTCCTCGGCCCTGACCATAAAAGGCCTCCCTCCACCGCAGGCGATGAGCCCCCCCAATCCCGGCAGAGGCCCCGCCTACCTTCCCAAATTCCGACAGGCCATGGTGCACCGGCCGCTCCTCCTCCGTGTCCACCAGCCAGTTATCAGCCCTGCCGAGCGGAGCATCGGGAGGTTAGGCAGCCCCGTCGCTCCCCCCGGACGCGGGGAAGGGGCTTTCCGCGTGGTTCTCAGCCACAGCGGCTCCCCGATACAGTGCTCAGGAGGGAGGGCGCCCCCCTCAAGTGCCCCTGCTCCAGACGCACGCAGGTGAGCGGCGGTCTCGCCCGGCAGAGAGCGGGCCCCGCAGCAGGCCCAGCCTCCGGCTCCCCGCGTGCCCCGCCAGAGCGCCTACCAGGGCGTGTTGCAGCTGTGGGTGAGGGTCATGTAGCGCACGCCCAGCAGGTACAAGGTGCGCAGCACGGCCAGGCTGCTGTCGATGGAGTGGCCGCCCTCCACGCCGATCAGGCTGGCCACGTGGCCGCTCTGGAAGGCTCTCTCGATGCCTGCGAGGGAAGTGCGGCCGGGGGCTGACCCAGGGAAAGTGCAGGACGGGGCGCGGCTCTGCATCATGCCCTCCCCGCGGAGCCCCTGCCCACACGGGGAACCGGCGGGGCTGCGCACGGCCGGGGCGTCGAGCGGGTGGGCGACTCCTTGGCAGGCACCTGAGCCAGGTGTGCCTGTCCTGCTTGGCCCTCCCCGGGCGGCCGGCTGGCCGGGCCCTGACACACCGCGCCAGATGGCCTCCCGTTTGCGCTCTCCGGAGGGCGGCCCGCCCTGGACTGCCGTGGCCTCCCCGTGGCCAGTGTCTTCGGGGCCTTTCCAGCCGGGCGAGGAAACTGCCCCTGCTCCCCGAACGTGTGGACCCTTGCCCTCCCGGGGGCACACCGCCCCACCCAGCCCGGGAGCCGCTCCCTGCCCGGCCGCCCCCCCACACCTTACCTGCGCTGTCCGTGACGCACTCAAAGACGTCCGGGTACCGCTGGCACATCCGCTGGATGACGTCGATCTGCTCCAAGGTGCGCCGGACTGCATCCTTGTTCTGGGTCTCGCAGGGCACGTAGGCGGCCCAGAACTGCACGAGGGAGAGGGGCGAGAGAGAGAGCTGGGGCGCCTTGCTGGCCGGCACGAGGAGGACATGCGCCGGGGAAGGCTGGGCTCCCTGCCACTGCCCCGGCACAAGCGGGTTTGGACGGCGGCGTACAGCTCTGCTCCCGCCCCTCAAGTAAAGGGTCTGCGGAGCTGGGAGCAGTGCAGGAAAGGGCCTGAGCTGGTGGGGGGCAGGGCCAACTCCCGGGGAAAAGCTGCAGCGCCTGGGGGAGCTCAGCCTGGGAAAAGGAGCAAGAGGAGCCCAGAATTGCGCACGCTGGTTTTCTTTCTCCCCTGTAATTCTGGACGCCTGTGGGGTCACCCCCAAAGGTGACGGGTGGGAGAAAGAGAGCTTGGGTGCATAAGCAGAAGGCGTCCTCACCCAGAGCGGAGCTGAAGCAGCCTACACGCACCCCTCCCCTCTGGAGCCCCATGTCTGGGAAAGAGTCTGGCCGCGCTGGGAGCCATCGGGGTGTCCACACGGGCCGGGACGGGCGACGGGTGGAGCGCGGGACGATCTCGCGTGCTTCTGAGCGGGCCAGCGGAAGCCCCGTCTCCCCGGGCCCCTACCTGCGCCCCCACGTGCCCAGCACGCAGCTTCGGGATGTTGGTGTGTGTGGCTTGCAGCTCCGTCAGGCTGGCGTTCTTCAGGGAGAGCTGGTTGTTGAACAACTTCAGCAGCTGCCAGGGCAGGTCGTTGTGCCTGCAAGCACAGAGGGTGGCCGTGAGAGAAGGCAGGCGAAGGGAGGCGGGCTGAGCCGCAATCCGATGCCAGGGAGCGATCCTGGATTTACGCGCCTTTCCCGTCTAGCCGTGTTACGTTTGTTATTAAATACCTGTGTGCAGGTAAGCAAATGATCACCGCTCAAGAGGATTTGCACCTCTGTGTTCTCTGAGCCACCTGCTTGGCTTCCCGCAAGCGGATCTGAAACCTGCCCTGCGTGCCGGGAAGTGCGCTCGGCTGGGTGTATGCGCCACTCGCAGCTGCACGCCACCTTCCCGATGAGGGCGAGGAATAGCCCTCCCCTCCTCCTCCTCCTCCTCCTCCTGCTTCCCAGGATCTGAGAACACATGGCAACACCCGGAAACAGTCCGGTCCCCTTTCTTGAGACAGCCCTGTTCGTTCAAAGAAACTGGTTTACTGGCTGCATGATTCACCTCTTCACTAAGCCCCTCACTTAATGGATTCCATGGAAATGAATTTGCAGACGAATCACACCTCACAAGGAAGTCGGTGAAATTTGCCATTTAATAAAACCCCAGCACTGGCTGGTAGAGACAAAGGCCAAGGTCAACCTGTAAAAAATCTAGAATAGCGTATTAACGATTAACTCCAGTCCCCCAACATTGATTGATTTTATTAGTCGCTCAAAGCCATTTTGGTCTTCCTAGAGCGGGGCAGACACCCAATGGTCTTTGGAAGTTTTGGACCTTCTCCCGTGCCACCGGCCGTGCTGATGGGAGTCGCATTCCAGCCCCCGGGAGGACTGGGAGGACTGGGCCGGCTCACACGCGTGTTCCAGCTCCTCTCTCAGGTGACGCCACACTTGATGTGAAGCTGAGCGAGAGGCGGATCGCAACAGGCCGTTCCCGAAACTTGCTCGCAGCTTTCGGCACACCTTCGCAAGGGAAAGATTTCCCAGGCAAGGTGCTCGCCACGCCGATCGTGGCACGTGGAATCGGGTATGGAAAAGTCCTCTCAAAAGGCTTTGTTCAGCCAAAACTTGGAGCGGTATTTCTCTGGGCGCGAAAACACGAGCTGGAAGCTGTTCCCAGATGTTCAAGATCAAGGGGCATTTGGCTCCCATGCCTGGGGCCGGGTGTGGCTTTTGAGGCCGAGCTGCAGTGCGGGTCGCCCACCAGGGCCTGCTGCTTGGGACGTGTGAACAGGCGCTTGCGCTGGCTCGGGCACCCAGCTGCTCCTTCGGGGCCCGCAGAGGACAGCCTGACGGGCGAGTCGGTGGCATTCCTGACGCAGTTCAGCGCTGTCGGCGCAGTCGGTTGCCCTGACCGAGGGCTCGGCCTTCTGTCCTTCCTCTTCCCATGCAGGAGGTGCATCTTGGCACGGTGCCCGCTTCCCTTTTGATCTGGAGTGCCCCGCTGCATGACGGGGGCATTTCAGGCTTGCGCCTTGTGAGCGCAAGGCTTGCGAGTCAAGAGAGCGCTCGGTTTGGAAAGGGAGATGACTCTGGGCAGCCCCTCCCACATCCTGCCGGGACGACCGGGGGACAGCCCACGGTTGCCCAAACTGGAGAACTGCAAAAGCCGGCCTGCGTGGCAGCTTGATTCTCCAAACGGGCTGAAGGAGGGGTCCCGCTTGCCTGCAAGAAGGCGAGCGTCAGCGAGGCAGGAAAGGCTCGCGGTGGCTCTGGAGAGGGGGCGGCCTTGGCAGGGCCCCTGGGTGCTGCTCCCGCACTTCGGGGCCGGCTGCAGCTGCTCAAGCGGCTCTGTGGGAGCTGGGGCTTTCCCGGGCGTGTCGTGCCACTGGGGCTCAGGTGACAGGCCGACCGGCCCGGGCCGGCTTCTGAGGCCCACAGCAAGCCGTGGCTTGCTCCAGAAGCCACCCCGCAGAAGTGCACCTGGCTGGAGAAGCAGGCGAGGCTGTGCACACGGGGAGAAAAAGCCTGTTTGCCACACGGCTGGCGCCAGGGCCGTCTGAACAGCATGATGGGCCCCAGGCCAAGCAGTGTCCTGGGGCCCCTACGACGACGACAACTACTGTTAGTTTTGGAAGGTTTCCAATTTTCCAAGGGTTTACACAGATCAGTATGGGGCCCACGGGCAAGTGCCCCTCAGGCCCATGCGGTAAGACGGCCCTGGCTGGAGCAGCCGGCGCCTGCGGCCTCCACGGGTCCTGATGCCGCATTCGGCCACGCTGGGCCCGAGCCGAGCCCCTGCTGTCTCTCCAGCCTGCCGGCAGAGCCTTGACACGGGTGTCGCTGCACGATGCACACGCCTCTCTCCTCCGGGGCCGCTGGCCCTGCCGCCTCGCCGCCCCCGGGCTTGCCGGCAGCTGGACAGCTGCATCCCGCGTGCTCGAGCCCCTGCCGGCCCCGTGGGGGTCCCAGCTCCTTCCGGAGGGGACCCCTGGCTCCCTGTGCTGGCCTTTGGCCGCTGGGCTTGCAATGGGAACACATCCTGCCGCTCTTCCCACAAGCCGTGCCAGACGGGCCCGCAGCCCAGGAACGCCCCCGCGGCCTGCCCAGCTCGGCGTGCCTTTGCGGCCACCGTGCTCCCGCTCCGCTGCCCAGGCAGAGGCAGCCTTGGGGTGGCACAGGCTCTGGCTGCCCACTTCGAAACCCTGACCGGGCCTCCTCATGAGCGGGAAAGCACTCTGCCCGCCCTCAGAGGCTGTGCTTAAGCCCCATGGCAGGCTCAGCAGCACTCTGACCTCACGGCCGGGACTCGAGGTGCTGGAATGCAGCAGTGGGTGACTCGCCCCCTTCGCCTCGGCCGTGGGGGCCCCCACTGACTCCCCAGAGAGCCGCAGGCGGGGAGGGCCGGGGCAAACGGGCGGGTGCCTGGGCCGGAAGCTCCGCGTTACCCTTGGACTCTGTGCCAGATGCTTGGGCAAGACACCCTCAGCCAGCCGCTCCCCACGCCACACGGGCAGCCCTGCTCCTCGCCCCCTTCGCCTCGAGCTGCTGCTTCAGGTGCAAAACCGAGCGCGCCTTCCCTTCGGGTCCGGGGTCAGGTGTGGCCACGCCACACCATGGCTGGCGGCAATGTGAGGCCCCCGGCTCCTGCCCGGTGCCCGTCTCTCCCTCCCAAGGGAGAGGTGCAGCCCAGCCCCCCCCTCGCATGGCGGCAGAGCTGCAGCCTCCTGATAAGAGCGCAGGAGCGGCAGCCGCAAGCAGGCCCGGGCAGGCTGCCCTGGCAGAGCCTCTCCCAGGCAGATCTGGGGAGCAGAGTGCCTCGCTGGGAGCGGCTCGACTCGCGGCCCGTTCGCGCACCTCCGGATGGCCCCACGCCGTGGGAGATCCCCTGTGGCAAAGGGCCAGATCCCACAGAGGAGGCCGGCGTGCCCGTCGTCGCCCGAGGCTTTGGGGCGGCTTTCTGCCCCTCCGCACTGCAGGGGGACTGGGCTTACCCGTCGACCAGAGGCGTCTTGTTCATGAGCTCCTCCGCCTTCTGCCGAAACGGATCCGCCGCTGAGCAGAATGAGAGGCCGGCGAGCAGCAGGCCGGTGGCCAGAAGAGGCGTCCGTGTGCGTGGGGCCCCGGCCCGGGCCATCCTCCCGAGGTGCCGTCGAGGGCCAAGCGATTCCCGCAGACGCCCACCCTGCACCCGCGAGCTGCCCTGGCCTCCCTCTGGCAACGGAGCCCTGAGATGATTCATATAAACAGGAACTATTTCTACCGCTAGGCCACTCCAGTGTCAAGGAACAATTGCCTGGGAGGAGCCGCCGGCTAACTCGGGCCGCCAACTTGCGCTGCCTGTGGAAGCACTGGGGCTGCCCCGCTCCGGGGCTTGTAGGGCACAGTTGGCCAGGGGCCAGCGGCTGCCTACCGGCTGCCCGAGAGCGTGCACGTTTGCATGCTATTTGCATATGCTAATCCACCCAGAAGGATGCAGGTTGAGACACCACGGGGCGGCAGTTGACACGCAGATGGGGCGCCTCCCAGCGCATGGCCAGTGGAGCGTCTCCCTGCCCGGCCGTGACAGGAGGGCCTGCGAGCTCCCGCCGTCCTTCTGGCGGCACTTGGCCTTTCAGCCACACGGAGACTGGGCAGCTTCTGCTAGAGGACTGTCCTTGGACAGCTCTTCGGAGAGCGAGCTGCCTCCTATAAAGCAGGGCACCTGCCCCACGCTGTCAGCTAGGCAGCGGGCTCATGATGCTGACATCACTCCCCCACGTGGCCTCAGCGGCCCTCCAGCTGAGGGCCGTGGGGTGCTGGTGAGCATGCCCTTCGGACCCCTCGCTTCACGGAAGAGCAGCCGCCCGCGGGACGAAGCCGGCAGCCTGCAGTGAGCGCTGGAACGTCTCCCACAGCGCTGGGCACTCCGATCTCCCTCGGGCATCCATCGGTGGAAAGGGACTCCCCACTGTGGGGACCCGCTTCAGTCCTTCCAGCCTCTGCTCCGATAGGCTGAAAGCTCCCAGAGTGGCGTTCGGGCCGGGCCGGGCCGGGCCAGCCCTTTCCCTTCTGGCCACCCGCTTTTGCCTGTGAGTAGAAGGCCAGGTTGGCACAGGGTGGCCTCTACCTGCTCGGCTACTGGCGGGAATGGAGAGCCTGGAGCTGACAGGGGGCTTCATTCTGAAGTCATCCCGTGACACTCCTCCTGTGGGACTCGGCCGTGGGGCAGCCCTCCCTCGGGAAGCACAGTCGGCTCCCCAGGCAAGGACTGCGCCTGGGTGGCTTCTGGAGCAGGGCCTGCCCTGGAACCGTGTGCCAGTCGCTCCCTCGGGAGCACGAGGACAGGGGAAGGTCCATCCGCTCCTTGCACCGCCCGGCCTGGCTTATCATGCGGAGGAACCTTGGCTGGTTCAGCCAAGGGACACGCGTCCCCACCCTGCCGGCAGAAGACACCTCGAAGGAAGGCAGCGTGGGGCAATGGGCGTGGCGGCAGAGGCGGGAGAGGCTGGGGAAGCTGGCAGCGGACGGGCCGCCAGTCCCCAAGGCCCGCAGAGCAGAAGCGGAAGCCCACGCGAGGGGAGGGGAGCGGGGCAAATGCATTCCCAGCTTCGGCCGGCCGGGACGGATCGCGGACAGGGCCTCGGGCCGGCGCAGGCAGCGCGATGCCGACATTAGCCCGGCCTGTGGCAGGTTCTGCGTCAGGCGCAGTTGGGGAGGGGTGGCAGACGAAGCTGCCAAGGTCCCTGCAGCTCCGCGGGCAGCGACGGTGTGGCCGCGGTTGGAGTGCTGGGGGCGGTTCTGGTCATCCGGAGGCATCGCCGCAGAGTAGACGATTCCGGACACACGGAAGGAAGCGCCAAGCACTCCGCGAGACGCGTTGGCGGCCCGAGCCCGGCTCTCTCTGAAAGAGGATTGCACACATCCAGGGAGAGCTTGGCATGGTGATGCTTCTGCATGAACCGAAGGGCACGAACCGTCGCTCTCGCATCCTCCTGCTGATGCTCTGGGACCCCTCCATGGCTTTCAGCGGCATGGACCACGTAACCCTCCAGGGAACTGTCTGAGCAGGGCCAGGGTGGCCGGGCTGCGTGGCTGCTCCACTCATTCGTGGACGGCCAGGTCCAGCAGTTGCCGTGGGCGAGCCCCTGCCAAACGCGCTGGCTCTGACGCCTCAGGCTCTGGAAGGGGTCATTCCCCCCACCCCACCCCACCCCCGCCGCCATGCTGCAGAGATGGGTTGTTTGGAGGCTCAGAGAGCTGTGTCATCAGTAGCCTGATGACTCACAGCTGTCTCTGCCTCTCTCCCATGCGCTCAAGGCCAGGGATGGGCTGGGGGGCAGAAACACGGGGAATGTGCGTGCTAAAAGGAATTTTATATATATATATATATATATATATATATTTACAGCTGCTGTAAATTGCCTGTTTGCAGGCAATGCCCCCCTTGCCACCTGGATGCGGGCCAGATCCAGGTGAGGCCCTGGAAGTGCTTAATCACTGCCTGGGGTGATGGGCACGACGCGGGTGCAGGGGGGGAGCGCTGCCAGTGCGGGCTCTGCCTGTCCCGGCGGATGGCAGCCGATTTTGCCCTGGCAGGAGGGCTGGCCGTCCTTTGGAACTGCTGGTGGGTTGCGGTGCTGAGCACCTCCACCAGCACAGGCTGGCGTGCCGGCTGCGGCCCACCTGTATACGGAAGGGCTGGCCTCGGTGCTCCACACTCTGGCGACGGACTGGTCACTGGCTAGTCAACTTTCCGCAGCGCACCGTTTGTGGGGCTGCCCGTGAAGACAGCCCAGGGGCTGCTGAGTGGAAGTGGGGCCAGGCCACATCGTGCCAGAGCTGTGCCCGCCCGCTGGCCCTGGGCTCATTTGCCAGGCCAGGCCGAGGTGCTGGTATGAGTCTGCAAGACCCTCCTTGGCGTGGATCTGCAAGGACTCTTTCGCTCTCCGGCGTGCCTCGAGGCGAGAACCTGGAGCCCAGCTGGCTCAGCGTTCTGGCACCACGGAGCTTCTGTGGGAGATGGCCCCAAATGGCCCTCCGGTGTGGCCTTCAGACCTTCAGTGGGAAGCCTTTGCTGTGCTTCTCGGATGACTTTAGGGTCTTTCGATTCTCCCAGCCCTTTAAAAGGAATTGGGAACTGCTGTTTGTTTTATTTTCAGCACTGAGCTTAATGTTTCCTTTCCTTCCCCACGTTTTTACTGCTTGAACTATTTTTAAAATATTCCGGCTGATTTTAAAACCTTTGCACGTCATTTAAATACCTTTGCTTCAGCCACAATCTCTCCCCTGGTGTCTCGCTGGAAGGTGTCGTTTTCCTAAGCCTAATTGGCACGTGGAGGGGGGAGCTTGGGGGCCCTCAGTGCGCCAGAAAGGAAGCAGGCCCCCCCTAATGTTATCTCCCTGAAAATTCCTCCCTGCATGGCAGCTTCGCTTAGGAAAAGATTCCCCACTGGCACCAGAGGAAAGCTTTGCTTCTGAGCTTAAGCGACGTCTGTGCTGGGGGGGGGGCGCTGGGGAGCACCGCAGCATCTGGAAGTGGGGGAGCAAATCTTCCTCCCTCCGTCCCTTCGGTGCTCTTTGAAACCCCCCCCCCCCCCCCGTGGCCCCGAGGTAGAGATTCAGGGCCCGGGAAGTCGGTTAGGTCGCCCCGCAGGCCCGGTCCGAGCAGCGCCTCGTCTCCACCTGCCCCTCGCCCGCGAGCAGGTGGTTTCCGCCAGGAAAAGCTCTGCCCCGCGTCACACGGCGGGGCGGCTGTTCGCTGCACATCTGGGGGCTCCGTGGGGCAGCCGGCTCCCCCCCCCCCGGGGCTGCTTCTCTGACCCAGTTCGGAGGCTCTGAAGCCAGCGACTTTTCCACCTGGACGGTTTGCTCACGCGCCCGCCTGGCTCCATCCAGGCCGTGCGCAAAGACGCGTGGCACGTGTGCACGCGTGCCCCGTGGAAGCCCCGCGGGGCGGGTTGGCGCTCTCGCCCCGGCGCGCATCGTCGCCTTTTGGCCTGGCCGCTGGCCGGGCCCTGCAGGGCGGGAGCAGCGGGCGAGGGCGAGCGGCCGGGGAGGCGGGCCGGTCTGCGGGGCGCCTCTCGCCGTGGAAGCGCGGCGCCTCCAGGAGGCGCTTCCCGGGGAGGGCTGGCGCGCCGCCCTCCGGCCCGGCCCGGCCCGGCCCGGGGGGGGGGCGGGGGCGGGATCGCTGCCCGCCCTTGCCTGCGTGGATGCGCGGCGCGGCCCCTCCCGCACGCGCCGCCGGCTCGGCAAGATGTCCCGGGGCGAAGAGGCGCAGGGCTCCGCGCTGCGGCTCGACGTGACCGAGACCTTCGCGGGCCTCGCCTTGCCCGGCCACCTCCACACGCAGGAGTCGCTGCAGCTGGCCCGCGCCTTCCCCTTCCGCGGCACGGACGCCCTGCTCGTCACTTACCCCAAATCAGGTGAGGGTCGCTGGCCGGGCCGGGCAGCGGCGCCCGGGAAGCAGCCCCGCGCCCGGAGCGCGCCTTCTGCGCCTGCGGCGGCAAGAGCGCGGCGCAAAAGCGCGGCCAGAGCGGCCGGCCAGACGGCCCGAGTCGCCTGGCTGCTGTCGCTGCCCCCCCCCGCCCCGCTGCAACCGGCGCGGCCACTTCTCCGTCCCGTGCGGGGCCCCCTTCTCGCAGGTGGTGCACGAAGGGTGGCGAGCCACGCGGGGCCCAGGCGGCTCGTGCGGACTTCCAGCTGAGGAGGAAGCGCTCGAGGTTTGCGTGTCCCTGCCTAGGAGGTCGCCCTGCAGCATTCCAGCTGGGAACTTGACTGGAGCCGAACGGCCGAGTGGCCAAGAAGGGCTCCGCCAGTGCTGGGCCAGCCGTCCAGGGGTGCCCGGAGCCCGGCTGGAGCGAAGTGTTTCTCGGGGGTTATCTCTGCTTTCCTTGCCCCCGCGCTGGCCCCCAACGGCTGCACTGAGGACATGGAGGCAGCCACTGCTCATCCGCACAATCTGTGCCCAGAAAATGCGCACTGGCTGTACAGCTTGTCCTGCAAGCCGCCCGCTGGTGACCAGGTCTTGGTCAGGGTGGGCTGGCGGAGGGTATTTGGCCAGAGAAATGGGCTTGGTGCCCTCTTGCCATGTGCTGGGAAAGGAACCTGCCAGGGAGGAGTCTGGGTCACCTGCACAGGCCACCCTAGCCATCCCTGGGAGGCATGAAAGGGCAGAAGGACCATTATTTATATCCTGAATCATCTCCTGATGCAGCGGTTATTCGACTGACTGCGGGGAAGTCTCTCAAGGGCTTGTGCAAGACGTCTGAGGCGCAGCTTTTACTATTAGCTCACCAGCGTTCGTTCAGCAGCCCTTTCTCCTCTGGGTTGGACATTTCAGGGAGCACCTGTTGCACCTCGTGGGCAGGAGCCAAATCTTTCCTGCTTGACCGAGTGGCTACTGGGGGTCGCAGAGTCCTGAGTCCAATCTGTGCCAGCCATCTTCTGACAGTCTCGTGATCATTAACTTCAGGGTAAACAGCTGAGGCGCTAACGAAAAATGCGGCCTGAGTCTGTGTTTAAAAAAATCTTGCAATGGCTGAATTATACCCTAAAATCATTTCTGGGGTTCGTTGCATGAATCTAGCAATGTCCCAAACTCTAAATGTAGCTGGGGCCTGAGCGCCATCCAAGTACCAAAACTCAGCGGGGACATCCTTGTCCGCAAGCGGATCCGCCTAAAAGTTGCCCAACACTCAGTTTGTGTAAGAAACCCTGGATGTGTGGCAATGCCGTCTGAGGCAGGACTAGCCCTCGATGTCCCGCAGGGCTCCCAGCAGGAGCCAGAGGGTCCCGGCTGAGTCTTGCGCACACCACGCGCCCTGGTCCCCGTGGCCCTTCCCAGAGCAGGGCTTGCTGCGTCTCCTTGTCAGGCCGCCTTTAGCTGGGCTTCTGTTCCCCTCAGCGGCTAAAAAGGAACCGTGTGTAGCGGGGGCAGCCAACCCCCCCCAAAGCCTTTCACTTAACTTTTAAAAGTTTAAAAACTTTTCAGCAGTGGGACCTCAGAGGCTGATTAGCTGCCTGGAGAGTCTTCTCTGGAACCTGCGCCCCCCTTTAAACCACTAATTAACAAACCCTAGGAGGAAAGTGCCAGCGTTGTCCAAGGCTTAGCATGATGACCGCTAGCCTTGCGCTCTCTGTGTCTTAT
This sequence comes from Varanus komodoensis, assembly GCF_004798865.1. Lineage (NCBI taxonomy): Eukaryota > Metazoa > Chordata > Lepidosauria > Squamata > Varanidae > Varanus > Varanus komodoensis. The sequence continues at coordinate 11,919,974 of NW_025335550.1, read as the reverse complement.
TATTCTGCAAGTAATCGCAAATCTTTCACATCACCCAGCACTGGTGCCACCTGTGTTTTGGCCAATGGCTTCAGGGGAGATGGGAGTCGCAGTCCAATCCCTCTGGGAGACACCAGGTCAGGGAAAGCTTGTGTGAAGGGTGAGCTTGCTTGTGCCCAGCAAAATGAGGCTCAGTTAGGGTGGCTGTCCCCAGAGACCCCTGGAGCTGTCACCTGTTGGAGGTGCGGCTAATCGCATTGTTAAAATAGTTGACGATGATTCTGTGATTCCTTCCCTCCAGGGACCACCTGGCTTCAAGAGATCCTGACCTTAATCTACAGCAAAGGAGATGCAGAGCCTGTGAAGACCCTCCCCAACTGGGTCCGGACCCCCTGGTTGGAGCACACCTACTTCAAGAGTTTGCCCAAGCAAGAGCAGGACTCCCGGATCTTCACCACCCACCTGCCTCATCGGGTGTTAGCAGCCACCTTGAGGAAAACGAAGCCCAAGGTGGGTGTGGGACAGTGGTGGGGAACTCGTGGCGTGCGTGCCACGGCAGGCACGCAGCGCCCTCTCTGTCGGCACACCGGCCAAGTCGCCCCGGCAGCCGAGCATCGGGTAACCGCGCACATGGGGGCCGTGCGCACCATCCTTGGCTTGCGTCCTGGAGTGGCTGCAGTCTCTGCAAACCCAGAGGTGCACATCCGCAGAGCGGAAGTCCAGAAGGCCTGCCCTGCCGTCCTTGCTTCGCGCTTATTCTGGGCGAAGGGACCCCTGGCCGTGGTCTCTCCAGCTTAGGCGGGGTTTTGGTCTGTTTTTCCCCCTTCCTGTTTTCCAGCAGAGAAAGGAGACGTGGGCAGCCCTTTCCTTTCAGGTGGGCTGTCAGGTTGACCTGTGTGGTTTCCTTCTTTTACTCCCACAGGTGATCTACCTGGCCAGAAACCCCAAGGATGTTGCCGTCTCGTACTACCACTTCAGTAGAATGGCCAACTTCCTGCCTGACCCTGGCTCCTTCGACGAGTTTCTCCTTCGCTTCTTGGATGGCGCAGGTGAGCGTGGCGGCTGCCGGGCATGGCCTGGGGGGAGCCCGCCGACCCACTGCGGCTCCTCCCCTTCTCCACCCTGCCCCAGAGGGGCCTCGTTCCGAGGACGTGTGGGTCGTTCTGGGTTAAGGAGTGCGCAGCTTTCCGTGGGTGCCCAGGCCCCTCTGCCTGACCGCTTGAGGCTGCAGAAGGTCACGGGGCTGGAGACCCCCCCCCCCGGGGCCTGCAGGCTTTTGCTGACGTGGAGAGCTCGGACGAGTCGGATCCAGAGTCTGACTCTGTCAAAAGGCAGCTGTTTGCGATTTGCTTTGTTTGGGTAATGGCGGTAGGAGCGGCGGGTGGGGCTAGGAACAGTTCTCCCTTTGCGTGAGCGTTGAGAGCTTTTTCCTGGCAAAAACATGTTAAGCAAGAATTCAGTTTCACGCTTTCTTTCCACTTTTTTGGAAAACTCAGAAAGGAATAATAATTTAGTAATTCCTCCTGGAAAGACCAGGAATGTTCCCGTCAGTGTGTCTGAATTTCCCAACTTCTTTCATGGTGGCTTCAGATCTGCTGCCTCTCATGTTAGAAGAAACGAGTCGCAGGACAAGGGGGGCTTAATCTCGCTGCACCCCGCCACTTTTCTGCGCGTGTGTGAACCTGGACGGGAGCTCAGGGCCGGTGTTTTCAACCAAATGAGCTGCATTGGCCACCTTCAAAAAATATGGGGGGCGCAGGCCCTTTGCAGTGGGGGGGGGGTGGGCAGGAGATGCATTGAGTCGGGACATCACCGGCTCGAGGGGACACTGGTTTGCTCTTTGGCTGAGGCTGGACGAACCTCATGGTGGCAGGCGACACGCCGGGAGCCTGGCAAAGGGCGCGGGCTGCGCCGAGGGCCCTGTCCTCCCGGGGGGGTCAAAGAGGGCGCGCTGTCCGGCTGACCTTGCTGTCCCCCTGCCCCTCCCCACACAGTGCACTTTGGCTCCTGGTTTGAGCACGTCAAAGGCTGGCTCAGCTGTCAGGACGAGCTGACGGTTCTGTACCTCACCTATGAGGAGTTATACCAGGTGAGCTGCCTTGCAGGCAGGTGCAGGACGTGGGCTTTGACTGGGCCTGCTGCACCGGGAGGGCAGGCGTGAGGAACCCAGCGGCTGGCGGGGGGGGGGGGGGCTGGGCGGCAAGGCAGACACGCCACGCGGCTGGGGGGTGGCCAAGTGCCCTTCCAGGTGTGGTGGGACCCCTGAGCCCTCGCTCTTGGGGATGCTGGCTAGGGCTCATGGGAGCCGTCGGCCACGATCCAGGGATTGAAAATCTGATGCCGCTGTTTCTAGCAAGGGCGGGTGACCTAGACCTCTCTCTGGCGCTCCCCCCAGGAGCTGGAGGCCTCGGTCGGGCGACTGAGCGCCTTCCTGGACCGGCCTCTGCAGCCGGGCCAGGTGGACGCCATCCAGAGGCACTGCAGCTTCGCCTCCATGCGCGAGAGCCCCATGGTGAATGGCGCGCTTGTCCCACGCGAGATCCTGGATCCCAGCAAGAGCCAGTTCATGAGGAAGGGTACGTGGGGGGGGGTGAGGCGGGGAGGGTAGCGCGAGTGGGGGGGGAGGGCAGCAGAACATGGGACACGGAGCCAGCCTGCCAGCTGGAGCGGCTTCGTAGGTAAGCTGGCGCGCCTCTGGGGCCAGGCACCTCGCCTGCCTGCGCCCCTCACTTGGGCCACTGCGTGTGGGCAGCCAGGCTTCTGGGGTCTGCTCTGATCTCGCCAGCCAAGCTTTCTTCCGCTCAGGTATCGTTGGGGACTGGAGGAACCACTTTTCCCCGCAGCAGAACGAGCTGTTCAGCCGGAAATACCAGCAGGAAGTGGGAGACCTGTGCCGGCATTTCCGGTGGGCCTTGGACTGACCGCAGCGAGATCCGGCACCAGCGATGAGCCCTCCTGGCCCCTGGAAGCCGGACCCCCCCGAGCCGGGCGTGCAGGACGGCTCGCTGGTCCTGGGACCGTCTTGCCTGGGCGGAGTTCGGCTCTCAGAGTATCAGAGGTGCATTGCTAGGAATGTGCGAATAGCCCGTCAAACGCAGCTCAACCCATTTTCGCTCTTCACATGCGCTTTATGGCGAGATCCAGACTTCAATACTGGTAAGAAGTATTTTTGGGGCAGGCTTGTGTGACAGCCTTGCTGACGTTTTATGTCGGATCGATCAGCTGGGGCTGGCAAAAGCCGAGGGAGGCAAGCGCCGCCCCGCTGGCAGTCCGCAAGAACTGGGAGAGCTCCGCACTTAATTGAAAAAACATCTTTATTTCTATGAAATAGTTTTCCTTTATTCTTTTCTCCTAGGAACACAGCATTTATAGGGAAAGGGGGTGTGAAGGGGGGCAGTGAAGGGATTTCATTTCCGCCAAGAACTCCAAGGCGCAACTGAATTTCTGGAAGACTCGGATAGCAAGAAAAGGTGTCATTTCCCTGCCTCACAACAGCTGCGGAGTGGAAAGGGACCCCTGGAATGCAGAGGGCAGGAAGCGCAGCTGTCCAGAGGGAAGGCAGAGCTAACGCCCTTCCCCAAAAACAAGTGTCCCGCTTGTTTATGGCAAAACACCGCAAACAACTGCGTCCTAATCTCCCCCTGCCCCCCACAGCTCTACATGACCAGCTGTACTTGCACGGGGGGCACAGAAAAGCATCCCTACAAAGACACCCCCCCCCGCCCTCTGAAAATAACGCACGCCTCAGGCCTGTCTCCTCATACAGTCCGTGCTTCCGTGGCTGCCGGTCCGAGGATCTTGGGTGTGGGAAGGGGAGAAAGAGCGAGCGAGCGACACCCACCTCCTCGGAAATTCTCCCTTCTTGAGTCACCAAGTGCCCCGTGCAGTGCCAGTGTCGGTGGGCCCCAGGTCTCGCAACGCCCTGCATTCCTCCCAGCAGCCGTCCTGCCTGAGGCTCGCAGGGAACTGAGGACTGCCTTTCGTGAACACAGCCAGGAAGGCCTCAGAAAGGCCTCGCTGGCGGCAATGTGGGAGGCGACGCGCTTTGTGGGACCCGGCCCGGCAGCCAGAGGGCATGGCTGTGGGGAGAGCTGCCATACCGGGGCTGCCGGGTGTGGGGCTGGCCGTGCCAGCGCTCCCCCCACAGCGTTCTGCGGGTGGCTGCCCTTTCTGCGGGGGCTTTGCTTGTGTCCCTCCACCGTCCCTGCACCCTGGCTCAGCTCTGGTGGAGAGGGTATTCCCGGGAACAAGAAATCCGTGCCGGTGTCGATCCGGCCCTGTTGAGGCAGAGAAGGATCCCCCGATGCTCAGGGTGCCTCTTCCAGGGCACGACTCGCGGCGCCGAGGGGCCTCTTCCTGTTAAAAGCGCACGCCGGATCATCCCCTTTGGTTCCAGTTCGGAACTGGCTCGGCATCGTTGGAGCTTTGGCAGACGCTGCAACGGGCCAGAAATTTAAACCTCGGCGAGGAGAGGCAGAGGAGCCGTGGTGCGTGACGGGGGACGTGCCAGCACCAGCTCCCGGGGCACAGATCCAGCCACTCGCGGAGGAGGAAATGCATGGCTGAAACGCTTAAAACGCAAGAGCCAGGCCACTGAAAGGGCATTAAAAGCAGGCTGCATCACCTTAGGAACTGCAACAGTTACACTTTCCCAAAAGTCTTTTAAAAAGCTCTTCCCTTCTCTTGGTCCGGGGGTCCCTTTCCGTGCTGCCTTTGCCATCCTGGCGCCCTGCAGGTGTGGCGGACTGCAACTCCCATCATTCCCAGCCGGCTAAATGGAGGCCCTGGGAGTTGGAGTCATCACAGCCGGAGGGCAGCAGGTGTGCGGGCGGCTCCCCTGGGGCAAAAGGGTTGTCCGAGGGCTTGCATGTGGGGGGGGGGGGGGGGGCCCTTCCAGGCGGGTGCTGCAGCCACGAGGCCGGCCACCAGAAAGGGCCACTGCTGTGCCCTGGGTTGCACGGAACGGCAGTTCGCAAGAACAAGGGGGACCAGCCCGGCCGGTGCCACGTCACTCTCCGCCCTCCTGGGCATCCGGCTCTGCGGGAAAGTGGTGCTCGCCCACGGCCAGCGGCGGCTCGCGGCCGGCTCACCCGGCACCTTCTGCGAAGAGCACGGTCCGTGTCCTTCCCTGTGCGCCAGTGCCCACTCTCTCCCACGCGACGTGTCCTGCCGAGCCACGTGTGAAGCGGACCCGAGGACGCCGTGGTTCCCAGACGCGTCCAGCCTGGCTTGGGCGCTACAGCTGGGCCGAGTCTTCCAGGACGGGCAGGGGGCAGTTGGAAGAGGAGAAGCTGCTGGAGCAGCCCGGCAGGAGGGCCGGAAGCACCCCGCCCCCTCCCGCCACGTGGCAGCAGGACACGGGGCCCGGCTGCCCTTGCTCCCGCCGGCCGGGGCAGCACAGCCTGCGCCCAACCTTCTGGAACCTGCGCCGGAAGTTCCTGTTGATCCAGAAGTAGACAAAGCAGTTGAGGAAGCCGCTGCCCGTGGGGAGCCACAAGGCCACGAACTCGACCCATTCGTGGACCCTCCTCTGTGTGAGCGCTGGAAGCAAGAGAGAGGCGGTGGGAGGCCGGTTCCACGCAGGGCTTTTCCCTCGCCCCCTGCCCACGATTCCGGCTGGTTGCCCTCCTGTGGCTGAGGCCACGTTCTGCCCGGCCAGGGGCCTGCTCTGACCCCGAGGTTCCCCAGAGAGCCCCCCTCCCTGTGGCCGGCTGCTCCAGCTCTGCTCCCCTCCTCGGGGGTCCGAATGCCTCCAGGGCGGCAGTCAGCCCTGGAACCAAAGCATGCCGTGTTCTCCCCCTTCCCGCACCGCCACCGGCCCTGGGAGGGGCCTACGGAGCTGCAAGTGGCCTCCGCTCGAGCAGCCCGGCCTGTGCATGTTGACGTGGAAGCGCGTCCTGCGGAGTGACGGGCGCACTCCTCGTAAGGGGAGCGGCTCCGCAGCCTCAGCACCTCACACGCCCACAACCGTCTGGCAGCATCTTGTGGCCACAAGCTGCCCCCTTCCGGGCCCAGCCTGCCCCGCGGGATCCCAGGCAGGAAGGCAGACGGCCCCACCCGGCGTCCCCCACATGCCCTGGACTGCAGCTCCCATCATTCCCGGGCACTGGGAGCCCAGCACGTCGAAGGCCCCTGGCCGGGCAGGCCGCCCTCACCCGCTGCTCCCCAAATGGCCCTGAAGGCGGGCGCCGGGCAACCTGCGGTGTGGCCACCGATTTGCCCGCTGGCGCTCAGATCCGGGGACAAGCCAGGCATGCCCGCTCCCCCTCGACTCGGGCCAGCAGGCACGCGGCCAAGCGGCGAGTCCCACGGGGGTTCCCACCGAGTGGCCATTGCGTGGCGCCCTCCCTTCTAAGGCAACCTGGCGGGACGGAAAGGGGCATGGCTTCGCGGGGGTCTGGGGCGGGGGGCACTGAGCCCCGGAGCAGAAGGCTCCCCTTTGGGCGCAAATGGGTGGGCTGGGAGGGCAGGATGCGGAAATCCTGTGCAAGAGATCGACCGTACAAAGGCCTTTTGGAATAAAAGCCGGAGAAGCGGGGAGGTGGGTGGGCGCGGGGGGGGGGGCACAGATGCCACGTGGGGAGCCCCCCGGCCATGCGGCGACTGGCGGAGCGGAGAGCCTCCGGGTGAGAACTGCGGTGATGGGCGCCCCCCTTGGTTTCTCCCCCCCGGGCCCCCCCCCCGAGCCGCAGCCCCCCGCCCTGAGCGCACTCACAGTTGTACAGGAGGATGGTGATGCAGGGCGCCCAGCAGACGTAGAAGCCGACGACCACGGGGAGCAGGACGCGCGCGGCAGCGTCCAGGGGCAGCAGGCGCCGCCTCCTCGGCCCCGGGCCCCTTCCCCGCAGGGCCCCGACCCGCGCGTCCCGCCGCCGCTGAGCACGGGCCGCCCGCCACAGGCACACGTTCGTGAAGGTGATGGTCGCCGCGGCCGGGCAGAAGAGGGTCCCCACGATCAGGAGGGAGTAGGCGGCGTTGGAGCCGTAATCCGGCTCGCACAGGAGCGCCGCGGCGGAGAAGCGGACCCGGAGGACGGCTGCGGGGGCCGGCAGGGCCAGCGGCACCAGCACGAGGGCCGGCACGAGCCAGGAGGCCGCGATGAGCAGGGCCACCCGCCGGCGGCTCAGCAGGCGGTGGTAGCGCAGGGGGAAGAAGACGGCCACGTAGCGCTCCAGGGAGACCCCGGCCAGGGAGTAGAGCGAGGCCCCGAAGACGCTGGAGTTCAGGAAGGCCACGGCCCGGCAGTAGGAGCTCTCCTGCTCGGCCACGGCCTCCGCCGGCCCCGGCCCCAGGGCCAGCCCGCGGGACAGGTTGAGCGGCACCACCAGCACGGCCAGGGCGGCGTCCGCGGCCGCCAGCGAGAGCAGCACCAGGCGGCTGCTGTGGCTCCAGCCGGACACCGAGGAGGCGGCCACCGCGACCACCAGCCCGTTGCCAGCCACCACCAGAAGGCCCAGGACGCCCACGAGCCCGGTCTTGAGGGCCCAGCTGCCACACCGCTGCCAGAGGCCGCCGCCGCTTGGCCACATCCCGGGGAGGCTTGCTTCTCCAGGGGGGGCATTCCCAGGCGCCCGCTTCTCTGCAAGACCCTCGGGTTGCCTGGCCCCACCAGGGTGGGTCGCTGTCTGGACGGGCACACCTGTCCTCATGTCTCCCCACACGTGTGTGCCCCACGACTCCCCTGCTGCCCCTGGCCCCACCGGCTCTGGCTGCCTGGCCGAGGGCGTCCCCCTGGCCTCAGCACCTCCCCGCTTCTGGAGAGCCAGGGCAGCAGCCAGCCCGAGCAGCAGCAGCACGGAGCAGCGAGCGGGGGTCACGGGGGGCATGGCTGCCGCGGCCTCTTGGCCTGCATCCGCGTGGGCAGGCCTGACAGCGCCTGCTTAGGGGGAGGACTGTACCAGGTGTTCCCTGCAGCGGCAGCATGGAGGCCGGCGGAGGAGGGCCGAGCCAAGCCGCTGCACCTGGAGCCCCTTCCCGAGGGCCTGTAGGAGCAGGGATCTCGCCCAGCTGGCAGGGGCCGGCCCGGCCCCCCCACCGCTCCCTCTGCTCCCTGGAGGTCTTATCAGCGATGCTGAGGAGAAACACCTGTCGCCTTTGCACAGCACACGACTGCTGCGGGGGCTTGCTAATACCTTCGGAGGCCAAAACAACATCCGGACTGTTCTTAGCAGGTTGGAAAAACAGGCAGAAATTCCTCTGACTCCATCACTTTCCCAGTGCGTTTGGCCCAGAATATTTACTTCTGGGCATGTGCAGGAATGTCGTGAGGAGAGGAGAGCTGCAAATGGGAAAATGCCGCTGGGATCCAGGCAGCTGAGGACAGAAGGGGGGGCTTCTCTTGCGTGCTCAAAGCCTCGCACAAGCACATGGCTTTCCAGAGGGCCCTGGACATCTGCTCCCACCAGCGCCTGCACAATGCACGTGCTTTGGGGCCGCAGCTCCCCTGGGATCCGCTCTCTGATGCCGAACCCTCTGATCTTCTGCAGCCGGTGCCCCTTTCAAGTGGCCGCAGCCCGGCTGGAGCCTCCACCGATGTGGCGCTGCGCTGGCCCCTTCCACGGCTGCCTAATCGCCAGCCGGCAACCGGCAGGGGGCTCTGGTGGGTGCTGGGGCTGAACCGTTCTTCGGAGGAGCAGGGCCACGTGCTGCGGTCTGGGCCGGTGCGGGTGATGCGTGATGCGCCACCGCCTCCCTGGCTCCTTCGTCTCCAGGTAAATTGGCTTGCAGGAGGCGGGCCGATGTGGGGAAGCCCAAGGCCCTGCAGACCAGCCCCAGATCATTCCAGCTGCGAAGGCAGTGAAGCCCACCAGGGCCTGCAGGCTGATGCTGCTCTTTGCAGCCTGTGGGATGGCAGCCTGGGGAGCATCACAAAGCAGGCGCTGCACCTGCAGGAAGCGGCCAGCTGCCTTTAAACTGGCTTAAAGGGGGAGCGGCTCCAGGCCTTCCTCAGGCTGTTTGCTTCCAGAGAGGACGGAGAGTTCCCTGCTTAATTCGGGGCCGAAGCTGGCCGGCCCGGGGTTCCAGAGGACCCTCTGGGTGCTTTCCCAGCTTTTGCATGTCTTTTCCCCAGTCCAAAATACCGAACTGCCTTTCCCAAAGCTTAGGAAATACCTGTATGAAGAACCTCAAGCAAAACTCTGCCACGATGTCTCAGGCACCCACCCTGCCGCTTCCAAAGGCTTCCAAGAGCAGACCCCACAGGCTGGGGGTGAACAGAGGCCGGATCTCCCCAGAGATGAAGCAGGTCCCCCCGCCGCCGCCACCCC
>NW_025335550.1:11885285-11910629 GCF_004798865.1 Varanus komodoensis | reverse complement strand
ACTTGGTCCTTTGTGGCGCACGTGTTGGCCACGGTCTGTGCCCCAAGGATGCGGGCAAGAGGTTCATCCAGGCAAAGGAACCCCACTTCCCTCCCGGGGCTCATGTTGCGCCCGCAGCGTTCCTCTGGCGCAGAGCGACCGGCGCGCGCGCGCGCCCCCGCCTTCCCGCGGACACGCGCGGCGGGCGGGCGGGATGTGCGCGTGCGAGCGGCGCCCGGGGGCGCGGAGGCCCCCCCTGGCGGCGGCGGCCCGCGGCAGATGCAGCCCGAGCCCGGCAGGGGGCAGCAGAGCCGCGGGGATCCGCGCAGGGGCAGCGCCGGGCCGGCCCAGGTGCCGCTTCACACCCGGCACGGCGTCCAGCCGCCTGGCCTCTTGGCTGCTCTCCCTGCCGAGGCGCAGGAGCCCCGGGTGGGAACTGAGCCGCCTCTGAACTTTCCGCGCACCTGAGTGCGGGGGTCCTGCCTCCTCCCTGGCGTCTCTGCAGCGCCCCCTACATTGCAAGATGCCCCCTCATCTGCCGCGCTCGCTCCCCGCCCCCCGCGCTCTATGCTGCGGGCCAACGCAGCGAGGGGCTCCCTGGGGGCATGGCTGGGGCGGTCCACCTCCTCCCGGCGGAGGGGGATTGAGTCAGCTCACACCTGGCTTGGGGTGCAGAGGCACGTCTACTTCAGCTCCTCGGGTGGGGCAAGACGGAGCCGAAGGGGCTCCTGGTGCAGCTTGAACGCCCACGGTTGGGGCGGAGTGGGGTGGGGACGAGATTGGGCTGGCGCTGGAGCAGCCGAGACGAGGCCCCACGAAGGGCATTTGCCGGCACCTTGGCAAAGCGTGCGGAGGCCACGGACGTGTGGAGCAGCCTCCGGCCGCGCCTCCTCCCCTCCCGGGACGCGGACGCGGGCAGATTAAAAAATGATGACGGTGAAGTGGCGTTAAAAATGCATCTTGGCGCTCGCATTAAGCATCCCTGCGCTACTTGCAGAGGGGAAGTGCTTTGCGCTTTCCCGGGGGGCCCGTCCTGCCACACGCCGCCTGAGCTCAGCATCCCTCTCTCTGGCTCGAAAGTGAGGGCTTGCGCCTCCGAGGGACACCAGGGCCGGCCCGGTACCGTGTGGAGTGGGGGCAACTCATGCAAACTTGGCTTGCAGGGGCAAGCAGAGGGGGCAGATGGGGCCTGCTCAGCCGGCCTGCCCCTTCCTCAGTGAGAGCCCCTCCCTCGAGCTCCAGAGTCTGACCCCCTCCTCAAAAGCCGTAACCCCCGGGCTGGCTGGGGGCTGGCCATGGCAGGGCTCCCTCCCTTCAAAAGGCAGCGCCCGGCTTGAATCTGCTCGGACCCCCCCATGAGTCCCCCCGTGCGACTCCTAAGCATCCTTCCACAACCGTGCATCCTCCAGGTGTGTTGGATCACAAATCCCATGCTGGCTGGGCATGATGGAAGGTGCAGTCCAGCACAGCCACCTCGTAGGGGAGGGCGGCTTCGGTGCCTGCGCTCTATTGCCTTTCTGACCCGCGGACCAGCCGGGTGGCTGGAGACGCTTTCAAGCCGCCCCGAGCGAGACCCAGCTGTCTGCGCCGTGGCTGTGGGACCCGGAGCCCAGCGAGGGCTCCCCGTGGGACTCCCGGGGGCACAGAGGAGCCTGCCTCCGGCTGGGCGCTGCGCTGGAGGGCAGGCAGGCGGCCGCGGTGCCCGGGAGGTGCGCCCTGCAGGGCTGTGCCAGAGAGAAGCGGGAGGTGGGCGGGCTGCGTGCTCCGGGCCGGCCCGGGTCCATCCTGGGCGGTGCTGTGCGCACGGCCCACCAAACCCGCTGGGGGGGGGGGGGGGGGGACAGGGCCAAGTGCGGCAAATGACTCACATCTGTGCTGAGATTGTGGCGCGGGGAGGGTGGGGTCAGGCAGAAAAGCCCTGGGAGTGAATGGGACTTTTCGGAGTCCCTGATGGCGGGGGGAGGGGGCTGTTTGCTGCTGGCGTGTTGCGGAAGGTCTGGGGGGGCACCTGCCCACCCTGCAATCATTCCCGCTCCCCGCCTTAATCGCTCCCTGCAATTAGCCGTGCTTTGTGTCCCTCTGAGCAGCTGCCGCCTGCTGCGGCTGGACTCACGATGCCGCTCCGGAAAGGGGGCCGGGGGGCTGCGCAGCGCAGGGGGCGCAATCCCAGAGGGCCGCTGGAGCTGCCGGCCTGACCCACGTGCAGCCGCCCCCCCCCCCTTTGGGCAGACCAGACTGTGCGGCAGGAAAACGTGCGTGTCGGGGCGGGGGGAGCCGTGCCGGCCGCTGGGACCCGCTCCTGCTCAGCAGGCCGTGAGGGCAGCCGGGGGGGGCGCAGGCTTTTCCTGCCAGGGGTAAATTCCCTTCCGGCGCGAGAGCGGGGGACCCTTTCCGATGGTGGGCGGGGGCGGGGCCCAAGGAGCGGCCTCTTGGTCCCTCACAGGGGCACGTCAACCTTCGGGGAGGGGAGAGGACGGCGCTTCCGGCAGCCCCCGCCTGGTCTGCCCACCTGGCGCGCCCAATTTTCCATTCAACCCCGATCAGGACTTGGCACGAGCTCTTGGCAGCGGTGCGAGGGCACAGAGGGCAAGCCAAGGGTTAGGGTTGGGCCTCGTCACGCTTCTCCGGCAGGCCTGGCAGAGCCCAGAGCTTCCAGCCGGAGCGCCGGCCCGGCTGCCTTGCAGGGGGTCCCACTGGCCAGGATGCAGCCGGCCGGGTTCAAACTGCGGCAACCATCATCAGGTGGCCGGGGGGGGGGGACGCTTCCGCACGGGAGACCCCAGGAGCCAGTGCTGCCCGGGGGGAAGCACTCTGGCCTGGTGGAAGGCGGAAGATTCGGTGGTGCGACAACGCCAGGAGCCAGCTGCACTCGCCCTCACAACGTCCCTGCGAGGCGGCTCGGGTCGTGAGCGGGCGAGTGGCCCGAGACCGCCCAGCAAGCAAGCTCAGGGGCTGCATGGAGGCGCGACAGCCAGGCGCCTCTGGCCCAGGACTGCCCGCCCCCCCCCCCCCCCCCCCCCCCCCCCCCCCCCCCCCCGGCACGGAAGGGCCCTTCCTGGCTGGGCTGATGCGGGATCTTGCTCATGGCAAGCGGCGCTGGCAGGGGCCCTGCCCGGGTTCCCTCGCGAACGCGCCATGGGGAGGAGAGCGTTGTCCCTGCAGAGGCCCAAACCCGCCTGGTGCACCAAAGACCTCAGGGGGGCTGCGGGAGCCCGCCCCCGCCCACCCTGCTCTGGTGGATCGGGCCCGCCCTGCCGCGGCGAGGAGGCTCCCCTTCCTGGCGCTTCGAGGAGCATCTGCTTCACGCCGAGGGCCGCTCCGAGCGGGATTCGTAGGCACCGGGGTTACTATGGTGACGTCTATTATCCCTCTGTATAAAGGAGATGAATCAAGAACTATAAATAAGAAGATCTGCGGCAGGTGGGGCGGGAGGGGCGGCACGTGGCCGGGGCCGAATGCGCGCGGGGAGCCCCGCGGGTCAGAGCGGCTGGGCCGGCAGGCGGGGGGGGCGGCGCCTCTGCGGGGGCGACCGGGCCAGGCGGGTCTCGCCGGGCTGGCCCAAATGATGCGCGGGACTACGACGCCCAGCATCCCCAGCAAGCCGCAGGGACGGTGCCGTTCCGAGCAAGCCCGAGAGCCTCGGCTGCTCCTGAAGGGACTTGCGAGCCCGGCCTTTCCGAAGCGCCGCCCGCCCGCGGATGCCCCCCGAGGGGCCTGGCCACGACCCGCTGGCCGAAGTGGGGCCCCCACAGCCCCGCCCGCCCCGGCCTCGCTCTCCCGGGGCTGAGCGACGCCCCCCCCCTTTCCCCTGCCCGCCGGGCGCCGTCCCGCGAGGCGTCCCGCGCTCGGATCGGGCCCGGCCGCTTTGCGGGGGCGCGCGCCGCCGTTCCCACGAGCAGGTGCGCTCCCCGCCTCGTCGCTCGCTCCGCGCCGCATTTATTGCAGGAACAATTCGAGCAATTATCCCGACAGTCAGAACAATCAGTCCGTCCCCGCTGAACGGCGCCGCCTCGGAGCGAGCGCCCGGCTCCTTTGCTGCGCGGGGAAGGGTCAGGCGGGGGGGCCCCGCGAGGCTGCGGGCGGGGGGCTGGGGCGGCGGGCCGCCTTCGGGCCTGCCCGGAGGGGGCGGGCCGCGCCGCGGCAAGCGGGGGCTCTGCGCAAGGGGAAGGAGCGCCGCGGCCGCCCGCTCGTCCGCGGGGAGAAGGCCTTCGCGGGCGGGGGCTGCGATCCGCGCCCGCCACTCGTGCGGGCGGCTGGGGCTTGGCGAGGGGCGGGCAGGGCGGAGAGGAGGCTGGTAGCCCAGGCGAGCCTGCGCGAGCAGGGGGAGCGAGGCCGCCTCGCCCGCTGGAAGAGTCTGGGCTGCTCGCTGCTTGCGTGCCATGCGCCCGTCTCGGCCACAGCCGTGTCGCCTGCGTGGGAAACGACCCAGCGACTCTCCGGGGATCAACAGCGATTCCTCATCAGCCATAATCCAGCCCTCTCTTGGGAGAGGCTGATTTTTGCACGTGAATGTAATTTTTCTCCCGCACAGGGAAACTTTCTGTGAAGGACCAAACTGTGTACAATGCAGTATTTCTTCTGAGGCCCAACAAAAACGTCCCTGAGGGAGAGCGCGAGCACCTGTGTTCTTCCAGACGCTTCCTGGGGCTCCTGCTTCACGTCAAGTCCCGCTGGAAGGACGGTTCTGGTGACCCTTTGCTCATGGGAGGTTTAGTGACTCCCAGAAAGGTTATTGCCGCACAGCAGCTCCCCCCCCAACTGTATTTGGGAGCTGGCCTGGGAAGGCCAGGCCACACGCCTCCTGCCCCGGCCACGGAGGCACGGACGGCGGGGCTGCGTCTTCCCCAGCCTGGGCTGAGCCGGCCGGCTGGCGCGGCTGCCAAGAACGCCTCGCACACGCTGGTCTCCCTGCCTGCCGCCGCCGCCACTCAGATCGCATTGCGCCTTCCCTGGCTGCTTAATGCTCCCATTATGTGGGGCTGCATTTAGCACAAATGCTACCGAGCGGCCTTTTCATGGCAGGTGAGTGGATCGGCCTCCTCTGCGCTGGGCACTCTGAGCAGCCTGTCCGGGAGGCTGCAGCCCGGAGCAGGTGCGCACAAGAGGATCCGATCGCATTTTGCAGGCTGGCGTGATCTGTGCTGAGACAGGAAATGGCGGGGGGCTGGGGGTCGCTCCCCACCTCCTGGAGAAACCACTGCATCAAAGGGCATTCAGTGTAAAAAATAATAGGAAAGGAGAGAGATCGAAATGTGGGCTCCGAGCTTATTCCTGGCGGTCTATTTTCCCTCCGCTGGCGCCGTGAGGACTTCCCTGGCTTGGAACCTCCAGATATTTTGGGCTCTGGCTCCATCAGAAATTCTGGGAGATGCGGCCCAAAATATACGGGGTCACCAAGGCGGTGAAGGCGGAAATCCATTAAGTGCAGCAAATCCATTACGTGGAGTCCTTCCCCTCCCTCCGCCTTGCCGTTCATTTGGCCCCCTTTCCTGACTACAGCAATCCTCGAAAATGGGGACGCCCCACTGCGGGCTTTCCCAGGCCTTTTCAAGCCAGAGAAAATCAAAGGGAAGCTGCAGCGTGAAATTACTCCAAATTGCAATGGCTCCTGAAATTCTATCGCCAGTAGCTTGAATTGCGGGTGGCAGGCGCTTATCACTGCGTGTGTAAATTAGCTTTTCGGCACCAAGATATCTGTGTGCCAGGAAGCTTTCCACTGTTGGGCTGTGTCGTGATCGTCCCTGTCCGTACCTTGTGCCTGGAACGTCCTGTGCACACACCTCCCTGCCACACTGCGTGCTCCGGACGGCCTGGATGCCAGTGCACAAGAGCTGCGGAGGGAGCGAGGGAGGCGCTGAGGCCGCGGGCCAGCCCGGCGGCCGGCACCCCACCGGGCACGGCCGGGCACGGCTGGGCACACGCAGAGGCACCTGCGCCGCGGCAGCGGCATTTCGGGGTTTCAGAGGAGTTTGAGGGTGCCGTGGTGTGCAAGGCCGCAGCCGCCGCGTCTTTCCAGCCGGAGCGATCGCTGCGGCCGAGTCCCGCGAGGCGGCATCGCCGTGCCTTCCAGAGATACGTGGCCCAAGATGTCTTCGGCTGCAGAGCTGCGGCCCAGCGGGCTGCCCAAACCCCGCCGGGGCCCGGAAGGGGCCCTCTTGGCTGGACGTGGCAGCCCCTCAGGGACACCGCTGCCCCCCACTGCTTCAGTCACCGATGCCCCGGCGGCTCCCGGACACGCCGGCCGCGGGGGAGGCTCACGTTCCCCTCAAAGAGCTACAGAGAACGGGAGAAAACACACATCTCCTTTTATTTGGCTGCCTCCGCCGGTACATGGGAAACAGCAGATTTGTCATGCGGACGACGACTCACAGCACAGGCGACCACGTGCCACACGGAGGAGCAGGCGGGGCTGGCTGCCGGGCCTCCACAGGAGCCCAGCTCGAGGCATGCGCAGGCGGGGGCCGTGGAGTGGGCGCAGGGTGGCTGCCAGGCAGCGGGCCCCGGGACCGCCTGTGGTGGCCGTGCCCGTGGACCGTGGAGGGCGGGCTGTGCCCCGGCAGTCCCTCCCGGCGGAAGCGAGAGGCCCACCTGCCACTCACGGAGGCCACGGGGGCCACGAGGACCAGGGCACGTGACCCGTTGTCCGGGGACTTGGGCAAGGGGTGCTGCGGCTGCCTCAGCCCCTCCCTCCCCTTGGCCCCATCCCGGCAAAAAGCGCCCCGGAAAGGCCCCAGGCACCCCCATGGGATGGGGACGGGGCCCCCAGGAGGGGAGCATCCCAGCCCGATGGGGCTACCTCCACAGGACCCCCTCCCGTGCCCCCCTCGCCTTTCACGGGGCCTCTGCAAGGAAGAGGAGTGGGGGGTTTCTTAGCGCAGTTTCGGCTGGGTGAGGCTCTTTCACCCTGGATGCGGGGCTCACACCGGAACAAACGGGTCAGGTCACCGGAGTCCCTTGGGGTGGGGGTGGGGGTGACGTGTGGGACAAGCTCGCTTTCCCCAGCCAAGCGCTCCATGTCCTTCCTGGCCTGCCTCCTCCTCAAAACCGTTTGGCCGCCAGAGCCCCGCTGGCTTCTCTGTTGGGGGGTTCCTGACTGTCCAAGTGACGGCACCTCTTGCAGGAGGCAGGTGGCCTTCCGGGGCAGCCCCACATTCCTCTAGGGCAGGGGTCTCAAACTCGCGGCCCACGGGCCAATGGCCGGGACGGGCGGGGCACGGGGGAGGGGTCCTGCGGCCATCAAAGTGCCAGCGGCCCCCGGGAGCGACGCAGGATGAGCGACCCACCACCACCGCGGTGAATCCTTGATGCGGCCCAGCCTCACCCAGACTCTACTTCCAGCGGCCCCCAGGTAAGTTGAGTTTGAGACCCCTGCTCTAGGGAGAACCAGGCTTGGGCGAACCCTGGACTGACTCACATCTGGGGGCTGCCCGTCACTTCAATCTTCTTATGGCTGGGGAGGCACATGGGGACGGTGCTGCAGCGCTGCGCTGAGGCCTGGCCAGGAGCGCCGGCCAAGCCGATCCTGCGCAGCGCTGGTGGTAGATCGCTGTGGGAGGAAGCATCCGGCCCGTCCTGCATCCCTAGGCACCCTCGGGGCGCTCCCTGTCCCTTTTATTCCCTGGGGAGTCTGCTGGCAAATGAAGGAAAGACAGACGGACGGACGGACAGAAAAGGTGGCTGGAGCCCGGGGGGGCCGTGTTACTGAGGAGAGCTCAGGGTGGAGTTGGGGGCGGTCCCTTTGGTGCAGCGGGGTGGCAAGGCCTTGTAGCTGTAGTACTCCACCACCTGCTTGGGCACCTCAGCCAGGACGCACTTGGCCAGGGCGGTCGGGGAGGCCTGGAAGAAGCACAGAGAGCGGGCGAGGAGTGAGCTGGGCTCCCCTGGGGAGGGCGCCCCTGCGGGGTGGGGGCTGCCCTCTCGCCACTGGGGCCGGGACGCAGGACGTCCCTGGGCTTCGAGGCATCGCCACGGCCACTCGGCCACTCGGCGCCTCCCTGGGACGCGGCACATGGAGGACGCCACCCCGACGGAGACGCGCCCTGCTGTCCTGCGCCTTCCCAGGGGCTTCGTGGCTGCGCAGAAGGCCCCCCCCCCCTTGCCTTGCCGGTGGCCCACCGGCTCCTGGTCCGCCCTCTGCCCCTGCGGCAGAGCAGAGCCCTTGCCAAACGGCTCGGAGCAAGAGGCTGGGCGCGGACACAGAGCGAGGACGGACGGAGCGCATGCGACAGCGGCTGCTGAGCGCCTCCCTGGCACAGCCGAGGGAAGGAGATGCCCCGCCTGGGGAAGCGCTCTCAGGCCGGGGGGCGGCTCAGGTCCCACAACTCTGCGCCACAAAAGGCGCCGCTGGACCACCGTCTCCGCGGCCCCTGGGCGTATCCTGACTGCAAACCGCGAGGGCCTGCGGGGCCGGCCAGGCAGAGAACCACCACCACGCTGCAGCTGCAGCTGCCTCTGCCGCTGGCCGGCCCCGAGAACGCTGCCCGGGTGGGGGGGCGTCTCGAGCAAGGGCGAGACCCACCCCCCCGGCCTGGGACCGTCCAGCGCTCTGCAGTAATCGCCCGTCTCTTCTCCATACCGGCTGCCAGGGCCTGGGGGGTTAATCCCACTGCTTCACGGCTTTCAGGCTCAGCAACAGACAGCTTGTCTCCTGAGGCCAAAATTACTGACAATCAAACCCAATTAAGCCTTCGCGGTGGCCGAGCATCTTGTGTCTCTGGCTGCCAGAAATACCCAGCCGTGGATTTTCCTCTCTGGCATGCGCGACGCAGACGAGGGCGGGAGAAGCGCCTGGCAGGCGCGCCCGGGACCTCCACGCAGCCCTCTGGGCCGGCTGGGGGGCCAGGTCCGCTCCAGCACGCCCCCCGGGCCCTGCAGAGGCCTCCGGGCCCCTTTGCAGCAGGACCACCGGGTGGTCCCCGTGCTGGGGAGTCCTCCCGGTCCTCAGCCCCAGAGCCAGAGGATGCCGGTTCCCCCACAGCTCAGCGGGGGGCTGCTGCCTCTCCGCACAAGGTCCCGCCAGTCTCGAGTGCCACCAGCAAGCCCCGCCCCCTCCAGGAGTCCCTGCCAGCAAAGTGCTTCCAGTCTGAGGCCAGAATCCCTCACGGCTGCTTTCCGGGGGGGAGAGCTTTTCATTGTGGGCGTCTCCCACCAGGAGGCCCTCCTCAAGGGAGGCGTTTCGGACTTCCAAATGGGGGAGAGACTCCCCAGAGCAGGACGCCCGCAAGTAGCCAGGGGCGGGAAGAGGCGTGGGGCCGGCTGGGGAGGGGGCAAGGCCCTCTGGGGGAGCCACATTCAGCCCGTGCGCCCAAGGCTCAGTCCTCCTGCTTCACGGCATGGGAAACTGAGGCAGAGGGGCGTGCATCAGCGCTGGGGCCACTCACATTCTTGAACTCCCGGAAGGGGACAAACTGCACGATGTCCCGCAGGACGGGCTCGCCCTTGGGGGAGCGCAGGACGCCGTCATCCCCGTCCAAGACCTGCATGTCGGTGAAGTCGGCGTTGCCCACACCGACGATGATGATGGACATGGGCAAGTACGAGGCCCGGACAATTGCCTCCCGCGTGTCCGCCATGTCGGTCACCACCCCATCCGTCAGGATCAGCAGGATGAAGTATTGCTGTGGAAGGAAGCTGGTGAGCAGCGGGGTCAGTCGGGGCGAGGAGCATGCCCCCGGCCCCGGCCCCTGGCGGGCTCTGGCTGGGGAGGGTGGCCTGTAGCAGGGCGGGAGCCGGTCGGCCCGAGCTGCGAACCCCACGCTCGCCACGAGCCTCAGACAGAGCAACGGGGGCACCAGCGAGGTCCCTGGGCGGGCGGGCTCCCAAGGCCCCTCGGGGTGCTGCCCCTCACCCTGCCTCACGCTCGACTCCCACTCGGCCAGGAGGAGCGGCTCCTGGGGTGGCTCCTGCTCGCCCTCCGCTCAGGCCAGCACGGCTGCCTCGGCCCCGTCATTCGCGGGCTGGCTTGGCAGCAAAGTGCTCACCCGCTCGCGAGCAGAGCGCGGGCGGGAGCGATCCCAGAGGAAGGGCGGCGGGCCTGTCCCTCGCTCCCCGAGTACTTGGCGGGCCTGAATAATGGAGGAGCTCATTAAGGCACTTTCTCGCGTGCCTGAGAGTCCCCGCAGCAGCTCGCCGGCAGCCTGGGGGGGAGGCGAGGCGAGGCGAGGCGGGCAGCCCGCAGGCAGGACCTTCTGCGAGACCCGCTGGGCCGGGGGCGCAGGCGCAGGGGGCGCGTCGAGAGGCGAGCCGAGCCGCTCGCTCCCGCCCTCGCTCACGCACCGAGGCCTCCTTGCTCTTCTCCTCCTCCGCGGCGACCCGGGCCACCTTGGTGATGATGGGGGCCACGTTGGTCGGCCCGTAGAGCTGGATCTTGGGCAGGCAGTTCTGGTAGGACTCCACCACGCCCTGGATGCCTGTGGGGAGGGGAGGGTGTGGGTGCCCAGGCCATGCCGCCTCCCCCAGCAGCTGGGCAACCGAGGGGCGCCAGGGGGCTGATTCTGACGGGTGGCCACCTGTCGGGAATTCTTTGGGGGGCTCATAAAGACGGTGCCCCAGAAGGAAAAGTCACCCCCTTTCCAGCCTGTAACACGCAAAGAGGAACCCAAAGCACGTCGACGGGGCCGTTACCTTCACACTCGTCATCCTCTGGGTTGAAGTTAATGGCAAAGTCGTGGGAAACCTGCATGGAAGAGGAACACGGGCAGGTGTGAAGGGTCCGATGCGGCCGGAGGGCCGCAGCCGAGCGCCTTGGCGGGCCGTGCCGCCTGCCCCTGCCCAGCACGGCCAGTGGCACCATGGGCCCCCTGGTGATTCAGTGGGGTCCCCAGGGGGTCTTGGCTGGAAGGGGGGGGGAAGGTTCCCCTCGGGAAAGCAACAAGTGCACAGCCAGGCCCCCTGGGCTGTTCTGGAGTGTGGGGAGCGGTCAAGGTGCCCCCCCGACTGAGCCCGTGTCCCCGTGGGGTGGGGAGGACAGACAAGAGGCTGCTGCGGCACAAGCTGAGGCTGGGGGGCAGCAGGCTGGGGGCGACCCTCGGAGTCCGGCCCCATCGTCGGCCTCCCGCAGCCAGAGCGGCCGAGGGCCCCGGCCCCCCCGGGCAGCAGCTCCCGCCCGGCTGAGCCTTCCTCGGTGCTCCCGCCACGCTCGCTGCCGCTGAGGCGAGGGGCGCTCGGGGGCCGGCCACCCAGCCGCCACGGACCTCCCTCCCTCAGGCGGATGCTTTCCAAACAGGGCACTCAGGCGGGGCTTGTGCAGGGAAGGATCCACCCGGGAGCTCATCCCAAGCCTCCACGTACCTCGTAGTTGGGTGGGATCCTGGCTCCAAAGCCCAAGGCGGAGAATTTCTTGTCACTGTGGGGAGGCAGGAAGGATGCGAGGTGTCGGGCATCGATTGCCGGTGTCCCCGGCTGGCCAGGAGGGGGTTCCCAGCAAAGGGGCTACGGCACCCCCCCGGGGGCCAGGCCCCCCACATGGCCCCACCCTTCTCCCCACCCAAAACCATTCGGGGTCCCCCACTTTGGGTCCCTCTTCCCCTCTTCAAAATGGACCAAACGGCCCTCTCGAAGCTTACGCCATGACTGTCCACAAAGGATGAAAACTCAGACATGCCTGGTATTTGGGGGTGTCCTTGATCAGTTAGCACTTGCCCCCCCTTACACAGGAATGTGCTCCCCCCACCAGCCTCTTCCAACGGGAATCCGGCCCTTGGCTCCCAGCAGCCCCCAGCCGGCGCTCCCCAGGCTCGGCGCTGGGCGTCTCCAAGCCCGACCCTTCCCGCCCGGCCTCCCAGAGTCGGCCCCTCGCAGGGCTGGAGGCCGAGGAGGAGAGAGCGGCCGCTCCAGGGGCCGGCGGTGCCCGGACCCTCGCCCACACACCTGTCGTAGTCCTGGCAGATCTCCCCCACTGTCATGAGTGCCTTCAGGTACTCGTTGGGCTGGTATGGGTTGATGTAGTGGAGGGAGCAGCTGTTCCGGGGGTCCCCGTTGGAGGCGGTGAAGTCGATCGCCACCTGGGAAGACGGAAAGGGGGGCCTCAGGAGAGCCGCGGCCCCGGGCCAGACCGAGCCTCCCGCCGAGGCTTCTCTCGCCGGACAAGGCCGGAGAGGGAGGTGCCGGGGGTGCTCGCAAAGCCCCTTTCCTTCTCCGAGGAAATTCTGGCTCCTCCTTGCAGGAGCGTCCTTGGAATGCTTGGCATTCAGCCAAGCAAGCGCTTGGGGTGCGAAGAGGGGCCAGGCTGAGCAGGTCCTGGACACTGGTCCCCTCCGTCCTCCTTGCCCACCCCGTCCGAATGCATCTGGACCTTGGCTTTCAGCGCAGGCCTCGGCAGGATGCCCAGGGGCCCCCTTCCCTGCGAGCCGCAGCCTCAGCACCCACTGCTTCCGCTCCTCCTCCCACGGTTCCGTTTTCTGGCTTGCGGAGCATGGGACCCGGGGCTGGGGGCCACGGCGTCTCCTTCCGGCTCCTCCTCACGACACCGGTGCCTGGGCCGGGCCAGGGTGGGGAACAAGCAGGAGGCAGCGGGGGGCGCTTGGCGGGGGGGCCCCTGCAGGTACGGGGCCCTCGGCCGGGACCGCGCACACCAACCCTCAGCGCCAGCCCTGCCCAGGATCTGGGGCGGCAGCCCCGTTCCCGGCTCGCTCGCCCCTAGGACAGGCGTGAGCACAGCTTCGTGCCGCTCGCTGCCTCCGTGGCCCCTGCGCTGCCTCTCCACGGAGCCTGCGACGCCTCCCCCCGGAGGGGCTCCTTGCTCCTGGGATGGTGCCCAGCTGGCAGCCCTGTGAGCGAGGAAGCCGCAGCCAGCAATCTGTTCCTCGAATGTTCTGGGATTTGACTCACTCCGGGATGGAGATGCTCTTTCAGAGGCAATATGGGTGCCGGTTGTTTTCCAGGAAGAAATCTGGGCAAAGCTGCACAGCACAATCTGGCAGCAAGGCCGGGGGGGGCCGGGGGGGAGCGGCCCCACGCGCCAGCCCGGGCCCACGCCGAGCCTCGTCACGGAGGCAGAGGTCGCTGGCCGAGCCCAGGCCGGATTCCCACGTGGCCGCTCCGCCGGGCTCTCCCCAGCACAGCCGCAACAGCCTCGCTGCAGAGCCCCCCCGGCGTAGGGACCCCTCCCCAGGAGGCGCCCGGCCCAACCGTGCCGGATCCTGCCCCAGAAGCGAGACCGGCCCGTCTGCGGCTGCCGAACTTGGGCACCCCTGGAAAGGCGGGACTTGGAGAAGACAGCCATGCCGGGAGAGGGGGAGGCAGGAGGGGGGGCCCTGGGAGGTGAGCGGACCCCATCATGGAAGCCGCCCCTGGAGCGGGGGGGGAGGGGGCAGCTTGGGGGGCCTTCGCTCACCGCATCATCCTAGGTGGGAGACACCTGGACTGCACTAGACACCCCCAGAGGAGGCCTGTCCTGAAATCCCGGGACCGGCCAGGCGGGTCAGCACAGGCCAGAGCCCCCCCCCCCACTTCCCACTCTCTGCACGCACTCTGTGGGGGCCATCAGAACATGCCACTCGGGGCTGGCGGGGAAGGCGCCCGCTGCTCACCGTGAAGTGAATCTGGCAGCCGCCCATGATGTAATCCAGGAACGAGTAGACCCTGTGGATCTTCAGAGAAGCGGCAGGTCAGGCAATGCCGGGGGGGGGGGGGGGGGGGGCGGGGGGGAGGCAATGCCAAAAGGTGCTGGCCCTGCCTGGAGGCGAGTGACTTGCAGGGAGGGGCAGGCTTTGGGGAAGGGTCCGGTGCCCGACCCTGAGGGGCCGGAAGGTGCTGCGGGCTGCAGATACCGCCTTTCCGCTGCCCCGTCTCCACCCCGAGGTCTCTGCCCTCCCCGGAGCGCAGTGAGGGCCGGCTGGAACTCCAGAAGACAGGGGAGCCGCCCGGCGTACCTTCAGGTCCAGCAGAATGACCACGCCAGAGTTCTTGTAGTTCCGCTTCTTCAGCTTGTACTTGGGGTTCATGCAGTCCCACTGAATCTGGTTTTGCGGGGGGGGAGCGGGAGGTGTGCTCAGGAATGCCGACCAGGCCTGGCGGGGAGGGCTGGCTCCCCCCAGGCCGGCCCAAACCCAAGCGTGGCCGGAGCAGGCCTGGCCTGGGCGTGAGGCAGCGTGGGGCCGAAGTCGGGGGCGGCACCCGGAGCCCCCCAAAACCTCCCTGTGCCTGGCCAGCCCCAGCTCTAAGCCTGCCGGGAGCGGCTGCACCGCGGCACCCACAGGTGAGGGCTTGCCGGAAGAGCACCTGGATCCGCCCCAGGCTCGCTCTAGCCCAGCCTCCGGGTCCCGCGGCAGCCGAACCGTGGCCCCGGCGGACGAAAGGGCAGCGGGGGCCTCTGGCTTTGCTCCCCAACCCGGCACTCCCGGCACTCGAGCGAGTTCTGCAGCCGGTGTGACCGGTAGCCGTTGGCAGGTCTGGGCAATGCCGGGTTTTCCTCTGGGAAAGTTGCGGAACTGAAGCGACCAGCTCCGGGGCGTCGTGGGCCTCCCTGCACACCCACCTTGTTTCCCCCCGTGGCTTTCTGCATCTCCTCGAAGGTCGTGTAAAATTCTCCGATGAAGTCATGCTTGCCCCGGGAATCGTAGTCAAACACGACGCACTGCACCCGAGAAGACACCGCTAGGCACCTCGGCAGCTGCTCGACCCGTTCAGCAGCGCTGGCGTGGCCCGTAGCCAGAAGCCCCGAGGCAGCCCCGGCCCCGGCCAGCCCCATACTGCAGGCACGGACCGGCAGCCACGGCCCTTCCTCCAGCTTCCAGCCAGGAAGCATTCCAGCCAGCTGCCCTGGAATCGGCCTTCCCCAATGTGGGCAGGGGGTCTCCCAGCCCTCCTGGAGAGGCCCATGGGGGCCGAATCAGGGCCCTGCGCAGGGCAGGCGGGGTCCTACCGAGGGGCTGCAGCCCAGCAACTCCAGGGCAAGGCACACGAGCTTCCCCAGGCCTGACTCACCCGCAGCTTCCGCTTCTCCTCGCAGCTGCACAGCGAGTTCAGGGAGACTTTGAACGGCTCCCATATGGGGCTCAGGTTGTTCTTGACGAACTGGAAGCACAAGGCGGAAAGCGGCCCTGACTCCCCTGCGGGGCACAGGGCACTCCTTGCCGCCGGCAGGGCTGGCACCACGCGCCGGGCCAGGTCCCTCCGGAGACCCCCAGAGCCCAGGCACGAGCCCAAGCCGGGCCGGCCCCTTCTGCGGCTCATCTCCGCCTCCCTGCCGGGGCCCGTTGGGACAAGGCAATGCTTGCGGTGCTGGAAAACGGACCAGGGCCATTTCCTTCAACAGCATTCGCCCTCTGGGTCTTGGCTGGTCTGTGTATTCTGGGATGGAGACACCTCGTTTTTCTAACCCTAACCCAGTGATGGCGAACCTTTTGGAGACCAAGTGCCCAAACTGCAACCCAAAACCCACCTATTTATCGCAAAGGGCCAACACTGCAATAAAACCTGAAAACTGAGGTTATAGTTTAGAAAAAACCCTCACAGCCAGTGCAAGCAAATATATATGCACCCTTGGCAGCGCGCTGACCGGCCATGCAAAAGCTCGGATGAGTCGGGGCTCGTGACGTCATCGCCTGGCACCACAACTCCTTTCCGAGCATGCGCATGGCCCCCATGTGCGCTGTTACCCGATGCTCGGCTGCTGGGGCGATGCTGGGGCGGCTCGGCTGGCGTGCCGACGGAGAGGGCCCTGCGTGCCACTGCGGCACACGTGCCACGGGCTCGCCACCACTGGCCCCTCTCATGCCGCGGGAGCTGCACGGTTCTCCTGCACGCAGATTCCCCTCCGGTTTCGGAGGAACTGCAGCACTGGGGGCCCAGCTGCGTCAGCAGCACGGGGGAGTCCGTCCTTCTCCGGCTGGAAACTCTTACCTCGGTGCGATGCACCAGCTGCTCACTGCCGTCATCGTTGATCCGGTAGATCTCCAGGAAGGGGTCAGATTTGCTGAAGAGGTCCTGGGGAGAAGCCAGGCGGGAGCCGTTACCCGGTTGCAGCGTGTGAACCCAGCCCTGCCCTGGCCTGCCCTGGGTCCTCCAGTGGCGATCGTGCAGGGTCCTTGGGAAGATGGGGGGGGTGCATGGAGGGGGGACCTGAGCCCAGTCACCCACCCAGCTGTTGAGTGAGGAGCTGAGCGGATGTCAGGCATGCCCCCCCGCCACCCTCCCTGGACCCAGGACCCCGTGCTGCCAGCATGGGCCTGCCTGGGACCCCCCTCTGCAGCAGCCCAGCTCCAGGAAGCAGCCGGGCCGCTGGCCGGGGCACTGGCAGGCCCTCATGCAAGCAGACCGGGGCGGCCACCACAGGCCCGGGCGTCCCGGCACACGGGAGCAGAATTCCCAGCTGCCTCAGGGGACACCAGGGTGGCCACGTCTGCCCAAACCGCCCCCCGCGCCCGCCGTCGCCCGCCTTCCCTGCCCCACGTGGCCGAGTCATCTGGACGCCACAGCAGGGCGCACGGCGGCCCCACACGGCCCCAGCTACCTTGTCGTCCAGTTTCTTCGCCCGGAAGAAGAGCTCCACAAAGCCGTTGTCCCCGGAAATCTCTTCAGAGGTCACCTGTCAGCGGAGCAGGGCGTGAGTGCGGGACGTGTCCGGTGGCCCCGAGGCCAGGAGGGGCCCCCAACCCAACCGGGGGGGCGGGGCTGGCTCGTGGCACACTCACCGTGATGGTGGACTTGCCGGCAAACTTCCCGTACTTCAGGACGAGCGGCTTGCTCATGCGCTTCTGGGCCACGATCTGCAAGGCAGGCGCAACCGTCAGCCTGAGCCGCGTGCGAGCGGCGGGGCCGAGCCGGGGCCAAAGCCTCGGGGCCACACCCTGGGCCCCCGAACGGCCCCCAGAGCAGCCAGAGGCGGAGGCGCCAGGAGCAGGCTCCACTTGGCACCCGCGGTCGTTCCAGTGTGAACGCCCCACTCCGTTTTGCTCCATTTAAAGGCAGACGGCACACGCCCGGAGAATGCTGGGCTGGGACACGTCGGGAGCGCTGGCAGTGCCGGGCCCCAGGGCGCTGGCGCGAGTGCAGGGGGGAGCGTGCACGGTGCGCCCAGAAGCACCTCCGGAGCGGGCCCTCGCTCGGCAGCCCTGGGTGTGGGAAGCCTGGCTCGGGGCCCTGGACCGGGACACGTTCCCCTCCTGGTTGCCATTCCAAGTTTTGCCAAGGAGCCTTTGGTGCGCTGCCCTTAACTCGGCAAGAAAGAGCAGCATCGGCACGTCGGAAACAAACCAAGAAGCAAACAAGCAAAGAAACATCTCCCCTCCGCCGGAAAGTCACGCCGCGGGGCCAAAGGACCGGGAAGGAGAGCGCTGCGCGCCGCTCGCCCCCCGCACCTGCCCCCTACCTGGCCCACGGTGCATTCCATGCCCCCCAGGAAGTCGTCGTCGTGGGTCCCGATGCTGCTGTGGCCGTGGATGTCGTAGACCTCGAAGCGCAGCTTCTGCACCTCCTCGAAGTAGTAGTCCACCATGAAGACCTTGGCGAAGACCGGGTTCAGGTTGCTCCGGATCACCTCGGAGCGGTCCACCTGGGTGCGCAGGGAGGGCGTGGGGGCAAGGGCCACGGACAGGCCGGGGGGCCCGGCCCCGGCCCCACTGCTGCCCTGGCCCACGGGCTGGTTCTGGTGGCCACAGAGGGTGGCTCCCTCCCCGTTCCCACCCGTGAAGCGGGCAGCCTCTGTGGCCCGCTCACGGGGGCAGCGTTGCGCCTCTTGGCGGTTCTGCCCCGGGGCTGCTGAGGGCACACGGCCCAGCACAGCACAGCACAGACGGGCCACTCCTGTCCTGGGGCAGCCCTGCGGCCCTTCTTCTCCGTGAGTGAGCGGAAAACACACAAAGCACACACAGGCTGTGCTCTTTGTGAGTAATGTTAAACAGACACGAGGACGAGAGGCCCGTGAGCCCCGGGCCGTTCCCAGAGGCCCGACGGACGGGGCTCCTTTGGATTAAGAGTCAAGCGATGCCGGTGGAGGGAGGGGCAGAGCTGAATGCTTCGCGGTGGGGGAAGGCGCGCTGCCTGCCCTTTCTCTCTGGCTGCAGCCGCACAGCGCCTCTCCCGGCTCCCTCCGAAGAGACGGGCCGCCAATCCGGCTGCCTGACGCTCCGCTGGAAGCAGGGCAGGATTCCGCCTCCTTCCGCCCTGCATGCGGTGCGTGCAGCTGAGACGCTAATGAGCCGCTCCCCACACACTCCTCCGTCCGTTCCCATGGGAGGCTTCTTGTCGAGGTGCCAGGTTCGGGGAGGGGGCCTGCCGGAGCGCCTCTGGGAGCACTCGGCGGCGGGCAGGTGCCAAGGCACCCTCCGGCCTCTGCCCCTCGCTCACCGGGCCGGGCCAAGCCCTCCGCCCCTCTCGGGTCTTGTGCAGACCGCGGGCCCTCCGCTCCGGCCCCTTCCGCACCGCTGCCGGGACAGGAGCCGCCCGGGACCGCCCAGCCTGGCTCGCCACCCGTAGCAGAGCCGGCCGCCGTGGCCGCCAGCCCTTCCTCCGGGCCAGCTTCAGAACAGCCCCCTCTGTGCAGGGGGCACGGCCTTCCTCGCTGGTTTGCTGCTGCAGACGAACTGGCAGCGGCCGACCCTCTGGCAACGGAGCAGGCGCAGAGCGCCTTCCTCCCGCTGCTGAGGACTCCTCGGAGCGGGGCTGCCGAGCTTCCCAACCGGCTTCCCACCCGGCCCAGCCGCAGCCACGCTGCCAGCGCCTTCCTCTGGGATCGATTTCCCATTTGCAACCCTCCCGTCTCTTCCCACCATTCCCTCCAAGCTGCGGAAGCGCCATTAAGGAGAGAAAGAGGAGCAGCTACACAGACGGATGGACTCATTAGCACCTGGAGGCCCCCTGGAGCTGGGCATGGCCAGTGCTCCCCCCCTCGAGAGCTGCACCGGATGGAACTGAGCGGCCGGAGGGCGGCACTGCCCCCCCCCCCCCGGACGCACCTCGGCCTGGCCAGGAGAAGGCTGCTTTTCTCTCAACAGCATCCTGGACGGCCACCGAGTGTCTCTCCAGGCCAGCTGCCCTCTCCTTGGGCAGGGAAGGAAGGGCCCCTCCCCAGCCCTGGCCCGCATGCCCTGCGGAGGCAGCGAGACCCCCCCAGGCGACGGCCCGCCTGCCTTCCACTGCCCGCTCAAGCCGCTTTCACTGGGGTCCCAAGGAGGCAGCCAGTGGGACTCGCTCCCTCCGTGGCAATCAATTTCCCCAAAGCTCCTTTATCTCACGAACCTCACCAAATGTCCTCCCCTAATGACTGGGGATTTATTAATCAGATGCCATCACTGCCAGCTCTCATCCCCCTGCAGCAGTTCAGCTGCCCCCGCAGCAGCCTCCTCTCGCCTCCCTCCGGGGCCGCTGAGCCCGGCGAGGGCCACCCCTGCCCTCTGGTGCACCTGCCCCATCCCAGGTGCGGGACCGCGGCCGGCTCCGTCCCTGGAGCGGAAGGGGCCCCGCCTGCTGTTCGCACTCGGTGCTGGGCTGGCCCTCAGTGCCGCTCCGGCTTGGGACCGCCCCTCCTGTTCCTCCCCGCAAGGGGGCTGGAGCAGCACTGCCAGGAAGGGGGGATGCGGCCTGACGTGCTTCTTTTCACCTGCAGGAGATGGCTCTTGTCTCTCCACAGAGAGGAGGGCCGGGGGCTCGCATGCGCCTGCCGAGGGTGGTGGACAAGCCCGAGGCCCCACGGCTCCCCCTGAGGGGGCCTCCTCCTTGCGCCCTGCGGCAGAG
This sequence comes from Varanus komodoensis, assembly GCF_004798865.1. Taxonomy (NCBI): domain Eukaryota; kingdom Metazoa; phylum Chordata; class Lepidosauria; order Squamata; family Varanidae; genus Varanus; species Varanus komodoensis. Next base: position 11,890,976 of record NW_025335550.1, on the reverse strand, counting down.
GCGGTTCGTGCAGAGGACTGCCCTCTGCGATGTGGGGCCCCTGCCCCCTAAAAGAAATAGATCTTTGGAAGACCCCGCCATGGGCGGCTCGCCTGCAGAGGAACAAGGACCAGTGGAGCGTCCTGCGACGTGTTTCTCCTTCCCTGGGTAACAGGGAAGAGGGAGGGGAAGGGCTCCTCCCCTCCTTTTGGGGAGCCCTGGCAGACACCCTGGGAGGGCCGTGGAAGCCCAGGAGGCGACAGGGGCCTGGCCCGGGCGCCGAAGCCCAAGCATCTCTTGGGTGATCTCGGGGGAAGTCGCTCTCCTCGGCCTCACAGTGATTTTTCAATAACAAGGAGGCACGAGACAGTGGTTTGATCAACGTCAGGGCCGAGCGGCCCTTTGGGAGACGAGCCAAAGCGATTTTCCACGGCGGCTGCCGCGGCCACGACGGCTTGGCTCCCTCGCAAAGACAAGCGCCCATTTCGCTATTGATTTTTGCCACGCCGTCTCAGCACAAGCGGAGTCTTTGCCTGTCGGCCTCAGAAAACGAATTCGGCTCGCGAAGAAGCGTGCGGCTGTGCCAGGAAGGAGCCGGCTCCTGCGGGCAGCGGCCCGGACCTGTCCCTCCTGGAGGCAGCAGGCGAGCTGAAGGGCATGGGGCAGCGCTGGCCAAAACGCCACTTAGCCCGGCGGATGCAGCCCCGGTGGGCAAGCTAATGCGCTCCCTGGCCACGCTCCCATCTCACCGCCCCACTGCGCGAAGGCAGCGCCGCGCAGCGCTTCCCAGAACCTGGAATGGCCCGGCCCGGCCCGGGGGCCACCGCAGTCCAAGGCAGGGGACGTGTGGGTCTGGACGAGGCGACCTCCACTCAGGGCAGCCGGACCCTCCCCTCCGAAATCCCCTGCTCCAGCCCAGCTTTTGTTCCGCTCTGCTTCAGCTTCGCCGCGGTTTCTGAACAACATGATTGGCAATTAGGAGCAGCGTTCCGAGCAGAGCTTGCTAGATCAAAGCAAAGCGTGTACAAGATTTTGTGGCCAATTAAATGTAACTTGGAATTACCAGGTAGACGGGCCAAAGTTTGTTGATTGGTTACGATAGCTGGGATTTTTCAAACAAGCTCCCTCGCTTTTGGAAAGATCGTGTTGTTTTTCTTCCCCGTGTGGTGGATGGGCTGCCGCTTTTTCTGGCGACGCTGAACCGCGTGGGCTGCCGACTCGTCCTCTTCCTTCCGCCTTATTGGAAGGGGGCAGCGCCCTGCCTTCCGTGGGCAGCTGGCAGCCTCCGGAGCGACTGCATGTTGCCGGGCTAATTGCACCGGAGGCCTCGCAGAACCTGACCGTGAGCCGAGGCCTGGGCAGGACTGGCGCAAGCGGGGTGGGGAGGGTTGCTAGTCCCGAGCTGCAGGAGGGATCCTGAAGCACTTTTGGTTGCTCCTCTGACGGCTTGCCAGGAGGGCAATGCCCGGCCCGGCCTGGCCAAGCAAGCACAGAAAGAGGCGGCAGCACGGACTGTTGTGCTGTAAAGCAGAATCACGCAAGTCGTCCCGCAGCGCACAAGCCGTGCCGGAAGGGGTGCGGCTACTGCACCCTGGCCGCGGAAGAGCGGGCAGGGGCTCCCCACCGCCTCCAGTCGCCCCCCATGGAGGACCTCCTTTTGAACGGCGTCGCAGTGCGCCAGCAACGCACTGGCATCGCAGGGGATGCCAGGGGATGCTGGGGCGGCTGGCACAGGACGTGCCAGGAGACCGATTCGCTTCTGTGTCCGACACACTCTTATAATCACCGATTCTACTTCTGTGCCGTCCTGTGGCCCGCGCGCCGCCCCCCGCCCACGTCCCGTGGAACGTGGAGCCAGAATGTTCGCTCCGGACCAACACGCTCGGCCGACAAAAGGCCTCCGGCTGGTTCAAAGGGCCGGTTGTCGCGAGGCCTCCAGCCCACCCGCCTGGCCTTTATTGCCGCCGTCTGCTCAGAGACTCGCGCAGAGGATGAGCGTTCTCGCTGCCAGCATCTAACGAGGATCTGAAGCTACAGGCAATTAACCCTGGAGCTGTTACAAAAGAGACATGTGCGGGCAAGGGAGCCGGAGGGAAGCAGCCGAAGACGGAAGCCGCGGGAGCGCCGGCAGCTTTTGCGCACACACACAGAGGCAGCGGGTTCCCAGCAGGAAGGGGCTGGCACGAGGCCTGGAAGGGGGCGAGGAAGGGGGCAGCTGCTCCAGGAGCCGTGAGGGCCATGGGGGGGGGCGTCAGGGCCCTGTGGAAGCTGGCCCGGGCTCAGCAGCAGGGCAGGGCAGGGCAGGGCAGGGCAAGCCAGTCCCGGGGCAGGGGCGGGGGCAGGCAGTAGGTTCCTGCGCGGGTCTGAACCTCGGCTCTCTTGGGCTTCAGCCCCAGGAGTTCTCCCCCCGAGATCAGCCCCCCCCCGCCTTGTGGGGTGTGCAAGGAGTGCCACGGAGCTACTTGTGGCCCTGCAGACGGTTTGGCTCCCAAATCGGCCATGGGCCTGTGGGCTGCTGAGCGGCGGAGCAAGACCCCGGGGGCCACCCGTGCCGGCCCTGATCGGGGGAGCGCGGGTGCCCGCAGCGGGCGGTGCGAGGGCCTCTGGCGGCCTCCAGCCGGTGCCCCAATGAGGGGCTGGCGGAGCAACACGCTGGCCTGGCCGGCTGCGGGGCCACGCAGACGTGGCGTTAGTAGCAGCAGAGGCACACGCCTCGGTCGAGAGGCGGTTCCTCCAGCCCGCGGCTCCCTTTTCAACTGGCGCGAACAGCGGGGCTTGAATGGAACCGTCCCGGTTTCCTCATTAAGCCGGGACCGGAGGGGCCCCCGATGAGACGTGCGGTCGGACGGGGGCTCACCTAGTTTCCATTCTCTGTCCATAATTCTATCTCTCTTTTCTTTCCGGCTCGTTTTGTCATTTTCATTGTTATTTCATGCCACAGGAAGAGGTCAGGGAACTCTCACAAAAAGATTCATGAGCACATTCCAGGGATCAAGACCAGAAAAGGCTTTTGTCTTCCTGAGACGCAGGAGAACGGAGGCCAGATTAAAGGGCTGAAGATCAGCCCTTGCCAGCCAGTGATATTTATGTCCTGTCTTTTTTTGTGCAAAAAACCCAAGGCGGCTGAAGCAGCCCACTTCCCCTCCACTGATTCCTCAAAGCAACCTGGAAGGCGGGCTGGCCTGAGATGGGGCCCAAAGGCTCCCTGGGCACCTCATGGCCAAGTGCCGGCCTGGACCGGGATCACTCAAGTCCCAGCACCAGGGTGTAACCACTGCACCACACAGCTCCGTCATGACTCTGCCCTCTATAAAGCACAATCATGTGCGTCTTGCTTAAGAAATATAGTTTTCACATGCATTTAAATCGACGTCATTTTAATTGCTCGAGCAGCGCCTCACAGCGCTATGAGCACGAAGCAGTTGGACCTTGGGGTTGCCGAGGAAGCCCTTCCCCTGCACGACCGGAGCGATCGCACTCCGAGCAGGGCAAAACCCGTTCCACAAACCTCCCACACGGAAGCCGTACTGCGGAAGCCAACAAACCCCGGCACACAGCCGCGGCCACGAACACGCAGCGAGCAGGACGAGGTTCTGCGTGATGGGGGGGGGCGCCTCCTTCCCCAAAAGCGGCTCCTGCAGAGCCGCTCCCCCGCTTGCCCCATGGAGGAGCCGGCCCCCCCGCCTCGCGGCTTCCATGCAAAGAAATGCACCCGCCCAGAGCCACGTCCCCTCGTGCCGCCCGCCGCCCTGGGTCCCCGTGGGCAGATGGCTCCCGGCTGGCCCCACTTGGCCGCCCCTCGGAGAGACTGCAAGGCCACCCCAAGGCGGGAGGAGCTTTCCCTGCCGGCTGTGGGGTTGGCTCTCAGCCAGGCCCATGGCTGGAGCTTCTCCTTGCGCCTCGGGCTGAAAGAGGGTCGGCTCCCCTGCCCCGGCACTCTGGAGGGGACCAGCGAGCCCATCTGCCTGCTCCGTTTTCTTCTGTGGCCCAGTTCCAATTCCCACACTCCCCTCCTGGATGCGTGCCAGGTAACTGGGATCACAAGCTCCGAAAGTTTCACTCTGTCTGTCCATCCAAGAAGAGCGCGGGCCTCTCCCAGCAACAGGCGCAGGGAGCTGGTCAGCTCGGTGCCCCCTTTGGGCTCCCAGGAAAAGGGGGAGGCTGGTGCTTTGGCATTTTCGAGGGGTCCCAACAGGTCCAGCAACTGACCCAAGCACCCCATCGAGCACACGGCCTCGTACCTGCGGGGGGGGGGGCGTGTGACGGAGCTGCTTGGAGCCGGCCCTCCATCCGTCTCCCAGGCAGTGCTCAGACGGCTCCTCCAGCCCCTGGCCCCCCAGAGGCGTGGACCCTGCTGTTCGGCCCCAGGCCGGTCACTCAGCTCCAGGCAGGCAGGCGCAGCCAGGTGGCCGCAGGGCAGCTGCCCGAGCACAGCCTGGAAGGCCGGCGGACGGAGAGCCGGCCCTGAGCTGCCCCAGCAAAGACTTCGCTCAGGTCAGCCCAGGAAGGGTCAGGAGGGCCACGCAAGAGGGGCGCCGCGTCTGGGAGAGGAGGGGGCGCCCGGGCGCTGGCTGCAGCCTCGGCTCCCGACAGGAGCTGCCCCCCGCTCTGGGAGCCCGGCCCCCCGCACGCCCCGAGCCGCCGCTCACCTCCATCCACTGCCCCTGGGACTGCATGAGCACCACCACGCAGGGGTCGGACTTGTTCAGCGCGTCGCGGTCCAGCAGGTGCTTGCAGCTGACGCGCAGCTCCACCTTGGCGACGCAGGTGGCCGAGACGACGCCCAGGTTGGCCTGGGAAGCGGGGTCCAGCAGCTCATTCATCCTTGGCGGGGGGCCCCGGCGGGTCTCGGGTCGGAGCTCGGCGATGCCGGGGGGCAGGCACCGGGGCACCTCCGCAGCCGGGCCGGGGGGGCGGCGTGGTCCGGGAGCCTGGCGGAGGACGGCAGCGTGGCTCCACACGGTCTGGGCCACGCGCTCGGTGCGGGCCACGGCCTGCAGGAGGCGCTGCCTCTCCCTGCGCTGGGCAGCTGGGGAATGAGCCCACGGAGGAAGGGTTCCTCTACCGAGCGAGCGGCAGTTTGCGCTGCTTCCTCTCCCGGATGCTGATCCAGCACAGCCCCCTTTGCTGCTGGCACAGATCACGCCGGGACGCGAGTGTGCTCCGGCTCTCTCCGAAGGAATCCGGGGGTGGAGAAGGTGGCAGCTTTCTTCTGGCCTTGTCTGTCTGCACAGAAGATGGAGAGAGAGAGCCGACCAGCGCAGAAGCCGTCCGGCAGGATTTCGGGGCACCGGGCACCGATTTCACCGGCAGCTCCACCGCTGGGGAAGTGTGCCACGGCCGGTCTCTTCCCGGGGCGGAAAGGGCAGCCCCGTGCTCAGGCGTCCTCGGCAAGGCCAGCGGGAAGCCCTGCCACAGAAGGCGGCTGCGTCTCTCAGGAAGGCGGCTGGCTGCAGGGCAGAGGAGAGAACACAGGCTCAGCGGACGGGCCACGCGCAGCGCAGAATGCCAGGAGCTGGCAGATGCCCACGTGCCTTTGGGCTGAGCCCACCAAGGTACCAGCCCATCTCGCAGGCGCGTCCGGCGGGGGGGGGGGAGGACGCAGCCCCTCGTGCTGGGAGCTGGCACAGGGTAGCTGCCCTTCAGGGTTTGCATTTGCAAAATGGCTGCTCTTGAGACACAAAATGCCCATTGCACAGAAAGCAAATGCGG
>NW_025335550.1:11863660-11885185 GCF_004798865.1 Varanus komodoensis | reverse complement strand
GAAGAGGGGGGGGGGGGGGGGGGGGGGGCTAAAAATTAGCAACTGTCCCCGGAACCTGGACATGAGGCAAAGGCTGCATCTGTGCCCAGTGGCCCAAACAGGCTGTGGAAAACAGTTTTCCACTCTGGCCTTTCACAGGAAAGCGGGGAAAGCCGGTTGCTTTTCCAAAATCCCTCTGTGGTGAATGCAGCGCGCCAGCCTCATTTCTCCAAATTAACAGGCCGATCACCTCCAAGCCACAAACATAAGTACTGCACCCTGCAGCCCCTGCAGCCCCCCCCCTCTCTCTCACACACACACACACACACACACACATTCTCTCTTCCTCCTGAAGTTAGGGACAATCAGGCACCCCTTCTGGCTTTGGCGGGCCTGCAGGGAGGTATCTGCGGGCATCGTGGGCGCCGGGTTGGGGCCCCACAGGGGGCTGTCATGCCTAATCACTGAGCCTATCCCAGCCAATGGAGAAACTCTGCACGGACGGCCTGACCCAGGGCAGCCACGTCACATGCTCTCGAGGAAGCCGGTCCTGCTCCGGCAGGCGTGCTTGGCTCTCTCTGGGGACCCTGCCTGTCAGCGCACCCACGGCAGCCATTTCCGTCTCGACCTCAGGACCGGCCGTTTCCCAGCCGACTCCACTTAGGGAGCTGAGGGGACGTCAGCCAGGCTTTTCTCTGGCCGACTGGGCAGCCCCGCAAGGGAACCAAGAGCATCGTTTCAAGAGCCACCGAGCCGCAAACCGGATGCCAAAATGATATGACGGACACACACTGAACCGGTGGAACTCGCTGCTACTTGATACAGTAACAGCTGTAAGGTACAGTGACTTATACGGGGGAATTTGTTCAGCAGTCACACGAAACAGCCCTCCTTCTAGAATTGAGAAGGGAAGGGAAGGGAAGGGAAGGGAAGGGGGCACCACCAGCAACTCATCAAGCGAGGGCCCAGCCCAGGGCCACCCTGGGCCTGCCGCCGCTGCAGCCCCGGTTCTTTGGAGGAAGAAAAGCCTGCGAGGCCACAGAGGCTGGCAGGGCGGCCTCCCATGACCGAGGGAAATCGCACTCCTGGCAGGTCCTGGGCCACCCGGAGGCACCTGGCTGAGCAGTGGGCGTGATGCGGGGGCCTCTCCAGCTGCCCCCCGGCAGCCACTGTGCACAGCACTCTCTTCAGGCAGGGGCCCTCGGGGGGCCTCTCCTGCCACCGGACGCTGGCAGGCGAGGGGCCCACCCCGCGTGCTGCCGGGGCTTTGGCAGGAGGGGGCGTGGGGGCCCGGGGCAGGCCTGCTGCATCCTCCCTCGCGGCCGGGTGCCACCGCGCTGGCAGGGTGGAGGCTTTGGCGGCGCTCCAGGCACGGCCTGTGGCAGGGAGGGGAGGGGCTCGCTTTCCCCGGATCCACGGGGGCCACACGCCAGACCAGCCCCACCCCTCCTTCCCGTGGCACAGGGCTGCCAAGGCGCAGCCGGGCACGGGTGCCGCGCTCGGGTGCCTGGCCACGCTCCGTCACGCCCGGCAGAGCAAGAGCAGCCTGCCTGTGACCCTTCTCCCTCCAGAGCCGCAGCCTCTTCCCTTGCCTGGAACTCAGGACTCATCCTGGCAGCATCATGGGCTTTGGGGCTGCCGGAATTTGCAGGCTTGACCCTTGCGCTGCTGGGAGGCGGAAAACGGGGGGGGCATGCAATGGGGCGGAAGTGGGGGGGCTTCTGCCCATCACTTAATTGGACACAGCTGCTGCCTGGGCTTGTCAGCGTTTCTGGGCTGAGAAGGCACACCATGTTCCCCGCCGTGCGCCTTTGGTCCCCACATCCCGTGCAACGCGCGTGTACACAGAGCTGACTGTACCTGCTCCCACTGACACCCCCACGTGCCTGCCTGGTCTTCCAGGTTTTCAGATCCCACGGAGGGAAGGGCCGCCGGCGCCAGCCAAGCCAGAGACCTCGCCGCTCCCCTCCCGCTGAACTGCCCGGCCACCCGCGGAAGGCGCTGCGAGGGCGCAGCTCCTCCGCTCAAGCAGGACCGGCCCCCCTTGCCGCCTGCTCGCGGGGGCGCTGCCCTACGGCTGCCCCCGCGCGAGCCCCCCCGGGCCGGAGAGGGCGACGTCGCCCGCTCTCCCCTCCACGCTTCCCGGGAAGCGGGTGCCCCGCGGTACCTTAACGAGGCGCCCGTTCGCCGCCGGACTGACAGCAGCAACCGCGGGCGCCGGCCTCGCAGAGCCAGACACGCCTCCTGCTCACGTGCAGAGTTCAGCCACGCAGCAGCACCCGCGGGCCGGGCCGCACTCTTCCACGGCACGCGCCCGCAACTTCGGTTCGCGCGCGCGCCCTCCGCGCGCACGTGCGCTCCAGCTTGCCGCCCCCGCAGCCCTGCTTCCCGGGCCCGCCGGGCGCCGGGCGAGTCCGGACGGGGGCGCCGGCCCCCCCTCTTCCGCTCCAGCTCTGCCCCCCGGCACCTCCGCCCCGCCGCCCGCCCCGCCCCGCCCCGCGCCGCCCGACCCCACCGGCTGCCTCCCGGGCTGCCCCACTCACCTGCCCCGGCCGGGCTGCCCGCGCCGCCCCTCTCGCAGCCTGCCGCGGGCGCTCCGAAGCCGCCGCCGCCGCCGCCGCCCTCCCGCTCCTCCTCGCCCTCCTCCGCCGCTCGCTCGCCCGCCCGCCCGCCCGCCTGCCCGCGCCTCACCAGCAGCGCAGCCCGCAGAAACGCCCCGCGCGGTTAACCGCTTCGCTGCTAGCCCGGTCCGTGCACACGTGCCAGCCCCGCGCGGGGGGCAGTCCCTGGCCAGGGGCCTCTCCGCCTCCGCCCCGACGCGACCCCCGCGGGCGGCCACGGGGAAAGGGAGCGGCGGCTTCTGCCCGCACCGTCCACGCCGTCGGGGTGCGACCCCGCAGCGGCGACGGGGCGGGCGGGGCGGCTCGTCTGCGTCCTCCGCGGCCCAGGGAGCCCTCGGGAGCCCGGGCTTGCTTGGCACTGCCCTCCCGCGGCTGGGGGCGCGCCAGGGCACCGCGGCCGCGCCCTCGGCCCGCGCCCCCCGCTTGCGCCCCCCTCCCCGCTTCCAGCGGCTCTTTCGGCCACTTCGAGCGGCGCGCCCAGCGCGGCCGTCGAGCGCGTCCCTCGCCGCGGCTGTCCGGAGACCCTGCCGCGCCGCAGGCCCTCTTGGCCGCGCCCGTCCAGCTGCAGCCCGCCGCCCGAACCCCCCGCGCCCCGGCCCGCCCGGCCCTCTGGCTCGGAGCTGGTAGAGCCAGAAGCCGCTGGCGGCGAGCGCGCACGAGGAGGGCTGCCCGATCAGGCCAAGGGGACTCCCGGCCCAGCATTCCCGCAGGGCAGCAGCGCCATCAGGCCCATGTTCCCCAGCGACTGGGCGCCCTTGCAGGGCACCGCGCCCAAGCACCCCCCGCACGCCAGCGCGCCTTCGCGTGCGCACACACCGGCCTAAGCTGTGTCGTAGCGCGCAAAGTTTGCACGAAGGGAGAGGGTGCGCGTGCACAGGGAGATCTGGCTCCCGTGAAATGACGAAATTAGCCAATATTTCGAGGGATTTGCAATTCAAATGCTGTGGATAATCAGGCTGATGCAGGACAACGTTTGCCGGAGCTAATCCGCTCCTTGCTGGCAGAAGCAGGCCACCTGGCTCTTGGTTTCACGAGGCGCGCGCAGGACGGGGCGGCTTGGCGGGGCTACGCGGCGGGGGGGGGGCGGTGCGTGAGCCTCCCCCGCCACGGAGGGGCCCGTGCGCTCCAGCAAGGAGGGGGACCGGGTGAAGGGGAAATGGGTCGGGAAGCGGGCGGGAGGGAGCTGGGCGTCCATTCTTTCCCCTGCCGACGGGGCGGGGGGGCTCTGCACCCCTTCTCTGCACGCTCCCCGGAGGGCGCTGGGCGAATTCGGGAGAAAGGGAACCTGCGTGCCGGGCTCCCTGTGGAGCCGAGGAAGCGGCTTTGGAGGGGAGGGGAGCGGCGGCCCACGGAGCCCGGTAGCCACAGCCGCCAGCCTGCTTCCCAGGTGGCCACGGCCCCTTTCCCCACCCCCAATCCGTGGGGCGCTTTCCCTGCGTTTGTCTTCGTTTTCTCCCCATCGGATGGCCGAACTGTCTCCAAAGGCGTAAGAGGGGCAGTCGGAGCTTTAAGCAAAAACAGGACGGTACGCTAAGTAAGCCCCCCACCCCCGCTTTGCTCTGCCCCCCCCCACTGGCACGGCAGCCCCCAGACCTTCTCTGAGGTAGAATTGCCCCCGCCAGCTGGAACGCTCTCACACCCCTGGCCTGCCTGGGTTGGGGGCACCTCTCCGGGGTTCCGGGGGGGACAGCCTCGCCAAAGGCGCCGGGGCTCAACTGGGGGGCCCTTTGCACACCCAGAGCAGTGCTCTTCCCAGGAGGCCCAGCCCTTCCGAGCCGCAGCCCGAGCGGGAGCCGGTTGCCACGGCCGCCCCGACCTGGATGGGCCCTGGAAGCTCACCCTGCCCCTCGACGTGGGGAAGGAGCCCTGCCATCCGTGGGCTGGCTGCAGGGTCGGGCCAGCGCCGCCCCCCGCCCCCCCGGGCCACTCCTCGCCCGCTGCAAACAGAGCCTGAGGCGCCCGCAAGCAACTCGAGCTAGCCGGAAAGCAGACAGAACGCGGAGCAGATGGTCGGCTGGAACCAGGAAGGGCCTCGAGCAGGCTCTGTTCTGCCAGCACCCGCGAGAGGAACCCGCCACCGCTCGGGCTCCGCTTGCCAGGAGCACCTTCCGGGTCCCGGGGAAGCGGGGGTGAACCGTGGCCCGGCAGCCGCGCGGGAACGGTGCTCCGGAGGCGCCCACCCCGCGCGCGCGCGCGCTCCCCAGGGACGCGCGGCCGGAGCGGGAGCTCGGCTGGGGCGCTTGCTGGCTTTGGCTTCTGCTGCCCTGGGGGGGCGGGGGGGGGGGACAGCGGGGGCTTCCAGCACCTCTCCTGGCGGGCCCAGCCCTGGGCCGCTGCTGCCCTCTGCTGGGCACTGGGCATGTTGGTCTGTGGGGAGCCGGAGTGCCACGAAGAGACGTCCAGCCACCCCTCCCCGCAGCACACCTGAGCGGGCACCGATCCCCCGGTGCCTGCACCCTGGAGGAGCAGCACCCCCACCCCCAGCGGCTCCTGAAGCACCCCTGAGCAGTTGCGCCCAGCTGGGGCGTGGAGGGGCGCCAGGCGCAGCTGGTGCCTTCCGTGCGCCCCCTGCTGCGGCCACGCGACGGCAGAGCCACGGGCCGAAGGGGCGAGGCTGGAGGGCGCTGGCCGGCCTCCCCTGCTCCCCTCCCAGTGAGGCCCGTGCAGCTCTGCAGGAGCCGGCGAGTGCACGAGGGTGTCCTGCAGCACCCGCCCCGGCGTGGCCGACACAGCAGGCACGGGGGTCGCAGTGACCCAGCAAAGGGGGTGGGCGGCTTAGCCAGAGCGCTTGGCAGGAAAGAACTCTGCTCGGGCCAATGCTCGAAGCCAGTGTCTCTCTCGGAAACGGCTCCCGCCATGGCTTCCCTTGAACCCGTGCACTCCGCAGCCAGTGCCACAACGTGGCTGTATGCAGGAAGACCGGGGAGGGCGATACATTTTCTGCGCTAGACTGTCCCACCGGCCAGGACTGCCTTCCCTGTGACCTCCGTCCTGGCTAAAGGACGCAAACGTATTTTCATATGGCCAGAACAGCCACAGGGGATTGCTCTAACAGTTCAGTTGCAGTTTCCATGTTGGAAAATTCCTTTTCAGCGCTGTTTTGTTCAAGGCAGTTTAGCAGAAAGGAAAATATTATGCAGGGCTGCAGAGTTTGGAGCGCTAAGCACGGCATCGGCACCTCCGGTGTTCAGGAGGCCCAGGGGAGCCTTGGTGGCTCTCCGGCCAGGGATGCGGCCAGCTCTTCCCGAAAAAAGCCTGCTCCACACTGGGGCACCTCTCAAATGGAAGGAGCCGTGTCCTGGTTCTGTCTGCCCAGCCCAAGCGAGTCACCGATCCAGGCTGTTCTGTGTCTGAAAAGGACTGGGCAGCAGGTTAATTATAACAAATTGCCATAATTAGCAGAAGGAAAATCAATGCAGGAAAAATCGCCTCCCTCCTCCCTCTTACTTTTCAACCTGGATAATTGCTTGGGACACAAGTCAGCATCTTGTGTCCTCTTTGATTCCTTGGATGCCCTCTCTTTCTGAGTCACTCACACGCAAACACACACACACAGCTTTACCTGACGCACACGGATGCCAGTTGAACCAGCTCTGGCAGAAAGGAGTGGTAGAAATACAATGAACACAATTAAACAACAGTCTGCTTTAACTTTGCACTAATAGGTTCCCCCTGGATGCTTCTGTTCCATTTCCGCGGCTTCACCCGCATGCGCCCGTCCCATTTCAGAAAGGCAGAGAAGTGAGTAGACACTAGAGAACCCACATTTTGAAACTGGTCTTGCTGGCGTGAGGAACCGGCCCGTGCCAATCACAGGTGGCAGCTTTGGCACGGAAGGGGAAACCGTCTTGCATAATGCAGTGCAAAATGGTTGTTCCTTTCGCACTGAAAAGGCTGCCAACTGCCTGGATGGCGGCATTGTGGAACTCTCAATTTCCATAGAAGCATTTTGAATTGAGTCAGGCACACTATTGATGAATTTCAGCCGCATCCCCAAGTATTTATCCGTAGAGCAGTCACAAATTGTGGATGACTCACTCTAGCCGTCCACCCGCCTCACTTGTTCTCCGCCACGTTGTGCTTGTTATGCATTCGCTTTTCTTTTTAAAAAATCAAAGTGTGCGTAATGGGAGGTTTGTCACTTTGCAATCTCGCTTTTATTGTTTTCATGAATGTCCTCCAACATCTGAAGGTCATCGCTGAATGCGAGAGCCTGTGTGCCTGCGCATCACTCACCTTTGTGGCACCCACCTCCCTCTTCCTCCCGAGCCCAGGGCGCCGTCCCTGAACGCACGTACACGGAAGCACGTCCTCATGACGCCGTGGGAGGCGAGCGTTACTCAAGGGCCGGGAGATGCTCTTGGCTTTCGCCGTGCACCTTCGCTCGGCTCTCAGATGACAGGGAAAGCGTGCGAAGAGCACGTGTGGAAAGCGCTTGCCGTGCAGCCAGTGCGCACACGGCACCCGCAGTGACTCCACTGCGAGGTGTGGGTCCTTTGCATGCGCAGAGGCGACTGAGGGGGGTGGGCCGTGTGTGGACACAAGTGGAGGCAGCCAACGAACGGACAGAGCGACACGTGTGCGGACCAGCGCTCACGGCCCGGCAGCGCACAAGCGGCAAGGGCCGCTGCCAGCCAGAGGAGCGGCAGAGCCTGTCGCGTGATGGAGACACCGGTATGTGATTTTTGGAGAGGCGTATCCCAATCAGAAGGCGCCAAAAGCAGTGCCAACACCCCGTTCTTTGTGGAGTGCAAGGCCCTTTGGGCAGAGACCACTTCCTGGGTTCGTACAACCACTGACATTGTCCGCGTGCTTACATGTGGCGCTCAGAGCCTGCTCGGGGCTCAGCTCTGCCCGTCTTAGTTAGCTTCTTGAGCCAATTGCCAAAGCAGAGGCCTAGGTAGGGAGAACGTGGGTGGGAAAGGACGGCGGCGGCTGGAAAGGCCTCCTCCGGCAAGCCAGGAGGCCCGTGCGCCGTGGCAGAACGCGTTCCAAGGCAAATGGGAGCAGAGCAGCCCCTTCCCATCTGTGCTGCCAGGCGAAGCGTCTGCCCAGGATGTCCGGCAAGAGGCAGGCTGTGCCAGCTGGTCGCAGAGAGGCGGCAGGATTTCCTGTCTAATGAGAACGGTTTGCAACGGGCAGCTCCTCGGAGGCGGCGCCGAAACACTGCGTCTCCCTCGGCATTTGCCTCGCGACACGTACCACCCGCGCGCTCCAGCGGCGCCCCTCTTCTCCCCGGGGAAAGCCAGCCACGCCACAGGGAGCACAAGACTCAGGAGGAAAGTGCGCCAGAGATCGGCTAGTGCCTCTCGGATGGACTGGCCTTTGCAGCACGAGGCGGCCGGTAGAGGAAGGCAGCTGACGGCTGGTGGGGCCCCAGTGCAGGAGTTCCCGCTGGCCAGTCCTGCGTCGCACCTGATGCAGCGCTGCGGGGGGAAGGCTGCCGCCGGGGGCCTTGGTTCCCCCCAAGCCTGGCAGGGCGTTTACTTCACACAGTGCCCGGCTGGACTTGCAGTCACAAGATGCAGGCATTTCTCACTTGCCTGGCTCGAGAAAAGGATTGGACAAATTCACGGACCAGGCTCAGCAGCTCCCAGCCACGAGGGATGCAAGGGAGTGCAGCATCGGGAGCATGAACAGGGGGTGCTGCAGCCCCACATGCGGCTTGGGGGCTTCCCGAGGGGCAGAACCGCAGTCCCCTGGCGTTGTTCTACTGCACCCGTCGGCCCTTGTGGAAAATCACCATGCGGCTGACGAAGGGCAGAAGCTGTGCAGCACACGCCCCGATCCCTCTCAAGGACTGCAAGGCTGGTCCAGGGCGCCCAGGGCTGGCAAGAGCACAAGCAGCAGCCCCCTTCTGCTCAGCCTCCCATGCAGCCAGAGTAAACTCCCCGACACACAAACCGGGCCCAGGGCTGGCTCCAAGTAGCCCCAAGCTGCAGGTTTCCTTGAGCCAAGCCGAGAAGCCCGGATTCACGGCCACCGAACAGCTCGAGTGATGCGGCTGAACGAGGCTGGAATGTCGAGCACTTGTACCTCTGCAGCAAGCCTAACACGGAAGGGGCCCGCCTGCTCCTGGTGCGCCCGCCAAGGGTCTTCTCGCTGGGCGCTGCTCAGGGCGATGCCACGCGCGATTTGTGGGCCTGCCCCAGCAACGGGCCACGTAGGAGACTGCTTTTCCGCTCCCAGGAGACTTGCGGTGGGGGGCAGGCTGGGCCCATGCCCGTCGTGCACCGTGGTTTGGGCGGTTAAATGACTGCAGAATGTGCCAGCCCATAAAGGCGACACCGGCCACCCCACGCGCTCCCTTCCCTTCCGTCGCTACACTAAACCTTCAGGTGACGCATCATCAGTTCCAGATCGCAGGAACAGCGCCACCTGGTGACGGCTGGCACACCGTCCACACTCCACCCCTGTGCTGGCTCCTCGTTTCCCTGGCAGAGCTGAACAGAACCAACCCAGCAGCTATCAGTGGATGGACGGACGGACGGGGCACTTCCCATCCACCTGCCAGGGCGACTGCCCTCCGACACAGCCCGGTCGGACAAGCGTCCCCAGGGGCCCCTCGGCTGTAGCCGCAGCTCGTTCCTGGTGGCTCTGCAGCCTTGGCAAGCGGCGTGCAGGCAAGCGAGAGCTGCACTGGCCCAACTGCGCCCAGGCTGGCTATCCAGCGCGCTGCCTCTGCTGGAACTCGGCTCGTTCGGGGAGCAGCTCCCAGACTGCCACCTCAGAAACGGCCGGGGGGGCCGGCGCGACGATTCTCTCCCACCCCTCGCAAGTTCCCCCTCACCAGTCCGCCGTGCTGGTGTGGCGAGTCAAACTGGGGGCTTGGGAGAACCCAGTCCCTGTGCTGGCCGCGAAATTCACTGCGTGAGGCTGGGCCAGTCACTCGTAGCCGAACCCCCCCCACAGGGCTGCTCCTGTGAGGATAAGACGGAGCTGCGCCAGCCACCCTGGGTGCCTCAAGCGGAGCAAATGTGGGCTCCAAGTGACGCAAGCACCACCACCACCTTCTGGCCCACTGAACCCCCAAAGTACCGTGCGAGACTTTCAAGCGAGGGGGCAATCTGGGACAGACCACACGCAGGCGGGAATGGAGAGCAATTAAAAGCACTTTCCCCTCCAAAGCGGTGCCAGTGGGGAAGAGGAAGCGACGCCGTGCTTCGCGCACTGCCACCAGAGTCCCGCGCACTCTACCAGTGGGCCTGCGGCCGCTGAGGACAGAGGAGGACGCGTGGAGAGCAGAGCCCCATGGGGCGCGTCCCTGTCCGATTTCCCCTCCCCAGATCTTGACACAAGACAGCACTGCAGTCCAAATTTACCCTCCTTTACTGAGAGGCCCTGAACAAACAGTTTATTTCTTCTTTTCCACATCCTGTTCTGCTGCCTCCTTGGCTCGCTTAGCCCGGATGCCGAAGAGCCGAGCGTTGGCGCGGGCCATGCGCAAGCTGGCAAAGGCTTTGAAGTTCTTCTCCTCCTCGGAAATAACTCGGGCCTTCTCCTTCTTGTAGACCTGGGAGAGGCAAGAACCAGAGGGTGACTCGGGGCACGTGCTGCAGAGCCACCGCTCTCCTTGCACGCACCAGAAGCATCAAGGCAGCCTGTGGCGATGGTGCCCCAAAGGCCACTCTGCGGTCACAATCCTCTTTTCACGGGCAGGAAAGACGCAGCCAGGAACACGCGCGCTCAGGCACAGCCATTTCCAGGGCCGAGCCTACGCGGAAGCCATTTCCAGCACCCCCTACTTAGCGTTGCTTGAGGGACTACAAGACAGACCTCCAGTGGCATAAACCCGTTGATACAGAAAGCTCTACATCGTTTGGGCTTGTCTCAAAAAGGCAAAGCAATGCACAGAGGGCAACAAAGTTCTCAGGGCGCTGGAGTCTTCTCCAGGAGGGAAAACAAAAACATTTGGTGTCTTTTAGCTGGCAGAGGGAGGGAGCGAGGAGCAGAACAGATTGATAAGATTACCTAGGATGTGGAAAAAATCTGTTTTCTATAATACGGAAATAGAACTGATCGTCTTTAGTTTTGGGAAAACAGGAAAATCCTTTGTACAATGTGCAACTGATTCTGGGAGTTCACTGCCACAAGATATGCTGGAGCTGGCCAGCAGCTGAGCCAGCTTCCAAAGGGGGAAGATTCCACGGAGGAGGCCAACCCTGTCCTCCGATATGGAGGATTTCCACGGCAGCCGGTGTGTTTTCTATATCCAGAGCCAGGCTTCATGCAAAGGCACCCAGGGTGGTTGCCAAGTTCAATACACAAAATGCAAAAGTGTTTCTCCAAACACTTAAGGAGCAGAATTCCCTCGGGCCAACTGAATTTCCCTTCCCTGGCCTGGGCTTCCTCACACCTGGTCAGAGAGGCCTGAAGCAACATGGCCTAGGGTTGAGCAGCCTGAAGGCCGGCGGCGAGTGCTGGGAAGCGAAGGCAGCGGAGGGGAGGGCCCCTGCTGGGGACTTCCTGGAGCCATCTGGGTGGCCTTTGTGGGGGAGAGTGAACCAGCAGGCCCCTCGCTTTGGCCCGGCAGCAGGACTATTCCCCTGCCTGCCTCCCGTCCTCCGGGAAAGGGTCCCTGCAGCTGGGAGCGCAACGTGCTCTCCAAGCGCTGACAGGCAGCTGGACTTGTGCTTTGCAAGGCTCTGGGAATGTCGTCCTGTTTTTCTGAATGGCAAGAGGCCAGTACAGCTGGGGCCTCCCAAGCAGCACGAACAAGGCCTGCCGCTGCGATTCTCTTGTCCAGAAGAACAGAACAACATGCACCGCTGCTTAGCGGCAACTTCAATGAATACTTCTAGAACAGCCACAGAACCGAGTCTCTCTTGAGAAACGACCCCACTGAATGCCTCAACTAGGACAAAGCATCTCGCTGCAAAACACGCGTTCCCAGGGAGCAACCGAGAGACAGCCGGTCACTTACATTCCTGATGGGCATAACTGGTCCAGTGAGCTGCGTGGCCATCTTGAGCTCCTCCGCCTGTGGGGGAAAGAAGGGCGACACTCAGCCAGGACGGACTGCTTCCTCCCACCTCTGGGCGACAGGTGAAGCCCTACACCCAGCTACGTTGAGCGACTGGGGGAGGGAGCCCCCGGGGTCTACCTGCAGGAGCTCTTTGGACAAAGAGTCCAAAAGTTTCCTTCTTGGCGAATCAGGTCCTTTTTTAAAAGTATTTTATTTAAAATGTACTGCCCTCCGGAAAAAGATGCCTGTCGCCTGAAGTCGAAAGAGCACAAGCGCTCTAACGGTTCATGCTGACCGTCGGTGTGACTCCCGCCCGCCCGCCCCTCCTTCTTCCGCACCGCGATGCCCCCAACACAGGCGGCCTCACCGGTCCCAGCAGGACATGAGGCAGGTTGCAGTGCACACACCTGGGTTGAGGTAACAACCCAAGGGGGGGGGGACTCTGCATGCCAGGGACTGTGCAATGAACCCTGATGCTCTCCCCTGTACTTACGGAACTGTCCCCCTTCTTGGGGGTCGACGGCTTCCTGGGGAAGAGGATGAGCTTGGAGCGATACTCCTTCAGCCGCTGCACGTTGGCCTGCAGGGCTTCCGTGGACCGGTTGCGCCGCCTGGGGTCCACGGAGATCCCGATCGTCCGGGCAAATTTCTTGTGGATGCCCGCCATCTAGGAGAGCATGGCAACATGAGCCCGATTTAAAAGATGGCCACGCATCACCTTCCCTGTCCCTCCTGTGGAGGCGTCACAGTCATCAGCTGGAAAAGGGTTCAAGCCAGTCATCATGGAGACTACAGAGATTCCGGAGACAGTGTCATCATCTGACTGTGGGCAGAACCATTTGCAAGGCCTGAGGAGGCGTATTTGAGCATTAAGCTCTTCCTGCCCAGGACAAAGTCTTAGGTGGGGCATTGTAACATTCCAGAATGGAGAAGAAACGGCACAGCAGGCAGGCAGCCAGCAAATATCTGGAGCAGCAGGGGGCCGGATGGAGCCGGGGAAGGAATGTGGCCTTCCAGGGAGCCCTCAGGGACTGGATTCTGCTGCTTCCAAGGCCTGAGGATCTGCACCTTGCATAGATCTTCTACAAGCGGCCCGCTGCTTGTGTCAGTTACAAGCACCCGTATTATCGTCTGCCCCTGTACTCACTCTCAGCTCCTCCAAGCTGAATCCTCGACCAGCCCGCACTTTCGTATGGTACCGCACAGTGGGACACCTCACGATGGGCCTGATGGGTCCAGATACTGGACGCGGAGCAATACGACGAGCCTTGGCCTGACGGGCCTTCCTCCTGCATGGAGAAAGCAGCCAAAAGGTCTGTCGACGCCCTTCCTTCTCTCCCGACAGACCTCCACCTGCAGCCCCTTGCAGATACGGCCAAGGAGAGGGTAAACAACCCCTTTAATGGAGTCTGGACTAAGCTTCCCGTGAGACTAGCTACAGAAAGCGACAGCCATCAGCTGATATGGGTTCAAAGGCTCATCAAAGCGGTACAGCGATTCCAGAGAATGTGCATCATCTGGCTGAAGCACTGGGACTTGCAGGGAAGCCAAAAAAGGCAACACTTGCATGTCTTTTGCGTTAAGCAAACAGCACCGGTTCTTCTGAGTATTGTGCAGTGGGCACGAACTGTGGAGGCGCAGCAAGAGACAAGCCCTCACCTGCGGATCTTCCGGGCAGGCTGGTTGAACCAGGTCGCCACTCGTCTTTGCCAGTCTTTGTGGAAATGGGGCTTCAAGATCATGCCATTCCGGCTGGGCGCCATGGCTGCCTATGTCCCTGAAAAAGCAAGCAGCCTCCAGTTCAGCTACAGTTCCAACAGCATTTTATGGCACACAAAATCGTTTATTGAGCCTTGCAACAGCCCTGAGAAGTATTTTGGGAAGAAATACAAGGGGGGGTGTCAATGCCCCCTGCCAGAGACTCAAGCTTGGTCTTCCACGCACAAGACTTCACCTACAATGCACCACGGTAGCCCAAATGAAGCACGAGGGCTCAGATTCCCTCCCAGTGCCTATGTCACGTGGCGTGCGGGAAGGTTACAGAAAATCCTCTCACCCCATTGATGTAGATGCCCTCCAGAAGACAGAAGAATATTTCCCTTTAATGCTTCCTGTGCTTATTTCCTAGATCAACAGCTTGTTTCTAAAGTTGCTAACAAGTAGAGTGTTCAATCTGAGTTGACACTCACGTATAATGTGCAAATTTTCTTTTCATTCATATACCCTAAATCAGCCTTCCCAACTTGTGCTGGACTTGAATTCCCACAAGCGGGCTGGAATCCTGGGAGTCAGTGGTCCAAACATTTAAAAAGCATCCGGCTGGGGAAGGCTGCCTCAAGCAGTTAACAGTTACACCCCACCTTTTCCCTTTTGTAAAGAACCTCGGGTAGCTTAGATGGCCATCCTCGTCTCCATTTTATCCTCACAACAGCAACCCTGTGAGGTAGGTTGGGCTGAGTGTATGACTAGCTCAAAGTTACCCAGTGAGTTTTACGGTTGACTGGGGGAGTAGAAGTCAGGTTCCCTGAGTCCCAGTCCAAACCTTGAGCCAATAACTATTAAATATTTTAATATTATTAGAAGTATGAACATTTTGCATTACGATGGCCGTGCATGACCCTTGTGGGGGGCTCAAACAAAGAGCAAAAGCAGTTAGAACAAGTCCCAAGAAAGGAGAAGAGAAGCACTACCTCAGATTTATCCACAGAAAAATAGGGAGCTGAAATCCCTCAGGTAAGAGACATGCTACAAAATCATCTTGAAAGCAGAGGTGTTAGCAAAGCCAGGGGTGACAATCAAGTTTGGGACTTAGACAAAGGCTTCCCCCATCTCTTAAGATGAGCGCCCACCTCATTTAGAAACTGGAGTCCTCAACAAAAGACTCATGCCCAGAGATCAAGCAAGCACCACCTGAGAGTCAATCTGCTGAAGCAGACCGTGGAGTTGCCCCTTGCTTCGTTTTGTACTTGACTACTCTGACACGCAGCAACTGCCTACAGTTCCTTCAGGGCCTGTTACCCAAGTTGCTTTCAACCAGAGATCTGACAAAGCAAACCAGGAACTCCCTATAATCCCACACTCACAGAACCGCCTTGAACAGAATGAGGCTATTGACCCGGTCCTTGACTAGCACAAGCACTCCTGGCTCTTCCCCAGGAAATCCGTCTGAGCCCGGGACCCACACACAACCGGCACATGGACCTCTGATGGGTCCATCAGATGGGTGCTGGCTGGCAGCAGCTTTCCTAGAGATAACACAGAAGGTTCAGGCCTGGGAGACCCCAGGACTATTTAGCCCACGCCTGCTCAGCACTACCGGTCAGGCCAGAGCCTCTATACAAGCGAGATTTCGCGCCCGTGAAGAGGCGTGGCCAAGGCAAGGAGCGAGCAATGAGCAGCCAAAGGAAATTATTTTATTTTTTATTTATTTTTTCCATTTTACACCCCGGGCCCGGGAGAGCACCTTCTGCACGGGCGCCAGGATGCGGCCGAGGAACGCGCGCGGCCGCCGCGCGTCGCGCAAGCCGGTGCCCTGCGAAGGCGCTGGCTTTCATCCCGCCTCAGGCCCGGCAGGCAGTTCTAGCAGCCGCTCCAGGAAGACGAGGAGGGAAAGCGGGCCGCGCCGCCCCGCCAGCACTGCAAGGGCGCCTCGCTTCCCCCTCCTCCGGCCCCTTTTCCTTGCATGCCGAGCCTTTTCCCACTGCGAGCCTATCGGGGCAGAGCCCGCCCCGTTCAACGGATCGCTTGTGAGCTGCCCGGCCAGCCCCTCTGGCTGCACGGCGGGAAAGGCGCCCCAGTGGCTGAACGAGCGTCCCGGGAATGCAAAATACCCGGCGGGCACCAGCTCAGCGAAGCCTGCGGGCGCCGGGGCCCCAGCGGAGGCCTCGTCCTCCTAGCCGGGCACCGGCCCGCCCGAGCCCGAGCCCAAGCCCGAGCCCCCGGGAGCCCTCTACCGCAGCCCCGAGCCCCCGTGGCCCGCGCGCCCCGGAGCAGGCGGCGGATGGCGGCGGATACTCCGCGAGGCCTCCGCGACACACGGACTCACCTCCCCGGAAAGAAAATGGCAGGCCGGAAAAAGAAAGAGGCGCCGCGCGGGATCCTGGGATATCTGCGTCGCAGAGTGTGACCCGGTCCCGGAAAGCCGCGGCGATTGGCTGGCCGCGGCGAGACACCGCCCCGCGAGGCGTGCCCTCCGCTGCCCGGGCGCCGCCTTAAAGGGGCCGCGCGCTGCCTGCCGCGAGCGCTCGGGGGCCGAGGGAAACCCGGGCCTGCGCCCGCGCCCCGTGAGCCGCCCGCAGCTCGGGCGCCGCGGAGCCGTTTGGGGCGCCGCCGCTCAGTGCGACGAAGCCGCCTGCAAAACACCCGGGGGAGCCGCCGCCCGCGCCAGAGCGGAGAGCAGGCCGGGCGAAGGCCCCGGCCCCGGCAGTGCCCAGCAGCCAGGCCGCCCCTCGCCCCGGGCACGGTGCATAGGAACCGCAGGCAGCAGCTCCAGGCGTGGAGAGAGGCCCTCCGAGCAGGCAGGCTGGCCAGATAAGGCGCGCGGCTGGACCGCTGCAAACCAGCCCGCCGAGTGCCGAGGCCCCTGGGCCACCGGCATCATAAAGGAACATGCACGGCCTTGGAGAAAGCGCAATGGACTGCGCACACCGAGAACGATTTACATTCCAGCCTGTGCTTCCGTCTTTGCACTACAATAGCTTTTAATGCGAAGAGACTCTGGAAGTGATGAGGCCAGTAACATAAAGCAAGCATTGGAGTGGTATCTGACTTCTCCCCCAGCAAAGTTGGTGGACAAACTACAAGCAGCTGCGATCCCAAATGTAAAACTACAGCAGAAGGCAGACGGAAAGTCTGGAAGAAGCGAGTAGAGTCCTGGTGGCCTTCCCCCCCCCCCCCCCCCAGCCTGGAACGCAGAAACCACAGGAGGCTGTCGACTGACCCTTAAGCGCAGCGCAGGCTGCAGCTGGGGGTCTTGCCCTTTATTTTCCCAAGGTACAGCCACTCAGTGGAAACAAACAAGCCCCTCCAGTGCAAGAAAGAGAAACCCACACAGACGCCCAGGGCTGGGGAAATGAATGCATCCTGCTGCTCCCGAATGCCTTTCCATATGATGTCGTTATGCAGCCAAACGACGAGTTACTGCCAGATTGCCGGGAGGGCTGTGGCTTGGTTTAGCAACAGCGGTCACTGGGTCCCCAGTGCGAGAAGGGCCTGGCATTTCTATGTAGAGACCGCAGCCTGGGGCAACAGACCACTAGATGGCACACTCAGACCAGCAGTAGCCGCCTCGGCCAAGGCTCACCGGGGGAGATGGAGAATCCGGCTGCCGAGGGAAGAGGGCTAGAAGACTCGCCTGCCTTCTCTCTGTGCTGGCGATGACCCGCCCCTCCCACACCCAGAGGGCTTCTCCTGGCCCCACTGCAAGGGAGAATGTCAGAAGAGGAAGCCCCAGAATTGCAAATGGGAACTCGGAGGGAGGAGTATCTGGACACGGGTTGTTCAGGGATACAGACGATAATCCTCATGGAACTAATCCTCCTCGCTGGCGCGGGGGTGAGGGGAGAGAATGAGGGAGGTGGTGCAGTCCGCACATGCCTGCACACTCGCGCTCACATGCACAGCTGCTGCCGCACAGCGGGAGGCGGCCATCCCGCCACCCCGCACCACCCACAAGCTGCTCTGGGCACACGCTCCGCTCGCTTGTCTAAAGGCCTCTGCAGGAATCGGGTTCACACTGCCCTGTGACTCCCCTCGAGGTCTCTTGCGAGAGCCTCGCCAGCAAGGGCTGCGCTCAGGGCTGGTGACAGAGCGCAGGGGAGTTCTGGGTCCAGCAAAGATTGCCCACTGCTTCTGCACCCCAGAAACATCGAGAGACGGAATGAGCACCAGCTCTGTCACCAAAGACACGAATATATTTGGGACCTGTTACTGCCACTGCTGTGACGACCGGCGGTTCTTGCACGTCGGCCATCAGCAAGACTCGTGCGGGGCAGAGTGCGGCTCTGCCCAGAGTGACTGCAAAAGTCCTCTTCCCCGGAGCCGAGTCAGATGTGTGGCGCCTTCCCAAGGGAGCCTTTGAGACGGTGCTGGTGACAAGGCCAGGCTTCCCAGCCAGCTCTTGCTCAGCCTCGGAACGAGGAAGGCTGGACTCCACTCGTGGCCTGGCACAGAATTCCAGCAGGGTGACCGGCACAGATGAGGCCGGGCCCCGCAGGAGCCTCCGGTGCAGTCCGCCTCACGAGCTGGCCTCAAACTGGGCTCTGGCTGGCCTCCTCCTCCTCCTCCTGCTGCTGCCGGCCGTGGGGCAGCTCGTCCTGGCCCGTGTCCTGCCGGTCCCTCTCAGCCTCCGTCCAGCTCTGAGGAGCGATCATTTTCTTGGGCCCATGCAGGGGAGGCCCTATCAGGGCTTCAATGTCGTCATAGCTGATGACTTCCTTCTCCAGGAGGGCATGAGCCAGCTAGACAGGGAAAAGGAGCAGGAGGTGAACCTGTGCACAGGCGCGTGCCACGAGAAGCAGCCCCCGTGCACACGCGGCACAGCCAGAGAGGACTGGATGTGGCACTGGGCCGCGGTGTGCTGCGGCCTGGCCCGCTGTCAGCCGAGGCGAGAGCCAGCTCACGGCAGCATGGGGGACGGCTTGGCAGCGAGGCGCTCTTGGCAGGGCCGGCCTTTGGCGAGGAGTCCTGGCCGCCTCGCCGCCTTCCAGTCATGCCACAGCGAGGGGAGGGAGGCGGACTTCTGCCTGGCTCTCGAGCAAAGCAGGCATCGCAGGCCAACGTTCACCTCCTGGCACGCAACCTGCACTCTCCATGGCAGGTCCCTTTGCGGGGCTGGGAAATGTTTCATAGAAAGATCAGGTTCGTGTGCCAGGAAAGGGAAAAACGTTGGCGAGACAAGTGCGCAATGTGCGAACGCCTGCAGTGAAGCAAGCGCGGTTTCTTCACGCCTGCCTGTGCTGGGGGAGCGTTTGGGCCCCACTGCCGCCCGCCTGCAACACGGCGGCTCGCTCCCTGGGCAGGCCACCCGGCGGCCTCTCTGCTCTCCCGGCCTCCCAGCGCCCGGCCCACTTGGCCGTTTGGCACCACAAGGCAAGCAGGGGGGCCGCTGCCCTCCCCTGCATGAGCAGCAGCCGCCACTTGCTGGCCCTCTGCACAGGGCTCCTCCAGGCAGGGGGTCCCCGCTGCTCACGGGATGAGGCTTGCCCCCGCGGTGGGACTCGGAGCATCACTTCAGCCTCGCAGGAACCGTGGGGGCCGCCCAGGCCAAGGGGAAGCAGCGCACCGCAGCCGCGAGCTGGTGGGCAGGCTGAGTGGAGGGCGTCCCTCCCTGCGCTGCTTCACGCCCCCCCCACCCCCCGCGTTCATCCTCTTGCTCTAGCGTCATGGCAAGGGTAAGCTTCCGTACCGTCTTCAGCTTCTCCCGGTTGTCCAGAAGCAGCTTCTCGGTGTGCCTGTAGGCTCGGGCCACCAGCATTTTTGCTTCCTGCAGGGGAAACGAGAGACGAAAGAACAGTCTGCGAAGCGCTGGGGGAAACAGGGTTGGGCCCCGGTAGCTACAAGATGCTGGAAGCATCAGACCCGTTCCTGCGAACGCTCTCCTGGGAAGCCTCCCCGTTCAGCAGGAAGCCTGGAGCGATGCCGCACGGAGAACAGGCCACGCTGAACAGAGCCAGCCCCATCGTGAGCCACTGGCGAGTTACAGTCCCGGCCTGTGCTGTGCCCTCGCCCTGCCCGGCTCCCACCCTGGCCGAACAGGGAGCAGGTGTTAGGCTTGAGGGTGGGGTGGGCATGGAAGCAGAGATTTCTGCGGCCCTTCTTCTGGCTGTGGGTCTATGTTTTGGGGAACACTCCCACGGACGGGGCACCTTCCCATGGTGCCAGAGGCAGCCGGGAAGCACAGGTGTGCGCCTCACGGCACAGGCCATGCCCGCCCTGAGAAGCGGCCTGCAACCAGAGGCAGCAAGCAAGCAGGATGTTACTTATGTGGCAGAAAACTCACGTGGTCCATGACTTGCTGGAGGCTGTGGCTGAACGGGCGCCGCCCGATGCCTGGGCCACTTTCCAGGTCCGGGAAGGAGAGGGGGCCAACAGCAGGCACCATCCCATACTGCTTCACCATGGAGTAGGCGATCTTGGTGACTTTCCTCAGGTCATCCTGTGCCCCTGCAGCCCAAGAGGACGGAAAGGGATGCGGGGCCGGTGGCGCCGGGAGCATCGTGCTCTTCCCCGGCCCTCTTCCGGCGTGATGCACACGAATGCCGCACTCGGGGCAAACCAGAGCCTGCAACACGCTCTCCTCCTCCTGGGTGAGGAAGGCCTTCCTCACCTGTGGTGACTTTGTTGAAGGAGATGGCTTCAGAGACTCTCCCCCCCAGGGCCATGCACATGCGCTCAAAGAGCTGGTCCGTGGTGAAGAGGTGCTGGTTCCTCGGCAGGATCTGGGCAAAGCCCAGGGCTGCGTTGGTGCGAGGAGCTATGGAGACCTGTGGCCAAAAGCAGCGGCAGCAGCAGCTGTGGATGAAGACTCTGGGCTGGGACTCTGAACCCCAGCGAAGCCCCCGACCCAGGCTCCGGGCACCCAGCGGGGCTACCTTCATCACGGCCTCCGTGTGCTCCAGCAGCCAGCCCACCAGCGCGTGGCCCGACTCGTGAAAGGCCACCACCCTCCTCTCCTCCTGCGACAAGATTGTGCTCTTCTTGGCAGTCCCTGCAAGGGAGGGTGAGGGTCATGGGGGAAAGGCTGCCATTTTCCAGGTCATGATCTATGGGACCCCCGCCCTTCCAGTGCAGGAGGGCACGAGAGGCGGGGCCTCCGGGCCGTCAGGGAGCCCCTCTGTGGCCAGCAAGGCCACGTGGCCCGTGACCGAGGAAAGCCCGCGGCCAGGCGCCTTCCCACAGTGGCTCTGCTCAAAAGCAGCCCAAGCCCGTGGGACTGACACGCGGACTTCCAGCTTTAGCCAGCTGTGTAACGCGAGCCTGCAGAGGCTCCCGGGCAGCAGCCCCGCCACACGGTCCCTGCCGCCCTGCCTATCGCCGCCAGACGCAAGGCGAGGACCACGTGGCTCGGCTCAGCCTTGCAGCCCAGAAACACCTCCCAGGAAGGGCCCTCACCTGCGATGACTCTCTCCACCGCATACTCGAAGTTGGAGGTATCGATGGACTTGTGCCCCTCCCGTGCAGCGTGGATCGCGGCCTCGTTGCAGATGTTGGCGATGTCTGCGCCTAGGAGGCGGCGGAGACACACAGACTTGGTCTCCAGAGGCCGGCGGGCCTCCGCCGATCGGCAGGCCCCGTCCAAATCGGAGCACGCTTGCTGGGCTGTGCGCCGGGGGTGCCTCCGAGTGCCCCCGCCCGGCAAGCCTCCCACACGGCGCCTGCGGCTGCCCGCCGCGCCTCCCCTCCACGCATCGTGACGGGGCGACCCATGCCCTCCTCTCTCGGCAGCCACTGGTGGTGCCAGAGCTGTGCTGGGGCGGGGTGGCCAGGCGGCGCCACGTGTGCCGAAAAGGCTGCCTCGGGCCACGCGCCGGCCACACTGGGGGCTGCGGGCCGGCCGGCGAGCAGCCGCTCAGACGTACCGCTGAACCCTGGAGTGAGCTCCGCCAGGCGCTGGGAATAAAAGTTGCCTGCCTGGGACAGCTTCAGGCCCTTCAGGTGCTGCTCGAAGATCTCCCGCCTCTCCTGCACAGAAGAGCACAGCGGTTCGCACCCTGCAGCTCGTGCCAAGCGGCCGCACAGGGCCTGGGGGCAGATGCCGGCTGCCCCTTCGGCTCCAAAAGCAGGGGTGGCAGCAGGGAGCCCCCAGGCCAGTCTCCCGTGGATCGCCCCATGGCAGGAGTGGGCAACCCCCACCTGTGGGCCAGAGGTGTCCCTCTGGGGTGCCCTATATGGCCACACTTCCTTCCTCGGCCCCACCCCTTCCCTCCCCCCCTCTCCCCAGCCACCGACTGCTTGACACTT
>NW_025335550.1:11848878-11863560 GCF_004798865.1 Varanus komodoensis | reverse complement strand
TTCCTTCCTTCCTTCCTTCCTTCCTTCCTTCCTAGGAGGCCAAAATGCCTCTTGAAGCTTAGCTGCCGCAAGGAACGGCGTCCATCTACCGCCATTGGGCACTTCCTGGCGCCTCGGGCCCCCCAGCACTGCACTGGGGCCCCCGAGGCCTTCAATGGCATCAAGTGGGGCGCTCAGTTCCCCATCCCAGGCCTGCAGCCGGGTGGGATGCTTGCGGTGAGGAACGCCCACTGCCCCTGCCGAGCGCCGAGGACGCGCTCGAGGAGGAGCGCAGGGCCGGGAGCCACTGGCCTGGAGGAGTGGGCCTCTGCCCTGGGCCCCCAGCAGACGCACCTTTCCCCGCGTGTGTAAAGGGGCCGCAGGGATTCCAGCTTTTGGAAGAGAAGTGCATGCAAGAGGCAAGTCGGCCGAATCCTGCTCCAGAGACGCCCGCGGCTCTGTTCAGACACAGGGCTGGCCAGTCCCACGGAAGGCCCTTCCTCTGGCACGTCCCTCCTCTGGTCTGGGCTGGTGTGCCCCTTGCTCTCCCCAGCAACACGGCTCTGCGCTGGGGGGGGAGCAGGGCTGTGCAGCCCCCCTCGGCACAAGTGAGGGGAGTGCGAGATCAGGCTGGCTGCAGGCCAGTGAGTGACTCACTCGGCTGGCTCAGGCAGCCCCGACGACAGCCCCCGGGGCTCCCGCTGCCTTCCTGCTTCGGGGCAGCTGCACCGCTCGCTCTTCCGGTGCCAGATCCTATCAGGCGCCGGAGGAATTTTAAGCAAAAACCTTAAGAAGCAGAACAGCAAAGCCCCAGGTGGAAAGTGGGGGAGAGGCCGGGGCCTTCCAGCAGGGCAGAGCTTCCCCGCCGTTCAGGGGCTGCCCAAGGGAGCGCGCCAGGCCGTTCCTGCACTGCTGCTAGGTCTGCGCTTCTTCCGCACTGTAGTGCTGAATGGTTAAATTTGGATCTCTCGTGTTCTATGTTAGGCTTTTACTGGCTGTGAGCTGCGCAGAGGAGTTGTGCTGTTGGACAAGACAGGCATGCAACATAAATTAAAACAACCGTCCCAGAGGCAGGGAAGGGAACCTGACAGACGACTGACGGGCAGTGGAGGAAAAAAATGTGGACAGCCGTTCCACTGGGGCCTGCGTTTCTTTGTGTGTCCTAAAAGCTCCCAGTGGAAACACCGGCTGTCTTCCAGAAGCAATACAGGACTCTGCCTTGGCAGTTGTCAAGTACCTGGGGACACACATGGAGCTATTTTAAGCTCCCAGTTTTCTTTCATTCATTCATTCATTCATTCAAAATATGCAGAGACTATGGAGATTTTTGGTTAAAAACAACCAAGAAAAACCAGGCAAGCCTGCAGCCAGCCCAGCTCTGAGCCAGGAGTCCAATCCAGGGATCCAGCTCCCGTGCTTCCACATCCATCATCTGTCTGCCCCCCGCCATGCCCAGGTCTGCTTCCAGGGGCACCTCCACAAGGGAAAGAGAGGAGACAAACGCCCCGAAAAGCATGGCTGCAGCCTCTGCCAAGGGGTTGTTCCCTCACCAGAGGTGGTGGCCTTCTGCACTGACCATCCATGTCACATGCTCTGCTGGACGTCGCGGCGTGTGCGCCTTCCCTCTCGGGTCAACGTCAGTGCGGCAGGCCGGACTGCGTTTTCAGCTCTGCACGGCTGATGCTGGTCTGCCACCTGAGCACGCACGCCAGCACCGGCAAAACCACCGCCCTGCACAGCTCCGGCAGGACACATCCTCACGGGAAGAGCGCGGCCAGGGCGTGAGCCCAGTGCAGGCCGTGGGCGGGGGGCAGAAAGGGCAGGCCTGTGCAGCCGAGCCGGCCCACGGCCACGCGAGGGATACCTGCAGCGTGGGGAGGTCGATGAATATGTGACGGTCAAGCCTCCCCGGCCTCATGAG
The DNA here is from genome assembly GCF_004798865.1 of Varanus komodoensis. NCBI lineage: Eukaryota > Metazoa > Chordata > Lepidosauria > Squamata > Varanidae > Varanus > Varanus komodoensis. The sequence continues at coordinate 11,861,660 of NW_025335550.1, read as the reverse complement.
AGCGTTGTCCAAGATGTCGGCCCGGTTGGTGGACGCCAACACTATGACATGGTCGGTGGTTCCCATGCCTGTGGAGCGGAGAAAGGCATGGAGACCGCGGCAGGGCGGGGGGCCCGGAAGGCGCCCACCCCCTGGGTGGGTGTAGGGGCGGGAAGACACTCGTGACGGGCTGCGTGGGTCACGAGGGCAGGGGGGCTGCAGCCTGGCCCCCAGCGCCACCCCACACGTCTCAGCGCCGGCCTTCCCTCCAACAGCCGGTTCCTTCGGGGGGGGGCGGGCCGTCGGCAAGAGGCGCGAGGCAGGTGTGCGTGGCCTGCGGGGGGCAGTCGGGGGGATGCATGCCGGGGAGTGCCCGGGGCCAGCAAGCAGGCCTGGCCCCATGCCTGCAGCGCCCGCCCTGGCTCCAGGGGCCGCAAGAGCCACCGCGCACAAGGAGCCAAAGCACGCATCTCTTGCCCTCGGCCAGGCCTCAAAGCAGGCCAAGTGCTCCTTCTCCCCCAGGGGTGGGGGGACGACTTTGGCTGAAGCACAAAGGGCAGAGAGCTCGCTGGGCCCCTTCTGCTCTTCTGCGGCAGACTCTCTCAGCCCTGAAGTTGCCCGCCTGGGAGAGCAAGGGGCAGCTCCTGCTTTCAGTGACGGAGAGGCTCCCAAGCGACCCACCATTCTGCCAGGGCACCTCCTCTTCCTGGGAGGCACAAGGTCAGCCCAGGGGAAAGGGCCGAGGAACGCCTCCCGCCCCGCCGGCAAGGACGGGCCATGGGCCGGAGCCACCGGCGTGGGCGGGCATCGCTCTCTCCCGTGGGAGGTGCCGTGGCTATGCGAGGGGAGGGCTTTCCTTGAGGGAGAGTTCTTCTGCTCTCCCCAGGTCATCCAGGAAAGCAGCGGAAGAGCAAGGCCAAGCCGGTCAGAGGAGAGGCTCACCGTCCATTTCCACCAGCAGCTGGTTTAAGGTGTGCTCTTCCTCCATGTTGGAGAAGCCAGACATGTTGGTGGAGCGCTTCTTCCCCACGGCATCTATTTCATCGATGTAGACAATGCAGGGGGCCCGGACCCGGGCTTCCTTGAAGAGGCTCCTCACACGAGCGGCCCCGAGGCCTGCGGAGAGACACCGGGCAGGTGGGCCCCATCAAGCAGAGGCTCCACGGCCACTGGAAGGGGCACCACGCCTCCACCCCAAGGAGCAGAGAGGAAGGTACCACCGGTCGCCTCTCTGCCCTCAAGAGCTTTGGTCAGGGTCTGCCCCCTTCAAGGCACCCCAGATGCCTGCTGGGCCTCTCTGCCTAGGCCAGGGGCCTGTGCCAGGCCTGCCTTCTGCCAGTGCCACAGGGGCCCGGGGGACGGCACTCTGTTGGTTCACGGCAGAGCAGGGAATGAGCCCTGAGGCCAGGCTGCTTCCACGGGGCTCGAGGGCCTTCTCTGGAGACCTTGCTCCCGTTTCAAAACTGGAGCCCCGCAGGAGAGGCCCAAGGCTGGGCCTGAGGCACCAGACTTGCCTGGGAGAGGAGATGAAGAGCGGCAGAGCTGCCGGCTCCCTGTGAAGGAGCAGCCACGCCACGTGCAGGCAAGTGGCCCCGCTGCCTCCTCGGCCTGCCTGCTCACCGCGATCCGAAGGGCAGGCCTCCCCCCTCTCGGGGTGCATCCAGCCGCAGGCAGGCCAGGTGTTTCGGCACCTCTTGAGGACGCGCCTGTATGCCCAGGCTTTGGGCGGTTTGAGTGCCTGCCCTGGGGGACTGTCCTTGTGGTTTCAGCTCTGCACTTATTCCAACCGTGCGAATGCACTTTTATACTGCCCTGGCCTTGGGTGACAAAGTGTTCGGTATTCCAGTGAAGCGAAAGCGAGCGGGCACACACCGTCTCCCGGGGCCCAGCCTCCTTCCTCACGGCTCACCTCCAATCACCTCCACAAACTCGGAGCCGGCGATGGCCAGGAATGGCACCTGTGCCTCGGTAGCCACCGCTTTGGCCAGCAGGGTCTTGCCGCAGCCCGGCGGCCCGAGCAGGAGGGCGCCTTTGGGCACTTTGGCACCAAGCTGCAGGTAGTGCTCTGGGCTCTGGAAGCAAAACACGGGCGTTGAAAGCGGCACACCTGCTCTGCATCCTCACCTGCCGGGGAGCGAGCCGCCACTTCAAGCCAGTGCTCGTTCCCACAAGGTGGCAGGTGGCGGAAAGGCCTCTCCTCTTGCCCTAAGATAGTGGGGAGCTACGTGTCTCTGGATGAGTCCTTGCCTGGCTCTTGAAAGCCGAAACAAGAGGCTCCGGAGCACTCCCAGGCAAGGAGAAAGACCGTACGGCTGGGATGCTGCTGCGGCTTCGCTGGATCCGCCTGCCCCCCGCTTCCCAGCAGTTGCCTCCGTGCTCACCTTCAGGTAATCCACAAACTCCCTGACCTCCGTTTTGGCCTCATGCATTCCGGCGACATCCTTGAAGCTGATCCCTTTCCCAGATTTGCCGTCCACTATGGTGAAACGGGCCATTTTCAGCTGGTTCTGCCAAGGGGCGGAAAAAGAAAGCAAGCTGCGGCAGCCCGGCAACAAAGGGGAGCCGCAAAGCCCTGGCGCCCCTCTGCTTGGGGGGCAGTCCAGCCCCAAGGCCACGCAGTGCCACCCCGGCTGCCCGGGCGCCGTCCGCCGTGGGACGGAGCTTTTCCTCACTCTGCGCCACCTCCTGTGCCAGGGAATGAAGCTGGCAACCCGCTGCCTCGGCCCACGTCCGGCCCGTTGGGGGAGGCCAAAAGGAACCTCTTGTCCAGCCAAACAGCCTCTCGCCTCCCTATGATCACGGGGCCTTTGGGCCAAAGACCCCCCACCAGAGGAGTGCTCGTTGCAAGCGGGACGCGCGGCCCCCGGGCTCTCAGACGCTGCCCTGGTGAGGGGCACTTTGGCAGGCGGGGCCGGAGGAGAACAGAACGGGGCCTTCCAGCCTCCAGTGAGCCACAGCGAGACCCAAACACCACGTTAGCTAAGCGGCCTCTGCATAACTGCTCATTATCCACTGCTGAAAACAGCTACTCGATGCCGGCGCTTCAGCTGCGCCTGCCGTGGTCCGCATGCTTGGAAGCCTCTCAGGAGACGCCGTGGAGGCCTGTGAGTGGGCGGGCAGCGCACTGCAGAAAGGACGGGGCGAGCAAGCGCCAGGAGCGTCTGCCCCGAAGCCAGGCGAGCAGGGGAGACGGCCGGGCGGCCTGGGCACGGGATGCTCCCGGGCTCCGCCAGCGCCCCAGTCCCCCCACGCCGCCCCTCCCCGGAGGCAGCCATTGCCAGCCGCTCGTCAGCTGACCGCTTGGCGGGGGCCTGGCCGATGCGGAGAGGGGACGTGCGCGGGAGGCGCGGAGGGCGGCTTGCGGCCCCGTCCGAGGGCTCCGGCAGCCTTCAAGGCGGAACGGCGATTTGGCCGAAGGCGAGGGTGCGCGTGAGATTTGCTGGCGAGAGACAGGCAGAAGAAAAGCCGTTCCGGCCGCGGGTCGCGCGAAGGTCTTCAAAGGCAGCAGAGACGTGCCCCGCAGATTCTGGAGCTCGGCCGCCGCAGCACGCAGGGGAAGAGGGCCCCCCGCCCCCACCCCCGCCAGCTAGGCCAGGCACCGCACGGCTCCGTCAGCTGAGAGGAAGAGTGGCAAGGCGCCGTGGGGACCACCCAGCCTCTGGGCGGCCGAGCTCTCCTCCGCTGTTGACTTCGTCGGGGAGGGGGGAAGCTGCCCGGCCCACCCGAACAGGGCAGCTGGAGGCGACCCAAGCTACTTACGAAGGCGCTGAACCCGCCACCCTGCCTGCTCGCCGTCCCGGCCAGGCGGAAGAAGTACCACAGGATGCCGATCGGCACGGCAGCCGCCAACAGGGTGGACACGGAGCTGCGGAGAGAGCAGCGGCGTGGCTTGGGCCCCGGCGGATGCCTCAGAGCAGCCGGTGGGCCCGGCGAATGCGGCCCGGCCGGTTCGCGACACCGGAGGACGGCTCCCTGGGCACACGGGGGCAGCCTCTGGCCCAGAAGCCAAACCCAGCTCTCCAGGCCCGCCAGACGGCCTCGTTCTCCCCTCATCCTCCCGCCGTTTGGTGGCTTCCCAGCTCCCGCGCTGCATGTCTGCATTCCGAAAGGAGAAACGCCTCTCCCGAGGGGCAGAGACCGGCTGGAGGTGCTTTAAGCTAGAGGACGCTGGCAGCCGTGGTGCCTGGCCCCGGGAGCCAGTGAGCAGGGCCCAAGGGCTTCTGCGAGATTCCGCACGCCTGTGCGAAAGGAGCAGCTTTGCCGCGTCGTAACACATGCAACTGGCCGAAGCCAAAGAGCACTGGGTGGGGGGAAGGGGAGGCCCAGAATTCCTCTCGGCACAGCCTTTGGGGAGCCCCGCACGGACCCGGCGAAGAGGGAAAACAGCGAGGCTGCTGCGAGGCCAAGCGCCTGCTGGAGAAGCGAGTCCCGTCACCCTCCTCCAGGCCACACGCCAGCTGGCGCTGCTTTTGCGGGAAAGGAGCTGGCGGGGACCGTGCCCGACAGGCAATCCCAAAGCTACCGAGACGATGCCCGAGCCGGGGCAGAGCTCAGGAGGACCACCTGCCCGGGCAGTGCTTGCTCGGAGGGGTCTTCCTTGGGGAGCAACGCCCAGCCCCGGAAGGGGCGCGCTCATGCGCCCCCGGCCGTCCTTATGATCGGGCAACCTCGTCAGGTGGGGGGGCAGGATTCCACCCCGCCGATGCCAGAACTCACCTTCTGCCTATAAAAGTGTTTGTTTCTAATGGAAGAACAAATAAACGGCAACGGCAGAGAGACGACCACAAAAGGAGCCGCCTCTTGCGAGCATCCAGAACGGCACAGACCAAGCTCCAACCAGCTGCCGAGGCTGTTTGAGGAAGGCTTTGCCCCCACTTTTGTCCCACTCTGGCCTTACGGTAGCGCTAAAAGCGTCCTCGTGACAAAGGATCTGAGCGGCTGCATAAGACAGGTCGACCCATTCATGAGATCACTCGCTGCTCAGTGGCATTTTGGGCTTCATTATTCAAGCGTTTCTGCTCAGCGGGGCGATGAGTCAGTGTCCGCTTAACAGGCAAAAGGGTGGCGTTCATGTTTATAAGCCAAAGGTAAATCCAGGTGGGAGGCCCGCTCTGGACTGGCTGCATCCTCTTCACTGGACCTGTGCTGGTCACACACCCAGCAAGCTACCCTGCAGGATCCCCTGGGGAAACTCTCGCGCCGCACTTCCCAGGGCAGCGATGGCAAGCCTGTTAGAGGCCGAGTGCCCAGACTGCAACCCAAAACCCACTTATTGATCGCAAAGGGCCAACATGGCAGCAAAACCTGAAAACTGAGGTTTTGGTTTAGAAAAAACAACGCACAGCCAGTCCAAGCAAATATACTCATATATATACCCCTGGCAGCGCACCGACTGGCCATGCGAAAGCTCAGATGTGTCGTGGCTCATGAGTCGGGGCTCGTGACATCATCGCCTGGCGCCGCTACTCCTTTCCGAGCATGCGCATGGCCCCTATGTGCGCTTTTATCCGATGCTCGGCTGCCCCCTGCACCCGCGTGCCGTGGGTTTGCCATCGCTGGCCTGGGGGAAGCACTCCTCTAAGCCAGCGACAGTCCTCCAAGGCGGGGCTCTGGCTGCACACCCGCAAGCTCTCCCTGGTCTTCCTGCAGAGGCAAGGCCCATGGTGGGGACCCCGTCATCACATCGGTGCAGCCAGCGGGAGCCGTCCTGCCCAGGCAGTCCCAAATCCTGACAGTCGTGGCCGCTGGCGCCCAGCCTAGCTTAGCAAGTCTCTGAGGGCCTGTGTGCTCCTTGCAGAGGGAGTGGCAGCAGCCGGGGCCCTCCGGGTGTTTGGCCTACAACTTCCACCATGCTGCACTACCGGTTATGCTAACTAGGGCTGATGGGAGTTGTAGGCTGGCCCATCTGGAGGGCCAAGAGGAGCTGCAGGGAGGGAGGGGAGCAGGGCAAGCAAAGCTGCCTTAGTGATAAGACTTCTGGCAAAGTTCGAGGAGCACCGTACCTCTCGAAGAAGCCTATGCGCCTGTAGGTGACCGGGATCCTGTCCTCCACGGCTATGTTCAGCTCGTCCTCGACGGCGCGCAGCTTCTCCTCAAACTTGTCGATGTTTGCTACCTTCATTGCGTACCTCTGGAGGAAAAGGAAAGTGAGCGAGGCCACGGCACGAAGGCCACGGCCAGGGCTCCGGCCTGTAGGGAACCGCGAAAGCTGATCAAATGCCGCTCACGCTTTGCAGGGGGTCGGTGGGGGGACTCCACGGGGCACCAAATGTGGCTGCTGGCCTGTGGATTAACAGGGAACCCCTCTCCCTGCTGCTGAGGGAGCCAAGCTTCCAGGCTGCCGTGAAAAGGAGCACTTCTCTACAGGCCAATGGAAAAAGCCGTGGAGGAGGGGGAGGGGGGCATTACGAAAGACGGATCATTCCCTGAGAACCATTATACTGTAGACCAGATTAAGCTGATGTGGAACATGCAAGCTTTCGGGTGTCACAGAACTGTTCATCAGGCAGAATGCTGGCAGAGATCTATGAAGCTCAGACCTTTGCTGAGTTTCTGCCATCCAGGGTGAAGCTCAAAGCACTGCATTACCCTTCGCTGACCACAGCTGGTCGTCGGACTGCCATTTTTTAACCCCTTCTCTGACGCCCCAAAAGAGACACTCACGCTGTGTCTAAACTGGACGCTTCCGGGATGCAAGTGGACTTCCACGACGTCGGTCTCCGGCATCACCTCCACTCGCTGCACCTCCCCCCTGGCCAGCATCTCGTGCACAAACTCGCTCCAGGAGATGTTGGCCGTGCGAGGGTTCACGAGGGACAGGAGGATGAAGAAGATAAAGAGGACGATGGAGAGCCTGAAAAGCTCCTCACGCATCCGGTATTCTCTCTTCCGGCGTCTCTTTTCGTCTGGCAAGGGGAAACATCAGAGCAGATCAAGATTAGGGCTGCAAGCTGGAGAACAGTTTGATTATGCCCCAAGACACAGACCCCCTCCCAACAGTCTGTTTTCTGTTCCACATTTCGGCGTTCCTAGGAAAACGAGGCTCAGCTAGAAAAGGCAGCATCTGGTTTGCAGCGTGGATCATGTTACGGCCCCTTTCCAGAGGCAGACTGGGGAGAGGCCGGGAGCAAGGTCACCCAGCGGAGCGGCCTGCAAAGGGCCCAGGAGTCCCAGTGGTCACACGCCCAGAGCAAAGGGACGAGCACGCTCTCCTCGCCAGCAAACCCTCGCTCCGGCCCGGTCCAGCTTCCCACATGCAGTTGTGCCAGGCCAGGCAGCGTGCGCGGAGCCACCCACGGCCCCTCAGAACCATCCGATCCGTACACAAGGGAAGGCGACGTGGAGAAGGGGGAGGCGGTGCTGAAGCGCTCAGCCACACGCAGGGATGCGCCTCGGCACTGGCTGCAGGCCCAGCTCTTTTTCCTTGCTGTTTTCCGATGCCTCGCCCCAACCTGCCTCTCGCGTGCTCTGCCCTCCACCCCATGCCACACTCCACCAGGCGTGCGGCCATGGCGGCCCCTCTGGTGGAGGGGAAGCCCATCCAGGCCTGCCGAGAACCACCGGGCCCTCCCAGAATGGGCGATCTCCTGGCTGGCGGAGACTCGCAGGCAGCAGCTGTGGGACCCCCTCCAGCCTCGGGAAGCCGTCACAAAGACATGCTTTGCCATTAACCCCGGCACCAGACGTGGCGATCATCACAAGCTCGTGAGGGCTGTGGGCAGGCCTTGGGACTCTCTCTGCAGGACTGCTGCTGGGATGACCTTCCCCGAAGACAGGCGGGGACATGGCTGCCCAGGTCAACTCGTCCTTGCGCCGCTGGAGGGAAAGGGCCGCCACAGCGCTCAGCGGGTCACGGCTGAGGCGAGCCGAGAGGGGCACACTTTCGGGCCAGGGGAGGCGTGAGAAAGCGCAGCCTCCTGAAGCCCCGGCAGATGGGCTTTCCCTTCCTCTACAGCTGCTTTCTCGGCGGCCGCAGGCCTTTGGGAAGGAAGGGGAGCACGGCAGAACTGCCGCCCTGCTCGGGAGCGACGGCAGCTCTGGGGGGCCGAGCGGTGGCAGTCCGCCGGGCTCAGCTTGAGCCCTCCCTCTCATGCTGCTGTCCCAGGGCACCCTCCGCCAACCGACACTGCCTGCTCCTTTCAATTGCTGGTTCACGCCCCTCCCTTGCATGACCTCCGGCTCAGCTCCCGACCCGCACAATGCAAACAGCAACAGCTGCTTTGCAGGTTTGTTCTCAGGACAAACAAAACAAGGACTGGAGAGGCCTTTGCACTAGTTACTAGACTCTGCACATGACCAGGAACCGCTGCGAGAGACCAGGACACTGCACATGGAGCTGCGAGCCAGGAGAACCGGCGGCGAGCGTCCTGCAGGAGTGCTTGGGGCCGGCGTCAGATGGCCGCTCGCTCAGCCCATGTCTGTACCCCAGGAGACTCATCCCGACTGTCCTTTGTACACACAGCAGACAGACCGGCCTTGCCAGTGCAGGAGCGCTGTGAACAGGGCTTCCTCTTGCCACCGGAGAAGCACGGTGCCCATGAGCAAGCGGGGCGCGTGCCCCCGGGGGTGCTTCTGGCCCCTTTGCCCCTGACCAGAGGAGCAGCGGGACAGGCTCTAAGGTTGCTGCTCAAGGGCCCTCATGAGTGGAGGAACAAGCCTCTCTCGTTTAAAATGCGTGGCCAAATTGCCAGCAAGGGAAGAAAGGAGAGGGGAGGGTGCTGAGCCGGCACGGCTGGCGAGCCGCATCCATGAGAACTTGCCGAAAGCGGCAAGGGAGGGGCGTGCAATGCGGGGGCACTGCCAGGTCAGCTCAGCCTCAAAATGCAGGTTGTGTGAAAAAGCAAGCGCCTCTGAAGCGGAGCATCTGAAGGAGGCCCTTGTGATCTATTTATAGGCCGGCAGAGCAGATCTTAAAGGGGCCGCGTCTTCTGCAAGGCTCTCGGAGAGGTGGGGTCGTGGGAGCGCACCCCACTGCCCGGCGGATGGCTTGCCTTGCAGGAATAACGGCAGATGCGTCACACAAAACAGAAACAAAGGCCCAGTGCTGAGGCGCACGCTCGCTCTCCAAGAGGATCGCGGCCTGGAAGGACTGACAAGAATCCGCTCGGCCTGGCAGGAGCCGTGACTGCGGACGCTTCCTCACGTGCGGGCTCACGCGGAGCTGGAGGCGGGCACGCTGGGAGCAGAGCGTCCTGCCCAGCCCACTGCCTGCCGCACTGGCTTCCTGCTTGCAGAGAACGCCTAATGCCAGGGAGACCTTCAAAAGGCGAGCAGTGACCCACACTCCAAAGGGGCGAGGCCTCTTTTGGCGCCTCCCTTTGCCGGCTGAGCAGGAAGCGTTTCCTTGCCCCAGTCCTGCAGCTGTTTGAAGCGTTTTGGAACGGTTCGAGCTGGTCGAGGGATGCGTGCGCTGCACAGAATGCAGACGTGGCCCAGAAATGAAGCAAGGCTGCCCCTCCCGGCTCACTTGTTTCGATATCATGTACTATTTCTTTCAAGGCAATGACCGCTGCCACCCCACCAAGCTCCCCGCGCCAGTGCTGGAACTCCGGGTTCAGCTGACCCTGCCCACAGCCGCACGGCAAATGCTCTTCCTCACACCTTCGTTCAATCTGAATGGCGGCCCAGCGGCTAAGGGCAACTTCGGCAACGAGAGAAAACCATCACTGCAAAAGACGCTACATCCGTACAAAGAACAACAACCTGCCAAAGAGCGTTCTCTGTGCAAACATTTTTACGCTTCACCTAAATCAATGAAGCATCGGAGAGCTCCTGCACAGGAACCGGACACCCATTCTATGGTAACCATTTCAGTATTTGAAATACGTGGAACTACGCATCCCACAGATGGCTTCACAGCAAAGCACGTACCCACACGCGCGCACACGCGCACACGGCGAGCGCAGTCTCGTTTCAGGGCAAAGACATCGGGCTCAAGTGGCCCAGGCAAAGGCAATAGAAACATGCCTATGCCTATTAACGGCGAGGTGAAAACATCCGGACCAGACCAGACGGGGGAGTTCCACAGCCCACTGGAGGGAGAAGGGAAATCTCCATCATGTATGACGAGAAACACCGCGTGGAAAAGGCCTTGCAACTCTGCCGCACCGCCTTGAGCAGCTAGCACTGCAAACACACCGGGCCGCTGGCAAGAGGACAGATTCTCTACGTGTTGCGCATTTCTAGCAGAGAGAAATGCAGTGGCTGCTTACCTTCATCTTCCTCGGGGGTCTTCCCTTTGGAACTCTCACCGTCACTGCCTTTGTGATGAGAACCAGAGGTAGAAAAATAGTACGTGCCACCTGTGAATAAGCAAACAAACAAACATGCACCTCTCTCGTGAGCACATGGGGATGCAGGAAGACTGCTGAGGCCGGACCAAAGCCAGAAGCCACCTAGTCCAGCACCCTCCACCCCGAGCTCCCCATTGGTATCACATGTGCTGCACGCAGCCAAGCACGTATTCAGCACAAGTTCAGAGCGTTTCCATTTGGAAGCAAGCCAGGTTTCTAGCCCTTGTGGCTGCCGAAGCTGCAATGCATCTTGCAGGCGATATCTGTGAACTCTCAAACCCAAGAGGGGGGACGTGACTGGCACTCTCCTCCCCCCAAGGCCACCTGGCAATCCGGCTGCAGCAGAGCCAGGGCACTCCACTGGCCTCCTTCCCTCAGACCGCTGCGTCCACTCCAGCGGGACGTCCTCTGACCCCGTGCAGCTTTAAGAACTGGCACCTCCCGTTGCTCCCAACACACCTTCAATCCCCCCTCAGTTCCCTTCTCCTCCTGTCTCCTGTCTTTTGGATTGCAGGCCCGCAGGAGACCACCGCTGTCTTTATTGCTCTAATAGTAGCTGCCCTACCCTTTTAGCTGATAGGGTCAAAATGTGAACATTAGCATTTAATCGCGGCTCCGGCAGACTGAGTGCAGGAGATCTTGCTCTCTGTGGCAGCCACTAGCTGGACAAAGGTGACAAGAAAGCAGCCACAGTGTCACAGCAAGTAACTACCGAATGGAGGTTTATGCCTTGAAGACCCATCTCCCTCCACATGTTACCTGGGGAGTTTTAGGAGAGGCTAAGGGAGAAAGACAATGGGCAGCTTCCCCCCTGGGCCCACCCTTCCCTTGGCAAGGCACAGCTGGTTCGAGTGGGTGGGTTCCAAGACAGCAATCCTCTGGCTTCCCTAAGGGGTTGCCACCAAAAGTGATCTCCCCAGTTCCTTACTCACCCAGAAGTTTCCAGAGCTGGGAGGTGACAGACTGCCTCTTTGCCGCAGACCAGGCAAACTCCCTGCCGCCATGGAAAAGCACTTGCGAGAGCAGGCCCCTGGGGAGAAGCACTTGCGAGAGCAGGCCCCTGGGGAGAAGCACTTGCGAGAGCAGGCCCTGAGGAGACACAGCAGCAGTGCTCAGCCCAAGCGATGGTCCCAGGGAACTGTGCACAGGGAGCCCTCGGACCAGACCTACTGCTTCTAAGTGAGAGAAACTCCAGTTCTCCATCATATATTTCAGGTGTAAAGCAGTAAAGGAGGTGTGAATTCCCAACAGCAAGGATGCCCCCTTTCTCAAGGCTTTTTAATCAAAAACAGTTCTGTGCTTAAGCTATTCAACAGCGCAGAAGTTCGCTTTCCTCTAAGCCAGCGACAGCCAACCTTAACCCAGGATTCTGGGATCCTATTCTCAGTACAGTTGAGCTGAAAATGCTCCCTGGAGGTTATCCACCCATAGAAGACACCCACCTCATCATGCCTTCCTTCCTTACTCCAGCAAGGGAATCCTCCCAACAAACATCTTTGAGGAGCGTGGGAAGGAGGAGAGGGAAAAATTCAAGTACAGTCTATTCGTGTGTGTGCCTAAACAATTAGAGAGGATCAACACACCCTGCACTGGAAGGTATTATTCTAGAAATGCTTAATTATTATTATTACACTGCATTTTTTCCTCTTGCAAGGAACCCAACTTTTTACTTTAAAAATAGGGTCAGCACGTGGAGTTTGGGGTGTGGCAGTATATGCAGTCAAGAAGCAGGTTCTGTCCGGTCTGGGGGTTGAGACCTTTTCCCGATATCACAACAGCCTTTTCTTAAGCAGAGTGACTAGAACTGCACAGAGTAATTCTATGTATACAAACAGAGCTTGTACCATAGATTTTTACAAGCACAGCACGATATTACCAGTTTTACTTCAATGCCTTTGGTAACTATTTCATATCCATCATACACCGTGCTGACAATTTGATCAAGCTGGCCATCGCGGGACGCTTTTCTTCATCGGCTTCTTCATGACGGCTGCCTCAGATTCCAGCAGCTTAGGAAAGTTTCTGGCCCAACCCGCGTCCCTTCACACCTGTCTGGACCGAGCTGCATCTGCCGGCGGGATGCCCATTCCCCCAGCTAACAGAGATCCCTTTGGAGCACCTCACAAGTTTGAACCATAATTAGGCATCCCCAGCAAATCTGCCCCGGGCGTCACTCCAGATCATTTATGAGCCAACTGGAAAGAGTGGTCCCAGCAAAAGTGCGGGCGACCCCGCTTACGCCGGGCCAGGCGGGGAGGCCTGGAGCAAGGCCTGCCCACCCCGTCCGTCGCCGGGATCCGCACCGCCCTGGCCTGCCCTGGCCTGCCCTGCCCGCGCTTGCGCTTTCCCCGGAAGGGCAGACGAGAGCGCGCGCTGCAGAAGCGCGCGCAGCACGACGGCCGAGCCGGCCGGAGCAGGCCGAGGCCCGCGCCCATGCGCTCCGCGCCGCGGACTCGGCGGCCCCGAGCCCGGCGCGCCCCGCCGCCCCCGGGCAGGCCCAGCCCGATCTCG
>NW_025335550.1:11843387-11848778 GCF_004798865.1 Varanus komodoensis | reverse complement strand
CGGGCGGCGCAGAGCGCCCCGGGCCGCCACGCGCCGCGGCGCCCCCGCAGGAGCCACAGCAGCGAGGCCGCCCCGGTCATCCTCCCGGCCGCGTCACTGGGCGCGGCGGAGCGGAGGGCGCCGGCCCGGCGCAGACCCCCGGAGCGGCTCAGAGACGACGGCCGCCATCTTGGGAGCGGGCACCGCCCACTCTCAAAATGGCCGCCGCGGGAAGCGGCGCGGCGGCCGGAAGTGAGGCCTGCTTGACCTCGGCTTGCTCCGCGGGGAGGCCGCGGCGGCGACCTGTCCCCTTCGGGTGCCGCCGCGTTTCTGTCGCACCTCGGTTCCCCTGGCGAGGAGCCGAAGGCCTCGGCTCGATTAGTCCTCACAGCAACGACCCTGCGAGGTGGGCTGGGCTGAGCGTGAGCGCCCTCCCGAAGTCGCCCAGGGAGCTTCTTGGTGGGGGGGGGCGGCAGGAGAAGAACCCTTGTGTTATTTTTGCTATTGTTGTCTAAACTTGCATAGTCCTGCGTCTATAATCTAATAACTTAAGGAACAGCCCTCCTCCAAATGCGCAAGCTCTCCAGATGGCTTCATTTGGTTAGAAAAAGCAGGCAGCGATGGTGGGTGGCAGGCTCCGTCTCCCGCTTGCCACCGAATTGGTGTGGAGTACAGCATTCATTCTAGCTCCAAAACTTGCTGGAGTGTCAGATTAGTTTCATTTAGAGAGTCCTCTGGAACTTGTACACAGTTCCAATCCTTGCAATGGTTCCCCAAAAGAAATATTATTAGCAACACATTCATAAGAAAGACACAGGAAGAGAGTGGGGTTCAAGTGGCAGAAAAGCTCAGTTTAAGCTGGATTCACAAGAGATACTTCTTAAGAGTTGCTCAGTAGAGGAAAAAATGGCCGTTGATACTGTTACCTTTACAAGGCTACCTTTAAGTTATTTCAATACTTTATGTACAAATTCTAAAGGCAAAGAAGTTTACTTGAAGGGCAGGTCTGTGATGCTCAGAAACTAGCAGTTTCACTGACAAATCAGCTAAACTGCCTTAAGCAAATTGTTTCTTACTCTGGAGGCAACTTAGCAAGAGCAATAGAGTTGCAAAACCATAACAGAGTTGCAGTGCTCTTTCTTTGGCAGTGGAAGTTTCATAGCAACCATCTTTGTGACAGACACACCCAGAGTTTCTACTGTTCTGAGTAAACTTTCTAAGCAGGATCAGAAACTGCTAAATAACCTTCCAATCACATCCAAGTGCCTGTTTGTATTATTGGCTTAACTGATGGCTATCTTTATCCACATAAAATTCAAAGTGGCTATGCTTGATTAAATGGTGGACAGACAAAGTCTGGGTTGTGATTAACTGAAATGTGATGGTGCCAGAAAGAATGGGAGGGAAGGCATGAGGGACAAAGGGCATTTCTGTGAGCGCAGCCCTGTCTTATTTTCCAATGTTTAAGTTACATGGCGTATGTGAAAAGTGAAAAGCACAAGAGTCCGGCAGGTGGGTGGGACACCTTACATGTCTACAGGAGCACTTGCCTCCTTAACCCCCCTCCCCCTAATAGCTAAATATTAAGGGCAAGAGGACAATGCTAGTCTTTTTTTAAAGATAGAATGTCATATGTCAGTGTGGTCCCAAAGGTCACTGAGCTGTGCTTGTATGTGAAGCATAATAAGGAAGATAAACCTCTAAGCAATGCGTTAGATCCAGATTTAGTCTCACTTAGCACAGACTGTTAAAATCTCACAGGATTGTATCCAATGTTAGTCCTACTGAAAGTAGAGCCATTGAATAGAACTTCAGTTCTGCTCACTTCAGACACAACCCATTCATTTCAGTGGGTCTACTCATTTCAAGTCTGGATCCAGCCCAATGTCTGGTAAGGTGCAATTAAGCCAGATGTCCCAGAAGCCCCTGGATGGGTACTCAGGATGCATTAGCAGAGTTACAAGCCTGACCATCTTGGCTCTGACCAAGTGTAAAGGCAACAGTTCAGAATATACCTGGAGATGTGGCTTATGTCTTTCGTAATTGCTAGCATTGCCATCCATTCTCTGGATGTATGAAATGTCACCTTGAGAAAGGTGACTTCATTCAATTCAATGCCTTTCCACGGCTTTCTTTGGGAACATATCCAATATTCAGACAACACAGATATAGCCTAATTCAGGCTGGCTTTGCTGGGATATTCTCCAGCTATGACATCATGGGAGGATATAAGTGGAGAGAAAGCATGTTGTGAAAGTGATTTTACTGCCACTGGAGGAAGTTGATCAAGAGAAAAAAATAAACAGTTACTACAATGACAAACAATTCCAAGGTGAGTTATGGGGCATAGAGCAGGCCACATAGTACATATGAAAGAAGAGGAGCAGAGTCTTCAGATCCAGTTCTAGAGCCAGAAAAAAATGTCTTGCAACTCTCAGCTTGGCTGCCTGGCTGTGGACCATACCCTTAACTGAAGAGGTCACTTTCTTCAGCTCCTGGTGTATTATACTCTGACAACTAATGGGTTTCAGATCAGACCCAGATAATTCAGATTGTGGAAGTGACCCATTGGTACAACTTTCCCATAGTAAACCATTTTCCCCTCCCCAAAAGGTTTTAGGAGATGATGCGGCTAAGCCAGGAGGCGCTGCAGGATGACAACAAATTCTTGCTCATATAAACACCAGAACGTCATGCAGCCTTCAGGACACTGATACATACGCGGCAAGGAAAGCAGAGACAGCAAACAAGTCCAGTCAGCACAAGGAATGGCGAGTCTGTTGCATCCAAGCGAACCCAGGTAACACAATTTTGTGACCCAAGAACAGTAGCTGAAATAGGAGACCACTGCCCGACCGATGCCTCCTGCTTAGAAAATAGACCTCCAGATGCTCGCTTATCCACAGGAGACTACTGGCCTGTGACAACATATTACAGTGATACATTTGCGCTTTATTCCATTTTGTGCAACTGCAGCGGTGCTTCAGGTGACTGACATGATGGCCAGTTAAAAGCATTTCCCACAGCATCCTACCGCTATCCACAAGTCCCAGCCAGTTCCTCTGCAAACATAAACTAGTTCCTATAAATCTGAGGTCAGCAGTACAGAATTCAATGGCCAGATATTCAAACTGCAACAAAAGAGTTACAGTGAATTCTGAATTTGCAAGATCAGGAAGTGTTCTAAATAGCAAGTTGGCTCCCAGAGGGATTTTGAATGAAACCCCTTTGCCCTTACAGCATTTTGAGATCAGCAGGACTTGCCTTCAAGTAAATATGATAAGATTGGGCTGCATGGCTTCCAGCATCGTATTGTATCAGGTTGTCTGCTTCTAAAGAATGCCAGTCCTGTTTGGCTTGGATTTTTCTCAGGATTTGTAATGATCTCTCCATTATCAAAAGCCATCCCTCCTTTATGTCAGAAATCAATTCATTCTGAAAGAAACTTCCTATCAAATAATTTCTTCAGTCATCAATGCCATCACTTTAAATCCTACCATCTAACTGTTAAAAACCATCTCACACATTATATGCTAATTAGCATATGTAGACGGTAGTAAAGTCCCACAACTCCCAGCTGGGGAATGATGGGAGTTGTAGGACTTCTTTCTTTGTCCAAATCTGTACTGGTGTCCCAAATGGTATTGACACTGTTGTATTGCTGCGACAGCGAGGAAACTTTTCCTGGTATCTAGCCGAATCTGGGTTGTTCCAGCTTGAGCTGATTATTCTGTGTCATGTCTGACGCTCCTTCTGCAGAACATACAAGAATGCACTTCTGGGATTGTCTTGTTAACTAGCAGCCGCTTGCTAGCCTTATGAGAGGCCTGAAGTGTCATATTACAACCACTTCATCTGGAAGAAGCATTAATATTTCTTTAGAAAAATGCTTCCTGCTTAATTTACTTAGGGAACAGAAACCATTGTTGATTAATTAATATTTGGCAACAGAAGGAATATGTAACCTGCAACTAATGTTGCAGAGATAAATAAAGTTGGGGGATAATGTATCTTGTTTGCTTTGAGAGCCTGAATGTTATACACTACCAGGAAAGAGAAGCTTGTTCACTCCTGAGAACTTGTGGGGTGGGTGACATCATTACACATTCCTATTCAGTTTGTACCCCGCAGCAATTCAGCTGTGGAGGGAAAGCCTTCCATCAGCCATTGCAATAGCAATGAATAGGCCTTCCAAATGAAGCTATTCTTGTTCAAATTCTCCCGCATTACAGGTTGAAAATTGTACCCAGAAGTACTAGTTGGTGAGCCGTGTATCATACCGTGTCCTCCTCAACTTGAAATGCAGCCAGGGCGAGACTGAAGATGCTGGGGAGGGGGCAGCGGCCTGAAACAAGATGCTTCTTGCTAAGCTCAGCCACACAAAGCCTCCCGTGACTCAGTTGCTGCAGAGGCCACCCTCTTTGCCAAGGCTGCAAGCCCAACACCTGGAGCGATCACAGAAGCCAGGCAGGCAGAGAGGCTGAGGGGGATGCGGGCACAGCTCGCGTGGTGCCCGCCCCTGCCGTGCCCCCCATGCAACTGTTCATGCACACGCCGTCTGGAAGATGCAGGACCCAGCCGGCTCACATGCTGCAGTCAGTGGGATTTCTTCTAAATAAGGCACGCCCGGATCGGATTGAGAAACATTCGAAAGTGTTGCTTTATGGGGGCAGGGGGGGAGGGGAAACGCAGATTCACGTCCTAGGTTTGCACAGTGCTCTATTTTGAGCTTCTTGCGTTGGGCAAGTGAAGAGCCCAGGCGGGTTTGCAGACAAGCGGGCGGCGACGGAGCCCCGGCCTAGGCCTCCTAGAGAAGAGTGAAGGGAAGGAAGAACGCGGGGGCTCGGCGAGCGTTTCGGGAACAGGCTTTCGCCGCGCCTCCTGCGACTAGGCCCTGATTTAGTTACCCTGGCAACCATAGCCCAGGAGGGGGAAAAATCCCCAGGTCACATGACCGCCATCACGCGCCTGTTATCAACAACACGCTAATCCGGGCGGCCAATCCCAAGGTATGTGCGTCCCGCCGGCCGCCTAGTGGAGCCTCTCCGCCCCCCTCCCATTCGTGGCCGCGCGCGCGCGCGCGCGCGCACTGGGGAGGCGAAGCAACGTTTCTCCCCTCGCGTCACGGCGATGGCGGCCTCCACCCCGCCTCCCTGCCTTGTCGCTCCCCTCCGCCGCCAGCCAATGAGGCGCGCCGTGTCATCGGGCCAATGGGGAAGCGCGGCTCTGGCGGCGGCCGCGGAGGCTGTGCGTGTGGGAAGGGAGGAAGCGGCGCTGGCTGGCTGGCGGGGCGGAGGAGGCGGCCGAGGCGGGCGGGCGAGCGAGCGGACGCGGCGGGAGCGCTGGCGAGGGGGCGCCCGGGGCGTCCATGGCCCGCCCGCCTTCCCGGCGGGTCTCGCTGCCTCGCCCCGG